>NC_134688.1:292762860-293075860 GCF_050947455.1 Rhinoderma darwinii | reverse complement strand
AAGGCCAGAAACAGTGGGTCTTCCCACCCTGGTAATGCTAGGCTGCTGCTGCTGCTATGTTGTATCTGGCTGGTTATGAAAATAAGGGAACCCCACATCGTTTTTTAAAATTATTTATTTAAAAAATTCCCATTTTTATAACGAGTCAAATACAACATAGCGGCAGGAGGCTAGCATTAACAGGGTGGGAAGGGGCCACTGTTTTTCGGCTTTTTCCCAACCTAATATCACCAGTCTGCAGCCACCCCAGTACCCAACAATCACTAAGGATGATCAGGTACTGGATCGTACCCAGCTCTTCCCAGCACCCCTGGTGGCGGTGGGTACCGGGGTCATAATGGGGGTTAGTGTTTGCCTCTGCACCGGCTGTCAATCATCCAGCGGCTATTACTAAGGCGGTAGTAATAAAGTTTTTAAAAAAATACAAATACACAGAAAAAATATTTTATTGAAATTAAAAAAACCCACACAACCTGCGTTAACCATTTTATTGAGAATAAAAAAACGCCGTCATCTAAGTAGTTCTCGAATCCAAAGTAGTCCAACATCCGAACCTGTAAGAAAAACACAAACACACACAAAAAAAAATTGTAACACATGTGGTAGGCTTAAATACAGGGCCCATCAGACGTGATCACACATGGATTTTCTTATGTGATTCAAGACACATTAGAACATGGTTCAATACTCAATATACATACAAAAATTAAACATTGACAGAATAATATAACCAAGAAAGACAATTATGTGGATATAAAAAAATTATTTTTTAAATTAATTATCTATTAAAAAGAAGGCACAACAAAAAAAATATAGAAATAGAAACAACATGAAGCTGGCAAGCATACAATGGTAATGGACTCTACACACAGGGTATATAGCAATGTAAATGTATCCAGTGTTGAGACCAATGGGCAACCCCTATGTTATGTGTATCTAAGTAATGTAAGTAATATACCAAATAGTCAATGGATATATTAACTTTCCTTTTTCTAAATGTGGCACTATATCACTTTGTGTTAACAAAGGAAATTCTTTGGCAGAATTAATATATCCATTGACTATTTGGTATGTTACCTACATTACTTAGATTCACATAACATAGGGGTTGCCCATTGGTCTCAACACTGGATACATTTACATTGCTATATACACTGTGTGTAGAGTCCATTACCATTGTATGCTTACCAGCTTCATGTTGTGTCTATTTTTTATATATTTTTCGTTGTGCCTTCTTTTTAATAGATAATTAATAAAAAATACATTTTATATCCACATAATTGTCTTTCTTTGTTATATTACACTGTCTAGGATAATTTTTGTAGGATCACACATGGGCCATGTATCTAAGCTTACCATGTGGTCATAGTAAGATGGTTCGATACAGGGCCCAGCAGACAGTAATCTTATACACTATGAGATTACTGTTTGCTGGGGCCCTGTATCTAAGTGTACCATGTCGTAGGCTTAGATGCAGGGTTCATCTGACAGGATCACACGTGGGCCATGTATCTAAGCCTACCATGCGTGTTTTTACTATTGACCAAGTGGGCATTGTACAGAGGAGTGTATGACACTGATCAATCAGTGACCAATCAGCGTCATACACTTCTCTCCATTCATTTACTCAACACATAGTGACACTGTGTTGTTCACTATGTGCTGCCTTAGGGCAGATTCACACGAACATTGCGTTTTTTGCGCGCGCAAACAACGCAGTGTTTTGCAAGCGCAAAAACCATTTGACAGCTGCGTGTGTCATGCGTGTCTGATGCGAGGCTGCGTGATTTTCGCGCAGCCGGCATCATAGAGATGAGGCTTGTCGACGCCCGTCACTGTCCAAGGTGCTGAAAGAGCTAAATCTTTCAGCACCCTCGACAGTGAATGCCGAACACAACAGCGAAAAACCTGTAAAAAAAAAAGATAAAGTTCCTACTTACCGAGAACTTCCCTGCCGTTGCCTTGGTGACGCGTCCTTGGTGACGCGTCCTTGGTGACGCGCCTCTCTTGACATCGGGCCCCACCTCCCTGGATGACGCGGCAGTCCAAGTGACCGCTGCAGCCTGTGATTGGCTGCAGCCTGTGCTTGGCCTGTGATTGGCTGGAGCTGTCACTTGAACTGAAGTGTCATCCCGGGAGGTCGGACTGCAGGAAGGAGACAGGAGTAATCGGTAAGTTAGAACTTGGTTTTTTTTTACAGGTTCATGTATTTTGGGATCGCAAGTCACTGTCCATGGTGCTGAAACAGTTTAACTCTTTCAGCACCATGCATAGTGAATGTCTCCCGACGTCGCGGACCGGAAATTTTTTTGCCGGGTTCGGCCAAAACGAGTTTGGCCGAACCCGGTGAAGTTAGCTTCGGTTGTCCGGGTTCGCTCCTCGCAAAGACACTCCGTTTGGATGCTTGGAAACAGAAAAGCACGTGGTGCTTTTCTGTTTACATTCATCCTTTTGACAGCTCGTGCGCTGTTTCAGTCTGTTCGCACGGAAGTGCTTCCGTGCGACCTGCCTGGTTTTCACGCACCCATTGACTTCAATGGGTGCGTGATGCGTGAAATACGCAGAGTTATTGAACCTGTCGCGTATTTTGCGCAGTGAACAAACGCTGCGCAAAATACACGGTCTGTGTGTACTGCCCCATAGACTTCTATAGGGCATTGCGTGCCGCGCGAAAACCACGCGGCCTACACGCTGCCAAATCACGCTCGTGTGAATCCCCCCTTATACTGACACATTAATGTTACTGAAGTGTCTTGAGAGTGAATAGACATTTCTTCCAGCCAGGACGGGATGTCTATTCACAATCCCGACACTTCGGTAACGTTTGTGTGGGACTTACAGCTGAGCAAGTGTAATCTCGCTGTAAATGACAGGTTGCAGCGAGATTATGCTTTGCTCTGATGTAAGTCCCACAAAAATGTTACCGAAGTGTCGGAATTGTGAATAAACATCGCGTCCTGGCTGGAAGGAAATGTCTATTCACTGTCAAGACACTTCAGTAACGTTAATGTGTCAGTATAAGACAACACATAGTGAACAACGCAGAGTCACTATGCGCTGAGTAAATGAATGTGGAGAAGGAATTATGCTGATTTGTCACTGATTAGTCAGCGTCATACACTCCTCTGTACAACGCTCACTTGGTCGATAGTAAAAACACGCCCAGTTGTCCATTAAGAAAGTAATTAGCATGAATCTAAAATCGCGAATAACGTGGTAAAAATAGATTGTTTTTCTAAATAAAAAGAACTGCTGTCACCTACATTATAGCACCCATCTCCTTATAAAGAAGATAGGGCACTTATAATGTGGTGACAGAGTCTCTTTAAAGGGGTTGTCCAGTCCCTAAAAATTGATGGCCTATCCTCAGGATAGGCCATCAATAGCTGATGGCTCGGGTCCGACTGCCGGGGCACCCGCCAATCAGCTGACACACCGCGTTTCACAGTGTGAGCAAATTACACGAATGAAGGGGAAGCAGCGCTGATACGAGCACTGCACCACCTTCAAAACAGATGATTTGCGGGGGTCCCGGCAGCCGGACCCCGACCCATCAGCTATTGATGGCCTATCTTGAGGATAGGCCTTCATTTTTTAGGGACTGGACAACCCGGGCCCCAGCAGACAGTAATAGTATACTTACCCTCCTCTTCTGCTTTGGCAGCAGCAGAGGTCCTGACTCCATCCAGAGACGAGATGTTGTGCGTGGCACACAGCGTTGCAACGTCATGGTGCGAAGAGACGTCAGGACCCCCGCTGCGCTTCAGGAACGAGGGTGATAAGTATACTGTCAGTTACTAGAGTAACGGGGGCCCATGTAGTTTAGTACATAGGCCCCAGTTACTATAGTAACCTTTTATAAACGTGGTACAGTTGGCCGTGGGCCCCCTGGCTTCGGGGCCTCATAGCAATTGCGACCCCTATAGTTACACCACGGCTCATAACTAAGATTCTCCATGCCCCTTATTAGTTTAGTTGCTCTTCTTTGTATTTTTTCCAACTGCACGGCATCCTTTCTATAAACTGGAGACCTCATCCGCCAAGTGGATGCCCAAACACTCACTGTGTCCAAATAATAATTGTAATTTATGAACATCTTCCATAGACTGAACTATACTTCATAGCTTGGTTTCATCTGCAAAAATAGAAATAGTGCTATTAACCCCATCCTCTATATCATTAATAAATAAGTTAAATAATAGTGGTCCCAGTTCTGAACCCTGGGGTACAACACCTAGAACCAGTGACCATTCCGAGTAGGAATCATTGACCACAACTCTCTGAATATGGTCCTTGAGCCAATTTTCAATCAAATTACAAACTATAATTTCTTACTCTATAAACCTTAATTTATCATTTTTCCAAATGAATTGGCAGTACTAATGAAGTCCCAGTGTAAATGTTATCATAGTTCAGAAATAAATTTCTATATAAGAGGATTATACATTCAGATTTTTCATCTATTATTTCCCATTGTTTATGTGGTGCCAACAAAAATATTTGAGGGTATTCTAAGAGATGAACTCCAACAGTACATAGCGTAGAATAGTCTAATAACTGATAACCAGCATGCAGGGGCGTAGCTAGGGGGGGCAGGCGGGGCACGTGCCCCGGGCGCAGTTCAGAGGGGGGTGCCAGCGCCCCCTCCTCCTGCACTATAATTGTACCTGTGTCGCAAGGACACAGGTACAATTAGAAGCAATGAATGACCGGGCACGTTCCGTGCCCGGCCATTCAGCGCCTCTCCACGAATGAAGCGACTGGTACCTTTTGTACCAGTGACGCTTCCGTCGATGAAAGGCGCTGACTGACTGGCAGGGAAAGTCATCCTGCCCAGCCAATCAGCGCCTTTCATAGACGCTGTGTTCAACCCCCTGGAGACCTGCGCAGAAGAGAGCAGGTCTCCATGGCTGCCGGACGGCGTGGGAGCGGGAATAAGGTGAGTTTGAATATTTTATTTTAGTTTTTAAATGTAATAGAAGTGTGGCCGTATCTGCGGGGGGAGGGGGGACTTTGTCTACGGGGGGGGGGGGGGTGTCTATCTACAGGGGAACTATATCTACAGGGCTGGGCTATATATAGGGGGAATATATCTACAGGGGGGCTATATCTACAGAGGGGGGATATATCTACAGGGGGGCTATATCTACAGAGGGGGAATATATCTACAGGGGGGCTATATCTACAGGGGGGCAATATCTACAGGGGGGCTATATCTACAGAGGGGGAATATATCTACAGGGGGGCTATATCTACAGGGGGGCAATATCTACAGGGGGGCTATATCTACAGAGGGGGAATATATCTACAGGGGGGCTATATCTACAGAGGGGCTATATCTACAGGGGGGCTATATCTACAGAGAGGGACTATATCTACAGGGGGGCTATATCTACAGAGGGGGCTATATCTACAGAGGGGCTATATCTACAGAGGGGGGCTATATCTACAGGGGGCTATATCTACAGGGGGGCTATATCTACAGGGGGGGAATATATCTACAGGGGGGCTAGATCTACAGAGGGGGAATATATCTACAGGGGGGCTATATCTACAGGGGGGGAATATATCTACAGGGGGGCTATATCTACAGAGGGGGAATATATCTACAGGGGGGCTATATCTACAGGGGGGCTATATCTACAGGGGGGCTATATCTACAGAGGGGGACTATATCTACAGGGGGGCTATATCTACAGGTGGGCTATATCTACAGGGGGGCTATATCTACAGGGGGGCTATATCTACAGAGGGGGGCTATATCTACAGGGGGGGAATATATCTACAGGGCTGGGCTATATACAGGGGGGCTATATCTACAGGGCTGGGCTTTATACAGGGGGAATATATCTACAGGGGGGCTATATCTACAGAGGGGGAATATATCTACAGGGGGGCTATATCTACAGAGGGGGAATATATCTACAGGGGGCTATATCTACACAGGGCTGCTATATCTACAGGGGTGGGCTATAAACAGGGCTGCTATATCTACAGAGGGGGGCTATATCTACAGAGGGGGGGGCTATATACAGGGGTGGGCTATATACAGGGGGAATATATCTACAGGGGGGCTATATCTACAGGGCTGGGCTATATACTGGGCGACTATATCTACAGGGGGGCTATATACTGGAGTGGGCTGTCTATAGAGCACCATATACAGGGGTGGGCTATAGCTACAGGGGGGGCTATATAGTATATAGCCCCCTGTAGATATAGCCCACCCCTGTATATGGTGCTCCATAGATAGCCCACCCCAGTTTATAGCCCCCCTGTAGATATAGTCACCCTGTATATAGCCCAGCCCTGTAGATATAGCCCCCCTGTAGATATATTCCCCCTGTATATAGCCCCCTGTGTATAGCCCCCCTCTGTAGATATAGCCCCCGTGTGTATAGCCCACCCCTGTAGATATAGCAGCCCTGTGTATAGCCCAGCCCTGTAGATATGGTCCCCCTGTAGATATGGTCCCCCTGTAGATATGGCCCCCCTGTAGATATAGTCCCCCTGTAGATATAGCCCACCCCTGTATATAGTCCCCCTGTAGATATAGCCCCCCTGTAGATATAGCCCCCCCTGTATATAGTATCCAACAAATAGGCCCCCCTATAGTGCTCCACAGAAAGCCCACCCCTGTATATAGCCCCCTTGTACATATAGTCCACCCCTGTATATAGTGCTCCACAGATAGCCCACCCTTGTATATAGTATATACAGGGGTGGGCTATCTGTGGAGCACTATATACAGGGTTGGACTATCTAGTGGAGCACTATATACAGGGGTGGACTATATGTGGAGCACTATATACAGGGTTGGACTATATCTACAGGGGGGCTACATACATAGTTGGGCTATCTGTAGAGCTCTATATACAGGGGTGGGCTATATCTACAGGGGTGGGCTATCTGTAGAGCACTATAGTGGGAGTTATTTGTGGGACACTATACAGGGGTGGTCTGTATGGGGGCACTAGCTACAGGGGCTCTATGGCAGGCACTATCTACAGGGGGCACAGTGTGTGTGTGGGACACGGTGTATGGTGCTGTTATAATTAGAGGTGCAGTGTATGGCGCTATTATATTTAGGGGCGTAGTGTGTGGTATAATGATAACTTTATATTTATTTATAGGTGCAGAAATGTTGGAAAAGTGAGAAGCTGAAGACATGTGAGCGGCAAACTGCAGAAATGGGCTGTGACCGGGAGAAGTCATCATAGAGGTCTGGACCGGATGGAGAAAAAGAACTAGAATCTGAGACGTCACCGGTGAGTCACTTAATGTAAATGTTTATTCTGCCTCTAATCAGTAATGTAGTCACTGTATGATCTGCAGCGTGATGATTATGATAGGATTTATTTTTTGTGAAACGGCATCTCCCAGCATATCCTTATCATTGTTCGGGCCATGCTGGGAGCTGTAGTTTTACGCCGTACACACCTATACGGCAGGGGTTGCACTAAATTGAGCTGTATTTGTGCTAGTGCTATATTTATGTCATGAGCTTTGTGCTGGGGCTGTATATATGTACCGAGCTTTGTTCTGGTGCTGTATTTATGTACCGAGCTTGGTTCTGGTGTTGTGTATAGAACCATATTGCTTGTGAAATGTACAAATATTTTTATGCTCGCGTTACATAAAAAGAAATGACACGTCGATTGGTAGAGGAAACAAACCCGGCGAGGGGGAAGGAGATGTCTGGAAAGAGGTTGGGGGGGGGGGGGGGTGCCAAACTGAATCTTTTCCCTGGGTGCTGGAGAACCTAGCTACGCCTCTGCCAGCATGTATTCATGCGGGCCTAACTAACATACTTGGTTTCTATGAGGAGGTCAGTGGAAATCTGGATGTTGGTCATGCGGCTGATGTAATAGATTTGGATTTTGCAAAAGCATTTGATTCTGTACCACACATCAGTCTTGTTCTGAAGCTACAGATGCAGGAACTGGGGGACCATGTATGCACGTGGGTAAAGAATTGGTTAAGGGACAGAAAACAAAGAGTCGTTATAAATGGAACTTACTTAAAATGGGTTGAAGTCAGCAGCGGGGTACCACAAGGATCGGTGTTAGGCCCAATTCTTTTTAATCTCTTTATTAATGACCTTATGAGTCAGTTTTTGCTGACGATACAAAACTTTGTAAGATACTTAAAACTCAACTTGACTTAAAATATTACAGAAAGACCAAGGTAAGCTGGCAGCATGGGCAAAAACATGGCAAATTAAATTTAATGTTGATAAATGTAAAGTAATGCATCTAGGACACAATAATAGTGTTAACGCATATACATTGAATGGAATAAAACTGGGGCTAACGGAACAAGAGAAGGACCTGAGTATTCTGGTAACAAAAAAAACTAAGCAGCACTCAATGTCAAGCAGCAGCTGCAAAAGCAAATAGGATTTTAGGGTGTATAAATAGAGAGATTAAAACTTTTGATTCAAATGCAATATTACCCCTCTATAAATCCCTTGTAAGGCTACATCTTGAATATGGAATTCAGTTTTGGGCTCCACATTGTAAATAGAATATAGGAGTACCGGAGAGGGTTTAAAGGCGGGCAACTAGATTGTTAAATGGGCTGGTTCAGCTTAGAAAAAAGACGTCTTAGAGGTGATCTTATTAACATGTATAAAGAACTAGCACATCATCTGTTCTTTCCAAGGACTCTAAAAAGGACCAGGGGACACCCATTGTGTGTGGAAAAAAAGATGTTTCAGACATCAATATAGAAAAGGGTTCTTTACAGTTAGGGTATATTCACACGCTTAACCAAAAACGTCTGAAAATGCGGAGCTGTTTTCAAGGGAAAACAACACCTGATTCTCAGGTTTTTTTTAAAACAAACTCGCGTTTTTTGTAGCGTTTTATTATGGCTGTTTTTGGAGCTGTTTTTCTATAGAGTCAATGAAAAACGGCTCCAAAGAGTCCCAAGAAGTGACATGCACTTCTTTTTCACAGGCGTCTTTTTACGTAACATTTTTGGAAAACGAGGCATAAAGAAACGCCCCGTCGGAACAGAACGCCGTATTTCGCATTGAAATCAATGGGCAGATGTTTAGATGATTATTTACTGACGAATGGCATTGAGGGTTATAATTAATCAAGCAACGAATGCCATGTTATTTATTGAGAAAGGTTCCACTTGATGGACCTATGTCTTTTTCAGCATATGTAAAATATTCTGCTGCACTGTACGAAGGCAATGATTACTCACAACAGTCCCTGATTCCAATAGGGCTCATTCTAATCTAATTTCCCTATCTCAGAAACACAGATAAGAGACAATTTTATAGGAAGCCAATGAATTTTTATGATAAAAAGATAGCGTTCAAACTACGGTACTAAAGCAAGATGGTAGTGATGTGACAGCTAAACATTTAACACACTTCTGACATATCATAGTGTCATGTCAGAAGTTTTGATTGGAGCACCGAGACCCCCACCAATCAGTAAAACGAAGCGGCGGAAGCGCTTGTGTGAGTGCTCAGCCGCTTCGTTTCTCTTTGGCTTTTTTCGGAAAGTTGATGTAGCGGTGTACGGGCTTATAGACTTTCTATTGAGTCCGTACACCGCTACATCGATTTCTGGAAAAAGCCAACAGAAACAAAGCGGCTGAGCGCTTCTGCTTCCGTTTTAGCGATTGATGGGATCCTCAGTGCTCGGGCCCCGACCAATCCAAACTTCTGACATGTCACTATAACATGTCAGAAGTTTATTGAATGTTTAGTTCCCCTTTAAATAATTATAAAGAAAAAAAAGTTACGTAAAAGACAAATAAATTTATCAAAGATTGAAGCACAGAGACTCATTGCCAAAAAAAGTAAAAATAAAAAAAAATATTTTTCAACTAAATAAATAATAAGAAAATGAAAACTGTCTCTCTCAAAAATAATCGGGGTATAATGGTGGAGAAGGATGAGGAAAAGGCCAATCTATTAAACACCTTATTTTCTAATGTATTGACACAGGAAAATGCAATGTCAGACGACATGATTAGTGGTAAAATAAATTCTCCATTAAATGCCACCTGCTTAACCGAGCAGGAAGTGCAGCACCACCTTAAAAACACTAAAATAGACAAATCACCGGGTCTGGATGGTATACACCCCTGCGTTCTGCAGGAATTAAGTACCGTGATAGACAGACCCTTATTTCTGATATTTAAGGGTTCTATCATGACTGGGTCTGTGCCACACACATAGCATAGCAAATGTGGTGCCAATATTCAAAAATGAGTCAAAAAGTGAACCCGGAAACTATAGGCCTGTAAGTTTAACCTCCATTATAGGTAAAATATTTAACGTTTTTCTAAGAGATGCTGTTGCAAGTATCTCAAAACTTTTAACACAGCATCAGCATGGGTTAATGAGGGATCAGTCCTGTCAAACCAATCTGATTAGCTTCTATGAGAAGGTAAGTTCTAGACTAGACCTGTGTAAGGCGGTGGATGTGGTGTAGTTAGACTTTTCAAAGGCGTTTGATACTGTGTCGCATAAAAGGTTGGTATATAAAATTAAAATTCTGGGACTGTGGGAAAATATGGGGTTAACAACTGGCTCAGTGATGAAAACAGAGGGTGGTTATTAATGGTGCATCCTCAGAGTGGGTCGTAGTTAACAGTGGGGCTGCACAGGGGTCAGTATTGGGCCCTCTTCTTTTTAATATGTTTATTAACCCCTTCAGGACACAGCCTGTTTTTCAAATCTGACATGTGTCCCTTTATGTGGTAATAACTTGGGGATGCTTTTCCCTGTCCAAGCGATTCTGACATGGTTTTCTCGAGAAATATTGTACTTTATGTTAGTGGAAAAATTTGGTCGATAAATTCAGTATTTATTTGGGAAAAACACCCAAATTTTGAGAAAATGTGCAAAACGTTGCATTTTTCTAAATTTGAATGTATCAGCTTGTAAAACAGATAGTAATACCACACAAAGTAGTTACTAGTTAACATTTCCCATATGTCTACTTTATGTTTGCATCGTTTTTTGAACATCCTTTTATTTTTCTAGGACGTTACAAGTCTTAGAACTTTAGCAGCAATTTCTCACATTTTCAAGAAAATTTCCAAAACCTATGTTTTTAGGGACCAGTTCAGTTCTGAAGTGGCTTTAAGGGCCTTATATATTAGAAACCCCCATAAGTCACCCCATTTTAAAAACCGCACCCTTCAAAGTTTTCAAAACAGCATTTAGAAACTCAGTTTCTCAGGAATTACAGCAAAGTGGAGGTGAAATTTATAAATTTCATTAATTTTACAAACAAATCCATTGTAATCCATTTCTGTAACACTGAAGGTTTTAACAGAGAAACGCAACTCAATATTTATTGCCAGATTCTGCAGTTTTTAGAAATATCCCACATCTGGCCCTAGTATGGTAATGGACTGAAGCACAGACCTCAGAAGCAAAGAAGCACCTAGTGGATTTTGGGGTGTCTTTTTTATTAGAATATATTTTAGGCATCATGTCAGGTTTGAAGAGGTCTTGTAGGGCCAAAACAGTGGAAACACCCCACAGATTTTTTGCTGCACATAGTGGAATTAGACCGTGAAAATTAAAATCTAAATTTTTTCCAATAAAACGTCGAAATTATGAATTTTTACAAGGCATAAAGAAGAAAAACACCCTAATATTTGAAAATCTATTTCTCCCGATTATGCAATACCCCATATGTGGTAATAAACTGCTGTTTGGACACACGGAGGGGCTCAAAAAGGGAAGGAGCGCCATTTGGCTTTTGGAGCTCAAGATTGCTGGATTGGTTTTCGGGTGCCATGTCGCATTTGCAAATCCCCTGAGATACCAAAACAGTGGAAATGTCCCCAAAAGTGACCCTATTTGGTAAACTACAGACCTAAAAGAATTTATCTAGGGGTATAGTGAGCATTTAGTTTTTTTTGCTGAATTTAGTAGAATTGGGCCGTGAAAACTTCCTATTGCCCAAGTTCTGCAGTTTTTAGAAATATCCCGCATGTGGCCCTAGTGTGCTAATGGACTGAAGCATCGGCCTTAGAAGCAAAGGAGCACATAGAGGATTTTGGGGTCTGCTTTTTTTTTAGAATATATTTTAGGCACCATGTCCGGTTTGAAGGGCTCTTGTAGTGCCCAAACAGTGGAAACTCCCCAAAAGTGACCCCATTTTGGAAACTACACCCCTCAAGGAAGTTATCTAGGGGTATAGCATTTTGACGCCACAGGTATTTTGCTATATTTATTGGAGTTAGTCTGTGAAAATGAAAATCTGAAAAATCAGATATTTTTAATATTTACAAGGAATAAAGAAGAAAATGCACTCCAACATTTGTAAAGCATCTTCTCCCGATTATGGAAATACCCCATATGTGGTAATAAGCTGCTGATTGGATGCAAAGCAGGGCTTAGAAGGGAAGGAGCGCCATTTAGATTTTGGAGCACAGATTTTGCTGGAATGATTTTCGATGCCATGTCGCATTTGTAACGCACAGGAGGGACCAAAACAGTGGAAACACCCCAAGAGTGACCCCATTTGGCAAACTACACCCCTCAAGGAATTTTTCTATTGGTATAGTGAGCATTTAGACCACACTGGTTTTTTGCAGAATTTAGTGGAATTAGGCCGTGAAAATGAATTTCAACATTTTTGTCCACTAAAATGTTGCATTTTTTCATTTTCACAAGTGATAAAGGAGAAATAGCCACCCAAAATTTGTAACGCAGTCTCTCCTGAGTACGACAATACCCCACATGTGGTAATAATTTATTTTTTTAATAGAAATTAATTAACCTTTGCAGGACTGATCCTTTTTTGCTTTTCCATTTTGGTTTTTCACTCTCCGCATTCCAAACGCCATAACATTTTTATTTTTCCATCAATACAGCGGCTTTTTTTGTGGGAAGAGTTGTAGTTTCCATTGACACCATTTAAAGTACCATATAATGTACTGGGAAACGGAAAATAAAATAATTTGCAGGGTGAAATTGGAAAAAACTAAGATTCCTCCATTGTTTTTTGGGTTTCGTTTTTGCCGCTTTCACCGTGCGGTAAAAACGACAACTTAACTTTATTCTGCCGGTCAATACGATTATGGTGATACCAAATGTATATTGCTTTTTTATATATTTTACTACTTTTACAAAGAAAAAACTATTTGTTACAAAAAATAAATTATTTTGTATCAACACATTCTGAGAGCCATTACTTTTTTATTTTCTGGTAGATTGAGCAGCGTGAGGACTTATTTTTGGTGGGACGAGCTGTCATTTTTATTGATACCATTTTTTGTACATACAACGTTTTGATCACTTTTTCTTACATTTTATTTAGAGCTATGGTGACCAAAAAACAGTGATTTTGGCGTTTTAAATTCTTTATTTCTTACGGCGTTCATTATGCGCTAAAAATTACAGTTTTACTTTATTCTGCGGGTCGGTACGATTATGGCGATACCATATGTATATCTTTTTTTATGTTTTGCAGCGTTTGCACAATAAAATCACTTGTTTATAAAATATTTTTTTTTTTTGTCACCATATTCTGAGAGCCATAACTTTTTTATTTTTCAGTCAAAAAAGCTGTGTAAGGGCTTGTTTTTTGCAGAACAGGGTTGTAGTTTTTATTAATACTATTTTAGGGTACATGCGATTTTTTGATCACTTTTTATTCTATATTTTGGGAGGGGTGGTGACCAAAAAATAGTGATTCTGGCATTATTTTTTGATTATTTTTTTTTGCGGTGTTCACCGTGCGGGAAAAATAACATTATAGTTTGGGTCAGTACGAACGCGGTGATACCAAATATGTGTACTGTTTTTTAACGTTTTCATTTTTTTCCTATAATAAGAGACTTATTATAGGAAAAAAACTTTGATTTTTACACTTTTGTAAAACATTATATTAACTTTTTTTCAACATTTTTTTGTACTTTTTACATTTTTTTATTTTACCTGCAGCTCTGTTTGCTGCTAGAATACATTACACTACTTAGGTAGTGTAACGTATTCCAGCTGTCAGTGTGACGTCACAGACACTCTGACAGTAAGGCCAGATTCAGACGAACGTGACGTTTTTGCGCGCGCAAAAACGCAGCATTTTGCTCGCGTGTCAGCAGCGTGTGGCATGCGTATTTGGCGCGTTTGTGCGTTGAATACGCGTGTACGACATGCGTTTTTCACGCGCGTCTAAAAAATGCAAGGAGGTGTGAGCTTTTCGCCAGCCTACAAAAAGGCCAACAATGCAACACCCCTGCTTGATGTGCGCACCTGTGATGCAGCATTTTTGAGCCTTTTTGTGCAAGACAGTGTTTAATACAACCCCTATTTGTGGATATTTTGCCTGCTTAACTGCATTGATGCCACCTCGCTGGCCCGTGTTCTGCTAGCATGGATGGTTTCCCGGAGATTTGGGGAACGCCGTACCATGCTACTGCCACACCCGCGGAGAAGAGGTAGGATATGGGTTCATCCCATCGTGGCCCAACACACCTCCGAAGGCCATTTTCATACCCTGTATGCTGACCTCCGTCGTCACCCTGATAAATTCCGCTCCTTTTGCCGCCTGTCTGTCGGCGCCTTTGATATGCTGCTTGAGCTGGTTCGGACAGGAATAACCTACCAGGACACCAACATGCGGCACTGTATTTCCCCAGAGGAGCGTCTCCTTGTCACCTTGCGGTATGTGATGTTTGTTAAGCGAGGTTACACAGTGGTTTATGTGCTTCATGTCCTACCTAACATGTTGGCTTTGTTGTTTGTGTTTCTGATCTCATGTAGACTTTTGGCGACAGGCAATAGCTACCATTCGCTTCATTTCGAATTCCTTCTTGGGGTGTCGACAATTTCCGGCATTGTCACATCAACCTGTGTGGTCCTGTGGCTGAGATTGAAGAGCACCATGATGCCTCAGCCAACGGCACAACACTGGCTTCGAATAACCCAGCAGTTTGAAACCGACACCCAATTTCCACACTGTATTGGTGCACTCGATGGGAAGCACATCCGTGTCCAGAAACCCCCCACTCTGGATCGCGATACTTCAACTACAAACAGTTTTTTTTTGATAGTCTTGCTGGCCTTGGCGGACTGTAATTTATGCTTTACCATCGTAGACATCGGGTCCTATGGAAGCTCTGCGGATGCCCGCATATTTCGCTCGTCCAGAATGGGCCAATGCCTAATTTCAAACCAACTGGATGTTCCCAAACCTAACATCCTCCCTGGCACCAGCGGCCCACCACTTCCATATGTTATGGTTGGTGAAGAGGGTTTTGCCCTGACCAGACAAGTAATGCGTCCATATGCACGGAGGGGCTTGGATAACCGTAGGCGCATGTTCAATAACCGGCTAGGCAGAGCACGGAAATGTGTGGAATGTGCCTTTGGCATCATGTCAAACAAGTGGAGGGTCCTGATGACAGCAATGCAAATGTCACCGGCCAATGTGACACGTGTGATCAAAGCGTGTGTTGTGCTGCACAACTTTACCTGCATCCATGATGCCAGTCATGATGGGGAATATATGTTACCACCTGCACCCACCACCAACATTGTGCAGGCAGGTCGCCTAGGGCGGCCACCAACATCTGGCCTGCGAGTGCGTCAGCAATTTGCCGAGTATTTTGACAGCCCGGCTGGAGATGTACCCTGGCAGCACGTTGCCATTTGAAGTGTTGCGAAGTTATAATTATTTGCGAGAATGGTTGTTTCTCCCTCTAGGCCTTTATTTTTTTTGTATACATATAAGGAAAAAACACGGCGCCACATAGTGTGAGTAAGCCCAGAAATGACAGTCAGTGAATGACAAGTGGATGCTTACCACAGGAAGGTAGATCAATCACGTTGAATAGGTGGATAGCAGTGAGTGCTGCTGCCAAAATCCCAAACGGTCAAGCCTGCTGGCCACCGTGCAAAGTAATAAGCAATTCGTGAAAAACGGGAATAAATACGGCGCTGCTACTCAATAATGGTACAGTTGCTGTAATTTAATGATGTTTATTTGATCAAGGCTACGCGTTTCAATGCCGCACCGGCATCTTCCTCAGGCCATATGAATTGCAGTCTAAACAGAAATAATTTAAATACACCACGCGGAGATGTGGTGTATTTAAATTATTTCTGTTTAGACTGCAAGTTATATGGCCTGAGGAAGATGCCGATGCGGCAATGAAATGCGTAGCCTTGATCAAATAAACATCATTAAATTACAGCAACTGTACCATTATTGAGTAGCAGCGCCGTATTTATTCCCGTTTTTCACGAATTGCTTATTATTTTTTTGTTTTGGGGGGGGGAGTTGTGTTAGGGACTCACAATACTTGAGGACCCTTGACGTGGGTTGCGAGCTTCAACATCGGTAGGGGTATGGAGTTCCCTTTTTTGTGGGCACCAATTCCTTGCCACAACATCCCCTTGTGTAGACCAATGATTTCCTGTCCTTTATGCCTGAGCCAAGCTAGTTGTGGGCACCAAAATACTAATACCTTAGCCCCCGGAATTCCAAACCCCTACCGATCAACTAAGGCCTCAACGATGTGGTGGAGAAATGTCGTACCCTGCAAACCTCTTAAGAGATGTCACCTCCTAGCGGTAGAGCCTCTACAAATTGCTGAGATATGTAAAATAAGGATTGTCCACACGGAACTTAAACAAATGACTTCAGAGTTTGTTAGTGCCACATAAACTCCCTCAAAAATAACGACATAGTAGGATTAAATACCCAAACACAGTTATGCACCAACATGATGCTATCAACATTATAACCCGTAACGAACACAACCCTGTCAAGGGTTTCATCAGTTTTAAATTATTAAACGCCCTTGCCCACTCACACCTACAAATTCTGATATGAATGGGTCGGCGAGGTGTAGGTGGACATATCAGCAGCACTATGCTGTCCACGGCCCTGAGCAGCATAGTGGTGCTGATACTGGGGCTGGTAGCCGTGAGGCTGGATGGGAGGCTGAAAGGTTAGGGCAGGTCGGGAGTAGGGAGGTAAGTGAGGGTCAGGGCCAGCCATCGGACCAGGGCCGAAGTGGCTTGGGCCTGGACCATATTGCAGCATATGCGATATGGCTGGGGCAGGTTGTGAGGGCCCAGGCAAATGGACCCCCGGCAAGAGCACAGGGACAGTATGCCACTGCTTTATTGCAGTGAAGCACCGCCCTGGACTATGCGGGGGTGTAGCACTGTCGATCGGCGACAGGATGTTGGACTGGAGGCGCCCCAGCCTATGCTCCGGTACAAAAAAAAAATCACAGTTGTCCTCTTCTGCGGCACGCCGCAGGTAGTCGAGAACACGAGCGTCCACCTGTGCACCTGCGGACGGGTTCACTGCCCATCTGCGTCGGGGTGATGCAGGCGTAGGTGCCACTTCCCCAGGTGGGCCTGCTTCTGGCGCCGAGGCTACTGGGGCAGGCTCCTCTGCGGTGGGTTCCGGGGTTAGGGTCACCAGGGGAGCGGCGGCTTCGGACGCCTGAGATGACTCTGGCAGTGCCTCCTCTTGAGAGTCGTCAAGATTGTCGCTAGTTCTAGAATAATAGACACGAGAGTTGAGTATCACATTTTACTGTTGGAAAACCAACCTTCTTTTACGTATATGACATTTCTGCGAGGTCACGTTTGCAAAAAGGGGAAACGTTGATTACTTACTGTCGCATGTCCATGATTTCGCGCAAGAACAGCAGCTGCTCATAGTATACAGTGAAGGAAATAAGTATTTGATCCCTTGCTGATTTTGTAAGTTTGCCCACTGTCAAAGACATGAACAGTCTAGAGTTTTTAGGCTAGGTTAATTTTACCAGTGAGAGATAGATTATATTTTTAAAAAAAACAGAAAATCACATTGTCAAAATTATATATATTTATTTGCATTTTGCACAGAGAGATAAGTATTTGATCCCTTTGGCAAACAAGACTTAATACTTGGTGGCAAAACCCTTGTTGGCAAGCACAGCAGTCAGACATTTTTAGTAGTTGATGATGAGGTTTGCACACATGTTAGATGGAATTTTGGCCCACTCCTCTTTGCAGATCATCTGTAAATCATTAAGATTTCGAGGCTGTCGCTTGGCAACTCGGATCTTCAGCTCCCTCCACAAGTTTTCGATGGGATTAAGGTCTGGAGACTGGCTAGAACACTCCATGACTTTAATTTGCTTCTTTTTGAGTCACTCCTTTGTTGCCTTGGCTGTATGTTTCGGGTCATTGTCGTGCTGGAAGACCCAGCCACGAGCCATTTTTAATGTCCTGGTGGAAGGAAGGAGGTTGTCACTCAGGATTTGACGGTACATGGCTCCATCCATTCTCTCATTGATGCGGTGAAGTAGTCCTGTGCCCTTAGCAGAGAAACACCCCCAAAACATAATGTTTCCACCTCCATGCTTGACAGTGTGGACGGTGTTCTTTGGGTCATAGGCAGCATTCCTCTTCCTCCAAACACGACGAGTTGAGTTAATGCCAAAGAGCTCAATTTTAGTTTCATCTGACCACAGCACCTTCTCCCGATCACTCTCAGAATCATCCAGATGTTCATTTGCAAGCTTCAGACGGGCCTGTACATGTGCCTTCTTGAGCAGGGGGACCTTGCGGGCACTGCAGGATTTTAATCCATTACGGCGTAATGTGTTACCAATGGTCTTCTTGGTGACTGTGGTCCCAGCTGCCTTGAGATCATTAACAAGTTCCCCCCGTGTAGTTTTCGGCTGAGCTCTCACCTTCCTCAGGATCAAGGATACCCCACGAGGTGAGATTTTGCATGGAGCCCCAGATCGATGTCAATTGACAGTCATTTTGTATGTCTTCCATTTTCTTACTATTGCACCAACAGTTGTCTCCTTTTCACCCAGCGTCTTACTTATGGTTTTGTAGCCCATTCCAGCCTTGTGCAGGTCTATGATCTTGTCCCTGACATCCCTAGAAAGCTCTTTGGTCTTGCCCATGTTGTAGAGGTTAGAGTTAGACTGATTAATTGAGTCTGTGGACAGGAGTTTTTTTATACAGGTGACCATTTAAGACAGCTGTCTTTAATGCAGGCACCAAGTTGATTTGGAGCGTGTAACTGGTTTGGAGGAGGCTGAACTCTTAATGGTTGGTAGGGGATCAAATACTTATTTCTCAGTGCACAATGCAAATAAATATAAATAATTTTGACTATGTGATTTTCTGTTTTTTTTTTTAAATATAATCTATCTCTCCCTGGTAAAATTAACCTAGCCTAAAAATACTAGACTGTTCATGTCTTTGACAGTGGGCAAACTTACAAAATCAGCAAGGGATCAAATACTTATTTCCCTCATTGTATATAGCGGCGCTTCCTGGTGGCACCATCTCCACTGCGCCCGCTGGAATCATATTCATGGCGGAACTGGTTGCGGGTGCTTGGCCATCGTCTCTTTACATCATCCACTGTAGAATGAACACAACATTCAATGAGCACACATGATGTTACTGCCCACACAGGCACTGCTTAGAAATGACAGGACGAGACCTACACAGAAGAACAGACATTACTTTAAGCTGCTAAAGCTGCGACTGAACCGAAACGTTGGCCATGAGAGGAACTGTTACCACAGGGACACACTAGTGAATATGGATCACATTACACGTATATGTATACAGACATCGACTCACCAATGCGTTGCTGGTCGGGGCAGGTGCTCTTGGCCCAATCCTGCTCGAACAGCGCATCCGCAATATGCTCTCATGCCACCTCCTTGAGTGTCCGGTCATGGTATGACTTCGCATGGGTGTTCCATACCTCCGGCAGCTCCTGAACTAAAATAATTAGCTTCTCCACATCCATGTGGCGTGGCATGGCTGCAAGTTGCTTTTGCTGCTGGAGTAAGGTCTGTTCTCTTTTCAAACCTGGCCTATCAACAACTTCCTGCTTTTCTGCTGGTTTGAACACGTTAGGTCAAACTCATTAGCATAGAGACAACGACTCCGGCGTGAAAAACGCGCGTTCCATGCATGTGCCTCTGTATGACATGCGTGATTTTCACGCACCCATTGACTTCAATGGGTGCGTGATGCGCGAAAAATGCAGAGATATAGAACTTGTCGCGCTTTGTATGCAGCTGAGAAACGCTGCCAAAAAACACGGACTGTCTGTACTGCCCCATAGACTTCTATTGGTCTGTGCGTGGCGCGTGAAAACAACGCGGGCTGCACGGACGCAAATCACGTTCGTGTGAATCCGCCCTAAGTCTACGAGGACCAGCTAGAGGCTGGTCCTCATAGGCTTCTATACATGGCAGACCCAGAGACCGTTGTCTGACCTCCGGATGCCATCACAAGCATCAGCAACCCCCACAATTGCATGGGGGCTACTGATATGCTACAAACTCCCTAAATGCGGCGATCGCAATCGAACGCCTTTTTGAGTGGTTAATTGCCAAAATCAGCGGCAATGAGCCACTAATCGGCAACAGTGGAATGTGAGCTATCGTGGACAGCTCACCTCCCGGTTCCTGATGCATACTGTCACTGACCGTGTGCATCGGGAACGACACAGTGACTTCCTGTCACTCTGACAGGAAGTCTATCAGGAGGCTGGTCCTGATAAGCTTCCGTATATGGCAGACACAATTTCATTGTGAGGTATGCCGATGTGCTAGAAACCCCTAAAATGCGGCGATTGCAATCGATCGCTGCATTTAAGGGGTTAATTGCCGAAATCAGCGGAAATGAGCTGCTGATTGTCAATAGTGGAGTGTCAGCTGTCTGGGACAGCTGGCCTCCCGGTTCCCGATACACACTGTCGCTAGCACCGGGGGCTGTGTGTGCTGCTATATACAAGGGGCACAAAGGGGGGCATTATTGCTGTGGGGGCACAAAAGGGGCATGGTTACTGATGGGGCACTTTTATTGTGTCAAGCACTGAGGGATCATTATTACCATCTGGGGCAATGTGGATTATGAGTTTGTTTAGAGGATGGGGTATAAGTGTGGAGGGTGCTGGAAAAGCAAGAAACCAACATGTCCGTGTCAAATTTTTTCGAGAGAATTTGTGGCTGGAATAAATCGTCACAGTGGTTTGGGCCAAATGGAAAAAAAATAGGAAAGTGAACGACTCTAATCAGAGAAAATATCCCCTGTGAGTCACTGGATATAAATGTGATGTAATCACTTATATAGTCAGCAGAGCTCCTGTGTATAACTGGCATCTACCACTATTTGCTCACTACATGGTGGTAATATTAGTCTTAATATAGTGGTTTTTATTCAGTAACAGTATGTGAGTATTATTCAGTCTCTATGTGGTTATGGTGGGCCGGTATTATTCAGTAATAGTATGGAGGTATTATTCAGTCACTATGTGGTTATGGTGTGGCGGTATTATTCAGTAACATTATGGGGGTATTATTCAGTCACTATGTGGTTATGGTGTGGCAGTATGCTTCAGTAACAGTATGGGAGTATTATTCAGTCACTATGTGGTAATGGTGTGGTGGTATTATTCAGTCACTATGTGATTATGGTGTGGCGATATTATTCAGTAACAGTATGGGGGTATTATTCAGTCACTATGTGGTTATGGTGTGGCGGTATTATTCAGTAACAGTAAGGGGTATTATTCAGTCACTATGTGTTTATGGTATGGTGGTATTATTTGGACCTTATATTGTGCAATGTTAAATACTTTTGTGTCAAAAAAGACAAAAGTATAGTATGTATGATACCTTTATTGGCTAACCATAACATTTCTATATGCAAGCTTTCAGAGCACAGATGCCCCTTAAAGAAAGTTTGTGGGAGGAATCCTCCAGCTCACCAGTGAGCAGGTTTTCACGGCAAGTTGCACCAGGATCGCCGTGGCGGCACACGGCAGTGAAGACCGAAAAAAAAGAGAAACCGTGATCTAGCGCAGTGAAGTTTAAAATGGAACGCTGTTTTTATTTTATTTCCAATTCTTTTAAAAGGGGATGTCTCCCAGATGCAAGGATGCACAAATTAAATGATGCCTACGCGTTTCAGACGCATACGGCATCCTTCTTCATGGCTTATTTGGTATCTGGATGTGCATGTGGATGCGTGTTTGGTATGTGGATGGTGTTTGATGACAAGATGTTGGTACAGGTCTTGCATTTTCTACTGTTGCAAGGAAAGGTGCGAGTCTCTGATGGTGATGAGAGGGCTCTTCTGACCAGGAGATTCCTTAAGTTTGGTGGCTGTTTGTATGCAAGGAGAGGTAATTCCGAGAATATTTCCTTCAGTTTATTGTCTTTGTTAAATATAGGTTGGAGATCAGCAGCAATTTTCCTCTAGAAGTTCATTTGTGGATTGTATATGACCCCTAGGTGCACCCTGCTGTTACCTTCCTTCTATTTGTACTCCAGAAGATTGCTCCTTGGAATTCTTGTGGCTCTGTAGATCTCATCGTCTACAATCCTTGGATGGTATTGTCCGGTACCTGGCACCTTAAAGTCCAAAATATATGATATATATATATATATATATATATATGCACTACCGTTCAAAAGTTTGGGGTCACCCAAACAATTTTGTGTTTTCCATGAAAACTCACACTTATATTTATCACATGAGTTGCAAAATGACTAGAAAATATAGTCAAGACATTGACAAGTGATAAATGAGTAAAATGTATAATTTTTATTTCATAGCTATCTAAAAACAGGGGTACAATCACCACTGTGAAAAGCCCAACCGTGTAATTAAAAACGTATTAAACAGAATACTCCCAGTCCTAGTTCGTTTGCGAACCCTTAATGACTGGGTATGTAAACAGAGATATCAAAATATGGAATCAGCGTATAACATTGGTAAAGCAGTGGTTTGGACCCTCGTTCACACAGGAGCCTGCGTTAACCGCACCAGATTCTCCCAATGTACAGATGCACAACAATGCCACTGCCCCCTACGCAAAATTCCCTCACTTCACCCGATCCTACGCGTTTCTTTACTTATCATCAGGGGTCTGTCAGTCTGGCCAGGATGCCAGCGATATATCTTCAGCAGCAGATATTCTACTGCACAACACGGAAGCATGCACGCATAGATGTCAGCGGCATGCTTCACTCTGGGACTCTGAGTCACTATGAACTGAATACTCCGCCCCCTGGCTCCGGCAGCATACATCAAACAGACAATCACACTGGCCCAGCACATCCATGATGCTAAACCATGTGACTCCCGACTGTCAGCTGACATACCCGGAAGTAACAATGTAAACAACACAGAGCATGCGGACTCAATGGGAGGCTGTAGAAGTATCTATTTACTACACAAAGCCTCATGCTATTCAAGGATGGAGTATAACACTATAAGGTTGGATATATGTTGCGGATCAGCTCAGGGCTGCAATTGGACTACCACGATAGGAGCACCTACCCTGAAAATACATAATATATGGATAGAACGACGACGTAATTGTAAACCTCACTTAAAACATTTGACACACTCCTGGACTCAATTGCCATACCTGCTACTTATTGATTGATATATTACAAGTGACTACACTGGGACTAGGAATGCATTACCATACCCCCACCCAGAGGACCAAAAAAGCCCTATGACTTGATATGGATAGTATATTAAATAAAACAGGTATAATTTGTTTGCTCGTTTAAACCTTCAGGATGTACGCAAGCCAGTCTGTAAATCCATTGGGCCTCTTTACGCAGAATGAGGTTATCCCAATCCCCTCCCCGTTTAGGAGGACGTACCAATTCAATTGCCTGAAATTTTAAACATTCTGCCCTGCCTTGATGTTTTGCATGCACATGTTTTGATATGGAAGTATCTCTTTCATTTGTAACATCTCCAACATGTTCCCTAATCCGGCGCCGAAACTGCCGTATCGTCTTGCCCACGTAATTCAGTGGGCACGGACATGTGATTAAATAGACAACTCCAGCCGTTTTGCAGTTCACAAAATCTCGGATATCATACTCAACCTTGGTGGTAACACTTTTGAATTTTTTTCCACTTTGAATGAAATCACAGGCTCTACAACTACCACATCTGTGTGTACCCGGTATCTGCCTGTCTAACCAAGTACCCTTTTGGATTATTGGATCAAAACAGCTCTGCATCACCCTATCCCTGATGTTTTTACCTCTACGGAACGTGACTGAAGGCCATTGTGTTATCTGATCCGCCAAGTCTGCATCGGCTCCTAGGATACGCCAATAATACTTGAGGATTTCCATGATCTCAGATTGTTTGGAGTCAAAAGTACCTATAAGCCTAGTGACCCTTTCCTCTTGACGTTGTCTAGGGACTAAAAGGCTCTGCCTATCTGCATCCCTCGCTCCCTCATAGGCCTTTCTAATTACCCCCTTAGGGAAGCCCCTCTCCTTCAATCTGTTTGTGAGGTCATGTGCCTGTGACTCAAAATCGTCCATTGAACTACAATTTCGGCGTACTCTCATGAATTGGCCTCTGGGAATCCCACGTTTGAGGGGATAGGGGTGACAACTGTTCCATTGTAGGAAACTATTGGTTGCTGTCTCCTTTCGGTGTACTTTAGTACGTATTGTGCCTTCCTTAGTTTTAATTATCTTAAGATCTAAAAAAGATAATTCCTGATCACTGATTTCACATGTGAACCTGAGCCCTAGATCGTTTGTATTAAAGGCTGCCACAAAATTATTGAATTCCTTCACTGTGGAATTCCAGAGCAACAACACGTCATCAATATATCTAATCCAGATACCTATTGATGAAGTCCATTTGACAAATTTATCCCCAAAGACAACTGTCTCTTCCCACCAACCAAGAAACAAGTTTGCATAAGTGGGAGCAGTGGGACTCCCCATTGCTGTACCACGTTGCTGATGAAAAATACGGTCTTCAAAGATAAAAACATTCCTTTCTAACACAAAGTGTAATAATTGCAAAACAAGCTGGTTATGAGCCACATATTGAGTGCCCCTAGATTTTAGATAGTATTCCACTGCTTCACAGCCAAGTCTATGTGGAATGGAGGAATACAAAGCCTCCACATCCAAACTCGCCAGAAATGTATTTTGTTCCAAAGTGATACCCTCAATTTGTTTTAAAACATCCATGGTATCACGTACATATGATGTGAGACCTAGCACAAACGGACGCAGCACCTGGTCTATATATGTACTCACATTCTGGGTAAGATTATTAATACCTGATACAATGGGTCTACCACGTAGGGGAGGATAGCCCTTGTGGATTTTTGGCAGGCTATAAAAGCATGCCATAATAGGAAATTGAGGAAATAGAAAGTTGAATTCGCTAGCACTGATCAAAGACCTGCTCTTTGCATCCCGCAGTATACCTAAAAGCTCCTTCTTGAACACTGCTGTGGGGTTATCTTTTAGAATGGTATGCAATGTTAAATACTTTTGTGTCAAAAAAGACAAAAGTATAATAGGTATGATACCTTTATTGGCTAACCATAAAAGTTCTATATGCAAGCTTTCAGAGCTTTCAGGATTGAGCAAAATGTCCTCACACATTTTCTTATAGTCTTCTCGACTCATGACCACAATGTTCCCACCCTTATCGGATGCTTTTAGAATGATATTACGTCTTTTTTCCAAAGTGGTAAGAGCTACACGTTCAGACCAAGACAGATTGTTATCAATGCCCCTCATATCCTGACTCAAAGCTTTGATCTCTTCACCCACCAAATCTACGAACAGATCTACGTTGGTAAAATCTCCCAATGGCGGCAACTTCCTACTTCTAGTTCTTAGATTAGTAAAAGGACCCAGTCCTGGGGTTCTACCTGATTCTTCAAATAACCCTTCCAGTGCTTCTAGTCCTTCTAAATCAGATTCCTCTAGACCCATTTCCAGACATTTTTTCCTGTTGTAATGTTTGAAAAACTTAATCCATTTTAATTTACGAGCAAACAAATTCAAATCCTTGATCCAGGTAAATGAATCAAATTTTACTGTGGGGACAAATGAAAGTCCCTTCTCTAAAAGCATGATCTCAGATGGACTCAGAATATGTTCCGATAAATTAATTATTTGTAACTTATCCGTTCCTATTCCCTTTATAAATCCTTTTGTCCCCTCAGCATGTAGCGGGAAATGGAGGGATTGTTGGATAAAAAATTATTACTGCCACTGTTGGAAGAAGCTCTAGCTCGGCCTCTATTCCTACCTCTGGCACCTCCCCTAAATTTTTGTCTACCACCACCAGTCCCAGAGAATGGGCCTACCCTTTCAGAGTCTGTTGTTTCACTCTCAGATGTAGAGGGGTCAGATTCTCTTTGACCCCTATTTCCCTGCTGATGTTGTTGTTGTTGCTGATTAACAAAATCATAAGCCTATTTGTGGGAGCACAATATATATCGTTAAAATACTGTGAATTAAGACATTGACAAGGTTAGATATAATGATTTTTATTTGAAATAATAATTTTTTCCTTCAAACTTTGCTTTCGTCAAAGAATGCTCCATTTGCAGCAATTACAGCATTGCAGACCTTTGGCATTCTAGCTGTTAATTTGCTGAGGTAATCGGGAGAAATTTCAGCCCATACTTCCAGAAGCCCCTCCCACAAGTTGGATTGGCTTGATGGGCACTTCTTGCGTACCATACGGTCAAGCTGCTCCCACAACAGCTCTATGGGGTTGAGATCTGGTGACTGCGCTGGCCATTCCATTACAGATAGAATACCAGCTGCCTGCTTCTTCCCTAAATAGTTCTTGCATAATTTGGAGGTGTGCTTTGGGTCATTGTCCTGTTGTAGGATGAAATTGGCTCCAATCAAGCGCTGTCCACAGGGTATGGCATGACGTTGCAAAATGGAGTGATAGCCTTCCTTATTCAAAATCCCTTTTACCTTGTACAAATCTCCCACTTTACCAGCACCAAAGCAACCCCAGACCATCACATTACCTCCACCATGCTTGACAGATGGCGTCAGGCACTCTTCCAGCATCTATTCAGTTGTTCTGCATCTCACAAATGTTCTTCTGTGTGATCCAAACACCTCAAACTTCGATTCGTCTGTCCATAACACTTTTTTCCAATCTTCCTCTGTCCAATGTCTGTGTGCTTTTTCCCATATTAATCTTTTCCTTTTATTAGCCAGTCTAAGATATGGCTTTTTCTTTGCCACTCTGCCCTGAAGGCCAGCATCCCGGAGTCGCCTCTTCACTGTAGATGTTGACACTGGCGTTTTGCGGGTACTATGTAATGAAGCTGCCAGTTGAGGACCTGTGAGGCGTCTATTTCTCAAACTAGAGACTCTAATGTACTTGTCTTGTTACTCAGTTGTGCAGCGGGGCCTCCAACTTCTCTTTCTACTCTGGTTAGAGCCTGTTTGTGCTGTCCTCTGAAGGGAGTAGTCCACACTGTTGTAGGAAATCTTCAGTTTCTTGGCAATTTCTCGCATGGAATAGCCTTCATTTCTAAGAACAAGAATAGACTGTCGAGTTTCACATGAAAGCTCTCTTTTTCTAGCCATTTTGAGAGTTTAATCGAACCCACAAATGTAATGCTCCAGATTCTCAACTAGCTCAAAGGAAGGTCAGTATTATAGCTCCTCTAAACAACAAACGGTTTACAGCGGTGCTAACACAATTGCACAAGGGTTTTCAAGTGTTTTCTAATCATCCATTAGCCTTCTAACACAATTAGCAAACACAATGTACCATTAGAACACTGGAGTGATGGTTGCTGGAAATGGGCCTCTATACACCTATGTAGATATTGCATTAAAAACCAGACTAGAATAGTCATTTAGCACATTAACACTGTATAGAGTGTATTTCTGATTAATTTAATGTTATCTTCATTGAAAAAAAACTGTGCTTTTTTCTAAGTGACCCAAAACTTTTGAACGGTAGTGTGTATATATATATATATATATATATATATATATATATATATATATATATATAAAAAACAGATCTTGTTATCTATGGTGTTTCACAGGATTAGTGTGACCCTGAAATAAACCCATAATAATACTTTGCATATGAATGTCAGTTCTATAAATGACTTGTATATGAGGAAAACCTCATCTAATGCCTATATAAATGGTTGAACACAAACAGAAAAAATGGGACATAAATATCAAAACCACAAAAAAGGCCATACTCACTAGGTAGGTGGGTGGGTGAAAACCCGTTCCCATCAGGACGCAGACGGGTCAAAGAATGCTGCAGAAGGAGTGTGCATTAAATAGTGATAGCCCCTCCCACTAGTCTTGAGGGGAGTGGCGGACTAAGTGCTCAAAGGTGTGCGATAAATGTGTGTCAGTGTAGTGCTAGGGTGTGAATGGATGGTAAAAAATAAATATGTATGTATGAAGGTGTCAGAACTGTGTAATAATGTAATAAAAATAAATAAATAAAATAAATGTGATGAATAGGGGTCAGTGCTGTGAATAGTACATGGGGTGTCAGTACTATGTGTAATACGTGGAGGGATAATGTGCTGGTCGTCAGGCATGGCATATCATGCCGAATAACAGCCTATTTGTAACGCCGCCAGTGTTAGCTAAAGCGGGCTGCTCTGCATTCCAAACCAAACGCCAGCACATCATGCCCTCCCAGCATATAAGACCCGGCTGCGTCCTGAAAAAAAGTGTAGTATACGTAGTAAGAAATATCCATGAAACATGGGGTATTAGTTGTTATTTTGGCCAAAATACGCAAAGCTCGCAACCCAACGTCAAGGGTCCCCAGTGCCTTGCGAGTCCCTAACCAGAACTTTTCGTTCCTAATTTAAAAACACAAACAGAAAAAATGGGACATAAATATCAAAACCACAAAAAAGGCCATACTCACTAGGTAGGTGGGTGGGTGAAAACCCGTTCCCATCAGGACGCAGACGGGTCAAAGAATGCTGCAGAAGGAGTGTGCATTAAATAGTGATAGCCCCTCCCACTAGTCTTGAGGGGAGTGGCGGACTAAGTGCTCAAAGGTGTGCGATAAATGTGTGTCAGTGTAGTGCTAGGGTGTGAATGGATGGTAAAAAATAAATATGTATGTATGAAGGTGTCAGAACTGTGTAATAATGTAATAAAAATAAATAAATAAAATAAATGTGATGAATAGGGGTCAGTGCTGTGAATAGTACATGGGGTGTCAGTACTATGTGTAATACGTGGAGGGATAATGTGCTGGTCGTCAGGCATGGCATATCATGCCGAATAACAGCCTATTTGTAACGCCGCCAGTGTTAGCTAAAGCGGGCTGCTCTGCATTCCAAACCAAACGCCAGCACATCATGCCCTCCCAGCATATAAGACCCGGCTGCGTCCTGAAAAAAAGTGTAGTATACGTAGTAAGAAATATCCATGAAACATGGGGTATTAGTTGTTATTTTGGCCAAAATACGCAAAGCTCGCAACCCAACGTCAAGGGTCCCCAGTGCCTTGCGAGTCCCTAACCAGAACTTTTCGTTCCTAATTTAAAAACACAAACAGAAAAAATGGGACATAAATATCAAAACCACAAAAAAGGCCATACTCACTAGGTAGGTGGGTGGGTGAAAACCCGTTCCCATCAGGACGCAGACGGGTCAAAGAATGCTGCAGAAGGAGTGTGCATTAAATAGTGATAGCCCCTCCCACTAGTCTTGAGGGGAGTGGCGGACTAAGTGCTCAAAGGTGTGCGATAAATGTGTGTCAGTGTAGTGCTAGGGTGTGAATGGATGGTAAAAAATAAATATGTATGTATGAAGGTGTCAGAACTGTGTAATAATGTAATAAAAATAAATAAATAAAATAAATGTGATGAATAGGGGTCAGTGCTGTGAATAGTACATGGGGTGTCAGTACTATGTGTAATACGTGGAGGGATAATGTGCTGGTCGTCAGGCATGGCATATCATGCCGAATAACAGCCTATTTGTAACGCCGCCAGTGTTAGCTAAAGCGGGCTGCTCTGCATTCCAAACCAAACGCCAGCACATCATGCCCTCCCAGCATATAAGACCCGGCTGCGTCCTGAAAAAAAGTGTAGTATACGTAGTAAGAAATATCCATGAAACATGGGGTATTAGTTGTTATTTTGGCCAAAATACGCAAAGCTCGCAACCCAACGTCAAGGGTCCCCAGTGCCTTGCGAGTCCCTAACCAGAACTTTTCGTTCCTAATTTAAAAACACAAACAGAAAAAATGGGACATAAATATCAAAACCACAAAAAAGGCCATACTCACTAGGTAGGTGGGTGGGTGAAAACCCGTTCCCATCAGGACGCAGACGGGTCAAAGAATGCTGCAGAAGGAGTGTGCATTAAATAGTGATAGCCCCTCCCACTAGTCTTGAGGGGAGTGGCGGACTAAGTGCTCAAAGGTGTGCGATAAATGTGTGTCAGTGTAGTGCTAGGGTGTGAATGGATGGTAAAAAATAAATATGTATGTATGAAGGTGTCAGAACTGTGTAATAATGTAATAAAAATAAATAAATAAAATAAATGTGATGAATAGGGGTCAGTGCTGTGAATAGTACATGGGGTGTCAGTACTATGTGTAATACGTGGAGGGATAATGTGCTGGTCGTCAGGCATGGCATATCATGCCGAATAACAGCCTATTTGTAACGCCGCCAGTGTTAGCTAAAGCGGGCTGCTCTGCATTCCAAACCAAACGCCAGCACATCATGCCCTCCCAGCATATAAGACCCGGCTGCGTCCTGAAAAAAAGTGTAGTATACGTAGTAAGAAATATCCATGAAACATGGGGTATTCGTTGTTATTTTGGCCAAAATACGCAAAGCTCGCAACCCAACGTCAAGGGTCCCCAGTGCCTTGCGAGTCCCTAACCAGAACTTTTCGTTCCTAATTTAAAAACACAAACAGAAAAAATGGGACATAAATATCAAAACCACAAAAAAGGCCATACTCACTAGGTAGGTGGGTGGGTGAAAACCCGTTCCCATCAGGACGCAGACGGGTCAAAGAATGCTGCAGAAGGAGTGTGCATTAAATAGTGATAGCCCCTCCCACTAGTCTTGAGGGGAGTGGCGGACTAAGTGCTCAAAGGTGTGCGATAAATGTGTGTCAGTGTAGTGCTAGGGTGTGAATGGATGGTAAAAAATAAATATGTATGTATGAAGGTGTCAGAACTGTGTAATAATGTAATAAAAATAAATAAATAAAATAAATGTGATGAATAGGGGTCAGTGCTGTGAATAGTACATGGGGTGTCAGTACTATGTGTAATACGTGGAGGGATAATGTGCTGGTCGTCAGGCATGGCATATCATGCCGAATAACAGCCTATTTGTAACGCCGCCAGTGTTAGCTAAAGCGGGCTGCTCTGCATTCCAAACCAAACGCCAGCACATCATGCCCTCCCAGCATATAAGACCCGGCTGCGTCCTGAAAAAAAGTGTAGTATACGTAGTAAGAAATATCCATGAAACATGGGGTATTCGTTGTTATTTTGGCCAAAATACGCAAAGCTCGCAACCCAACGTCAAGGGTCCCCAGTGCCTTGCGAGTCCCTAACCAGAACTTTTCGTTCCTAATTTAAAAACACAAACAGAAAAAATGGGACATAAATATCAAAACCACAAAAAAGGCCATACTCACTAGGTAGGTGGGTGGGTGAAAACCCGTTCCCATCAGGACGCAGACGGGTCAAAGAATGCTGCAGAAGGAGTGTGCATTAAATAGTGATAGCCCCTCCCACTAGTCTTGAGGGGAGTGGCGGACTAAGTGCTCAAAGGTGTGCGATAAATGTGTGTCAGTGTAGTGCTAGGGTGTGAATGGATGGTAAAAAATAAATATGTATGTATGAAGGTGTCAGAACTGTGTAATAATGTAATAAAAATAAATAAATAAAATAAATGTGATGAATAGGGGTCAGTGCTGTGAATAGTACATGGGGTGTCAGTACTATGTGTAATACGTGGAGGGATAATGTGCTGGTCGTCAGGCATGGCATATCATGCCGAATAACAGCCTATTTGTAACGCCGCCAGTGTTAGCTAAAGCGGGCTGCTCTGCATTCCAAACCAAACGCCAGCACATCATGCCCTCCCAGCATATAAGACCCGGCTGCGTCCTGAAAAAAAGTGTAGTATACGTAGTAAGAAATATCCATGAAACATGGGGTATTAGTTGTTATTTTGGCCAAAATACGCAAAGCTCGCAACCCAACGTCAAGGGTCCCCAGTGCCTTGCGAGTCCCTAACCAGAACTTTTCGTTCCTAATTTAAAAACACAAACAGAAAAAATGGGACATAAATATCAAAACCACAAAAAAGGCCATACTCACTAGGTAGGTGGGTGGGTGAAAACCCGTTCCCATCAGGACGCAGACGGGTCAAAGAATGCTGCAGAAGGAGTGTGCATTAAATAGTGATAGCCCCTCCCACTAGTCTTGAGGGGAGTGGCGGACTAAGTGCTCAAAGGTGTGCGATAAATGTGTGTCAGTGTAGTGCTAGGGTGTGAATGGATGGTAAAAAATAAATATGTATGTATGAAGGTGTCAGAACTGTGTAATAATGTAATAAAAATAAATAAATAAAATAAATGTGATGAATAGGGGTCAGTGCTGTGAATAGTACATGGGGTGTCAGTACTATGTGTAATACGTGGAGGGATAATGTGCTGGTCGTCAGGCATGGCATATCATGCCGAATAACAGCCTATTTGTAACGCCGCCAGTGTTAGCTAAAGCGGGCTGCTCTGCATTCCAAACCAAACGCCAGCACATCATGCCCTCCCAGCATATAAGACCCGGCTGCGTCCTGAAAAAAAGTGTAGTATACGTAGTAAGAAATATCCATGAAACATGGGGTATTAGTTGTTATTTTGGCCAAAATACGCAAAGCTCGCAACCCAACGTCAAGGGTCCCCAGTGCCTTGCGAGTCCCTAACCAGAACTTTTCGTTCCTAATTTAAAAACACAAACAGAAAAAATGGGACATAAATATCAAAACCACAAAAAAGGCCATACTCACTAGGTAGGTGGGTGGGTGAAAACCCGTTCCCATCAGGACGCAGACGGGTCAAAGAATGCTGCAGAAGGAGTGTGCATTAAATAGTGATAGCCCCTCCCACTAGTCTTGAGGGGAGTGGCGGACTAAGTGCTCAAAGGTGTGCGATAAATGTGTGTCAGTGTAGTGCTAGGGTGTGAATGGATGGTAAAAAATAAATATGTATGTATGAAGGTGTCAGAACTGTGTAATAATGTAATAAAAATAAATAAATAAAATAAATGTGATGAATAGGGGTCAGTGCTGTGAATAGTACATGGGGTGTCAGTACTATGTGTAATACGTGGAGGGATAATGTGCTGGTCGTCAGGCATGGCATATCATGCCGAATAACAGCCTATTTGTAACGCCGCCAGTGTTAGCTAAAGCGGGCTGCTCTGCATTCCAAACCAAACGCCAGCACATCATGCCCTCCCAGCATATAAGACCCGGCTGCGTCCTGAAAAAAAGTGTAGTATACGTAGTAAGAAATATCCATGAAACATGGGGTATTAGTTGTTATTTTGGCCAAAATACGCAAAGCTCGCAACCCAACGTCAAGGGTCCCCAGTGCCTTGCGAGTCCCTAACCAGAACTTTTCGTTCCTAATTTAAAAACACAAACAGAAAAAATGGGACATAAATATCAAAACCACAAAAAAGGCCATACTCACTAGGTAGGTGGGTGGGTGAAAACCCGTTCCCATCAGGACGCAGACGGGTCAAAGAATGCTGCAGAAGGAGTGTGCATTAAATAGTGATAGCCCCTCCCACTAGTCTTGAGGGGAGTGGCGGACTAAGTGCTCAAAGGTGTGCGATAAATGTGTGTCAGTGTAGTGCTAGGGTGTGAATGGATGGTAAAAAATAAATATGTATGTATGAAGGTGTCAGAACTGTGTAATAATGTAATAAAAATAAATAAATAAAATAAATGTGATGAATAGGGGTCAGTGCTGTGAATAGTACATGGGGTGTCAGTACTATGTGTAATACGTGGAGGGATAATGTGCTGGTCGTCAGGCATGGCATATCATGCCGAATAACAGCCTATTTGTAACGCCGCCAGTGTTAGCTAAAGCGGGCTGCTCTGCATTCCAAACCAAACGCCAGCACATCATGCCCTCCCAGCATATAAGACCCGGCTGCGTCCTGAAAAAAAGTGTAGTATACGTAGTAAGAAATATCCATGAAACATGGGGTATTAGTTGTTATTTTGGCCAAAATACGCAAAGCTCGCAACCCAACGTCAAGGGTCCCCAGTGCCTTGCGAGTCCCTAACCAGAACTTTTCGTTCCTAATTTAAAAACACAAACAGAAAAAATGGGACATAAATATCAAAACCACAAAAAAGGCCATACTCACTAGGTAGGTGGGTGGTTTTTTCTGTTTGTGTTTTTGTGTTTTTATGTCAGAGGCATACAGGAGCTGCTGTCATCAATTTAGATTTGATCGGTATTAAGGTTATATTGTGTGTAAGAGGCACACAGGAGCTGCTGTCAGTCCAGCTGACTGACAGATTTTGCTTACCACGTCATTATGCAGCAACATACAATACATAATGTAAAAAAACAGCTTTAAAGATTTTCATAGCCTTTAAGATAATGTAGAATTTGCTTGCAGCTCCATGGATAACATATTATGTTATCACAATAAATGGACCCAAATGGCAAACACAGCTCTGATACAGCTACCACTATTTTCTAGTTATGTGGTATTCATTTTTATTCATTTAGAATTTTAAGACTTTACAAGTGTTTAAAAGGTAAAAATGTTGTGTTATTTTTTACTAATTCCACATTACTCCCCCACAGGACAGAACATGAACCCATTGCTCTGGCTATCTCTCCTCGCGCTCTGTTTTGGAGCTGCCAACTCCCAAAGTAAGTCAAGAAAAATGTGTCCAACAAGATAACTATAGATTCTTTAGATGGATATAAGTAAACTCTATGACTTCCATACGAGAAATGTAAACATTATATTATATATATATATATATATATATATATATATATATATATATATATATATATATATGTTATATAATATTGTATACTAAGTTAGTTTGTAATTTACAATGAAATATTATGAAATAAACTGGCAGCACAGGATAATTTTTAAGAGACAAAATACATATTGTAAACTGATCATTTTTAATGTTCAAAATTATAATGTTTCAGTACAGTGACCTCTATGAGACCAAAGTCCTGAGGTTACGATCGTATTACTGATCAATGTTGTAATACAGCACCCCTAGAAATCTTTGAAGGTCATACTGTATCTTCATGTACCTCCAAGTTCAAAAGAAGGCATACAGAGGTTTTTTTCCACAGATTCTGTAGTATGCTCCATCTCATGACGTTTCATAGAGCTATCCTCTCTTAGAAGTATTGCTTCATTGCAAAGCACACACAGTGCTCATGACTCCGTAATATAGAACTGTAGAAACTCCATGTCACACCATACTGGTTATGTGCACATGGCTTTGGCTTGTATATGAGGTCTTAGGCTGGACCTCCATGGTTTTGTAGAAAAATTACAGAATTATTGTATCACAATGTCAATGTTTACCTATGGGACTAAAGGTCGCACTGGACCATCACAAAAATCCATGTTGGATTTTTTGCAAAGGTTGCAAAGGCACTAGCGCCTTTTTTTTCCTATAGGGAAACACTGAAGTTGCAGTTTACATGGCTCTCAGACAATACCTTGGAGCCCTAACCTTAAAGTTTAGGGCCAAAGGTTAAAAATTCCAGTATTTTAGTAAATCGGAGCCAAATATCATTCATAAATCTTTCAATAATAATGTTAAATGCAGGGGCGTAGCTAAAGGCTCATGGGCCCCGATGCAAAAGTCCTTCATGGGCCCCCCCCCCCCCAGTTCTCTTCATGGCTGATGGCCCACAGCTTTCAGCTCAATCGCTGGGTCTCAGGGGCGTAGTTAAGGTCTAAGGTCTTAAAACATCAGGGGCAATAGCCTCAATATATATTCCCCCAATATAATTTTTTATGTATGTGTGTGTGTATATATATATATATAAAAGGGTTAACAAGGGTTAACAAGGGTTTCAATAAAATAATTTTTCTGTCTTTGTGTTTTTTAAAACTTTATTACTACTGCCATAGTAATGGCCGCTGGCTGATTGACAGTGTCCATTACTAAGGCGGGCTTAATGTTAGCCGGTGAAAAGGTCAACACTAACCCCCAATATTACCCCGGTATCCTTCGTCACACGGCTTCAGGGCCCAGTCTCAATTGCGACCGCTGCGACCCCAATAGCTATGCCACTGTCGAAATTGTAATATCACAAGAAGAAAAGAAGAAAACACAGGTATGAGCAGCGCTGCAGGAGGAAGCCAGTAGTTTGTGGATTAATGTAAATAATTACTTTATTGTTAAATACTAAGGCCTAGTTCACACAGAGTTTTTTTGCAGGCAGAAAAATCTGCCTCAAAATTCCTTCAGGAATTTTGAGGCAGATCTTGACTTGCCGGCAGAACAATGGGAGGTCAGAGACTATGACAACGCTTTTTTTCCGCTCGCGGGGGAAAAAAAACACCTTTGCCCCCCATTGAAAGCAATGGGAGGCGATTTTGGACGTTTTTTGGCCCAATTTCCAAGGCGGTTTCCACGTCAAAAACAGCGCCAAAAGACTGTGAACTCCCCCTAAGCATTACGGCACCGAACCGTAATCATGTAATTGATAGAGGCACCAGTAGTTATTAATCAAGTAATCATTTAAAGAACTACTGGCTTCATTCTGCAGCGCTCATTATACCTATGTTTTCTTGCTACTTGTGATATTAGGATGTACCGTGTTCACAGTGCGGTGAAATTGCGGTGAAACTGCCTCGCAGGAAAAAGCAGCGACATGCCCTATCTTCGGGCGTTTACACCTCTGACCTCCCATTGACTTCAATGGGAGGCAGAGAAAGCGTATTTCGCTGTGTTTTATGCCCGCGGCGCTCAATGGCCGCGGGCAAAACACATAGTGAAAAACGCCACAAAATCGGCGTGCAGGGAGAGGAAAATCTGCCTCAAACTTCCAAACGGAACTTTGAGGCAGATATTCCTTCTGCAAAAAAACTCAGTTTGAACATAGCCTTAAGCAATCTTCGAAATTGTGATATACATTGGTGTGGTTTGCTGCAAGTTTCAGAATTGCGGCAAAACCGCGCCTTTTTTACCGCGATTACGAAAATCGTGGCAAAACGCATGGTGAATAAAAAAACTTAAAGGAAAATTTTTTTTATATCAATTTGCTTTTAGTGTTTTATTAAAACATTTTTTATTTATTTATGTGTTTGTGTTTTACTTTTTTTTATTTTTTAACATTTTCTTCACTATGGGGGCTGCCATTTTTTTTTCCATCTCGGTATGTGTCGATTAAGAACACATACAGACATGGAATACGGCACATACAGCCCCATAGTGAATGCGAACGGGGCCCGTTCCATCCACTATGCTGTACGCCGTCTGTGTGGGAACGGCGCATGCGCCGCTCCCACACAGTCCAAATTGAAGGTCTTCGGCTGAGCGACGTCCGGCGCCATTTTCTTGTGGACCGGAAGCCGCGGCCGGACAGTACGATTACTACTTCAGGTCGCGGCTTCCGGACTGTGTTCTGAAGCAAGCACGAGGAGCGGAGGGAGAAGACGGAGCGGACGGACCGGAGGGAGCAGCGGCGGCAGGAGCAGGTAAGTTATTTCTGTGTATGTACGTGTTTTAGTGTGTGATTACTACTGTATGTAAACCTACTACACTGTGTGTTAGCTCAAAAAATGGCGACACACAGTGTAGGAGGTTTGAACGTTCAATCCCCTCCTTTCTCCTGGCACTATCCAGGATAAGAGAGGGGGGATTCTGTGAGCTCACTAGAGCGAGTGTGTATTCTCAAATTTTGCAGCATAAAGCAATGTGGTTGCTTTACCACATGCCAATGCTGCAATTTTGGGAATTGCTTCATCTAGTGACCAGCACTGGGAAATGTTATAACTTAGAATCTAATTTATAATATTTCCTGACTCGTAAAAAAATTAGAACAATGTTTAATCATTTATACACTAACTGTTTAACTAAAAAAAATAAAAATAAAATTTTTTCTAGTGACACATTCCCTTTAACACACCCTACAGGAGTTGGGGTCAGGAGAGACAAGTAAAGAAGAGACAATGGGGGATGCAGGGAGAGAGGGGGTTAAGGAAGCGCTCACCAGGACCTGAGAGGTGGACGTGCTTTCTCTTCTGCCGACTCTGCTGCTGCTATACTGTGGTAGAAGGACCTGATCGGTGGGCGTGGCTTCTGTTCCTCAAAGGCGAATCAGGTCACATGGGCATGACGTCATTAAAGGTCCTTTAGCAAACAGCATCTGTCCCGCTTTAATGCTGCTTATGCACCGTTTTTACATGAGTAACTTCATGAAAATGTGGTGGGGGGCCGTGGGCCCCCCAGGCTACGAGGCCCGGTCGCAATTGCGACCGCTGCGACCCCTATAGCTACGCCACTGGTTAAATGGCTTGTCCAGAATTAGAAAAAGGGTTTGCTTTTTGTTCCAGAAACTTTGCCACTCGTGTCCCCATTCCAGGCAATGGGTCTGAACTTCAATACCAGACAACGTTCAAAGACAGGAGTTGTACTGTTTCTAATCCTGAACAACCACTTTGACAGTATAGGCTAAAAAAATAACAAAGGGTCAGCAATTCTATGAAGCTAATGCAAAAGTGGCAACTAATATGCTGGTGGAACCTGTTGTCAGGTTTATTAAAATTGCAGCTGCAATAGAATAGAGAAATTTCACATAGAAAGTACATTGTGAATAATGGTTAATTGGGCTACCACTTTAAGGGCCTATGTGCATGGCCATATTATGGCTGCATGAATGTTTTGGCAGAAGTCTATAGGGTGATACTGTAAGGGTATGTTCACACGGCGGCGTCCGTAACGGCTGAAATTACGGGGCTGTTTTCAGGAGAAAACAGCCACGTCATTTCAGCCGTAACGGCATGTGCAGGCGCTTGAACGCCGCGTCCATTACGAACTTAACTGGAGCTGGTTTTCCATGGAGTCCATGGAAAACGGCTCCATTTACGTCTGAAGAAGTGACATGACACTTCTTTGGCGCGGGCGTCTATTTACGCACCGTCTTTTGACAGCGACGCGTAAATATACGCCTCGTGTGAACAGACAAACGTCAGCCCATTGCTTTCAATGGGCAGATGTTTGTCGACCCTTTCAAGCCGTATTTTCGGGCGTAATTCGACGCGTAAAACGCCCGAATTACATCCGTAAATAGGCCGTGTGAACATACCATAACTCTATATGGCTTTGTATGTAAGAGTTTTTTCTGTTGGATTCAAATCTGTACCACGTTCCATCAGATGCCATAATATGGAGATATAGCTTTGCCTTTCTTTTAGGAGATATTACCTCCGTGACACGATGCTATACTGAGGCACCATACTGGGGAAGACGGAATGCCTACGGCTCCGTAAGAACATTGCGCACTTGACTCTGCTTTAGAATAGCTTTATACAATAAAAACAGTACCAAGTACAGCCAGTAAAATAATGCCTCCATAGTGCCTCCCCACACAATATAGTGTCCCCATAGTGTACTCTCACACATTATCATGCCAACATAGCGCCCCCACACAGTATAATACCCCCATAGTGGCACATCATACAGTATCATGCCTCCATAGTGCCCCCACACGGTATAATGCCTCTATAGTGCCTCACCACAAAGTAAATACTCCCCTAGTACCGATCTCACAACAAAGGGAGTTGATCCCTCTGCAGGTCTCCTCTGATCTGTTCTGTGTGTTGCTCAGTGCTGGCAGGCGTGATGACATCACTGCTTCGCATCTGTCTGTGCCTAGCTACTCGCGGCAGGCATCACAGTGTGAATAGTGGAGCTGACCGCTTCCACCCTACAAGCTGCACTCTTGTTCTCTCTACATGGCTCCCTCATCAAGCCTTTTATACATAATGGTGGTGCAGGTAGCCGATGACTACCTGCTCCACCACAGTTTCTAACTGTATTGGCGTCCCCAGGATTGTTGAAAATGGTACCGATGCCAGGGGCCTGGCTACCAAAGGGTCTGATGCATGTGCACTGTTTGCCCTATGTTTAAAGTGGCCCTGTGGACAAACCACTGTGTCTGTGTAAACAATAAAAGGGCCATGGCGCTTCAGGCAGCAGATCCCAACTAATCAAACATTGACGGCCTATACAAAGTGGGGGACATTAATGTTTGACTCCTGGAAAAAACCCTTTACTGATTATATTAGTGAAATGCCTAACCCGAAATTCTCTTTACAGATGGGAATGGTCTTGTAATAAGTCTACAGGGCTGTAGCTAGCAAATAGTAGCATCCTTTATAGCTGCCAGTATTATCAATGCTGTGTTCACACAGACTACCACACTTCCTTCCACTGTTTTGATATTTGTAGTTTGGTTTGGGTGGAGGCAGCGTCATACCTATAGGTGACGCAAAGGTGGCACCAATGCCCTGTGCCTGAGGGGGGCCAAGGCCCTCTGCCACATAAGACACCATTATTATAAATGGCACATGGTAGGTGGGGGGGGGGGGGCCTGAACACAGATTTTGCATTGAGACCCAGGGGCTTCAAGTTATGCCTCTCTAGGTATAGGACACAATTCCAGATCCAATTGTAGGAAAGCCATTGCATATTAAATACACTAACCAGTCTTAAGGCATTTTTTTTATTGTACTCCGCTTTCCAATTACATAGTCCACAAAGCACCTCCAACAGATGTATGAATTTTTTTAACAGTTTATGCTAAACATTAGGGCTTGTACAGGATTAAAAAAAAATAGCTGTTTCTTCCAGAGACAGGACCACACCTGTCCACAGGTAGTGTGTGGTATTGCAGCTCAACCTTATTTCCTTCAATGTAGCTGGCATACAGTACTAGACACAACCCATTGACAGGTGTGGTGCTCTTTTTGAAAGAAAGTAGCCATGTTTTTCTAATACATGCAAAATACAGACTATGATAATTCATATCAGTCAAGTATGCCATACCTATACAAATATGTATTTGTTAATCAAGCTTCTATCATTTTGCAGCACATACGATTCCCTCACAGTGGCGTAACTATAGGGCGTAACTATAGGGTTGCAGCGGTCGCAATTGCCAATTGCAGTAGACTGCGCTATTGAGTCCATCAAAACAACAAAACTCTGTCACAACCGTGACAAACGGAAACCTTTAGCAATGTTTTCTTAACCATGGTGATCAATGCTGAGGGAAACGGAAGCTGAGGTTTACGTTTGCCTTTCCATTGAAGGGTTACCCGACGGAAACCTCAGACAGAAGGGCAGCGCGCTGATGTGAACAGGCCCTTACTAATGTTTTTTTTTGTGTTTTTTTATAGGTTCGGTCGTTTGACTACGTCAGATTCGAGGACTTCGATAAACCTGTTTTTCCTATGTCTTTGTATTTTTCTAAATTTTATTACTACTGCCTTATTAATAGCTGCTGGCTGATTGACAAGGCCATTACTAAGGCGGGGCTTAGTGTTAGCCGTGCAGAGGCTAACACTAACCCCCGTCATTACCCCGGTACCCACCGCCACCAGGGGTGCTGGGAAGAGCCGGGTACGATCCAGTACCCAATCATCTGTAGTGATAGTCGGGCACCAGGGCAGGCGCAGGCTGGTATTATTAGGCTGGGAAAGGCCAAACACAGTGACCCTTCCCACCCTGGTAATGCTGGGCTGCTGCTGTGTTGTATCTGGCTAGTTTAAAATAAATAAATAATTGGAAAGAACGATGTGGGGTTCCCCCATTTTTATAACCAGCCAGATACAACATAGCAGCAGCAGGTGAGCATTACCAGGGTGGGAAGACCCACTGTTTTTGGGCTTTCCCAGCCTAATAATACCAGCCTGCGGCCGCGCCAGTGCCAAGCCATCACTACAGATGGTAGGATACTGGATCGTACTTGGCTCTTCCCGGTAGCCGTGATGGCGGTTGGTAACGGGGTAATAATGGGGGTTAGTATTTTCCTCATCATGTCTAAGCCTCGCCTTAGTAATAGACGTTGTCAATATGCCAGTGGCCATTACTAAGGCGGTAGTAATAAAATGTAGAAAAATACAAAGACATAGGAAAAATATTTAATTGAAATAAAAATACCACACACAGTTATCCATTTTATTGAGAATAGAAAAAACACTGTCATCGAAGTAGTCCAACAACCGAACTTGTAAAAAAACACAAACACACAAAAATAATAAGTAACACATAAAAAAGCAAAACAATTATTATTCTTACCTTTCCTGGGTCCAGCGCTGGGGCCACAATGTCAGTGAGCTGAGCCCTATATCAAAGCCTATCATGTGTGATACTGTTTGCTGAGCCACTGTATATAATCCTATAATGTGTGATACTGTGCTGAGCTACTGTATCTAATCCCATCATGTGTGATACTGTCTGCTGGGCCTTATATCTAATCCTATCATGTGTGATACTGTCTGCTGAGCCACTGTATCTAATCCTATAATGTGTGATACGGTCTGCTGAGCCACTGTATCTAATCCTATCCATAGCTATAGGGTCGTAGTGCTATAGATATGCTGTCTCCTATATACACATATACATACACGCACACAAATTTTTTGGGGGGCATATGTAATGGGGCTATTGCCCCTGACATATTAAGACCTTAGTGACGTCCCTGGCTGCTAGTGCTGCATTGTTGGATCACTTACGAGACCCAGTGATGCAGCTGAAAGCTGCGGACCGTCAGCCATGAGAAGTTTGGGGGGGGCCCAAGAAGAATCTATGCATCGGGGCCCATGAGCCTTTAGCAACACCCCTGTTCCCTCATAAGACATTTGTCTTTTTAGGCACATCCAAGTATATGATGCTGGCCTATTTTCAATATCTGTATATACTCTAGTCCACATGGAATGGATTCCGCAACTTGTTTAGATACCTGGAGCTGCTTTGTCAGATGCCTTTCTAGAATGTGTTATTCTAAAGATAATACATAACATTTTCTGTAATGACTAAATTCATCTTTCTATTTGATACAGATGCAAAGACTTGTGCTTCTTGCCATAATACTGCTGGCCTGTGCACCCAGAAAACAGACTATGTGACTTGCAGTTGTATGCCTGGCTTTGTTGGAAATGGAGTGACCTGCACCCCTATTGCCTCATGCACTACAGAAACCTGCTGTTCCCAAGGCTATTACTGGGATAACAGAGCAGGTTACAAACTCTGCACAGATATTAATGAATGTGCAGATGCAACACTGAACAAATGTGTCCCCTCATCAACTTGTGTAAACAAAGCGGGCATTTATCTTTGTGGAAGCACCAGAAATATTGCATGCAGCGTCGGTACTTGTCCTTTTGACCAAGACTGTCTTAATGTTGGACCTAACGTACAGTGTGCAGACCCATGCTCAAAATACCAGCCGTTGGATGGTATCAATAGATTGTCTACAATAAACTCCACCGGTGTATTCACCACTGATCGGTACAACTTTGGTTGGTTCCGCTATAATGCAACTACGAATATAAGGATGCAAGGAGGTTGTGTTGGTCCCTTAAAATGTGGATCAGCTGAACCTTTTACGCTTAATAGCAGCCATCCAGCTATTGGAGAAGGAATTGTAATGGTTAGTCTGCTCGCTAACTCTGTTAGTGGATGCACAGCTGCAGGAACTATTCCTGTGAAAGCCTGCCCTGGTGGATACTACGTTTATAAGTTCTCTGGAAATTTAAAGTCTGAAGTTTACTGCACAGGTAAGTGAGGATCAATTTATGATGTGAAAAAAGAATTTCTGTATGAATGATGATTACGAATACCTGAGTGTGTGTGTGTATATATATATATATATATATATATATACACTACCGTTCAAAAGTTTGGGGTCACCCAGACAATTTTGTGTTTTCCATGAAAACTCACACTTATATTTATCAAATGAGTTGCAAAATGACTAGAAAATATAGTCAAGCCATTGACAAGGTTAGAAATAATGATTTTTATTTCAAATAATAATTTTCTTCTTCAAACTTTGCTTTAGTCAAAGAATGCTCCATTTGCAGCAATTACAGCATTGCAGACCTTTGGCATTCTAGCTGTTAATTTGCTGAGGTAATTGGGAGAAATTTCACCCCATGCTTCCAGAAGCCCCTCCCACAAGTTGGATTGGCTTGATGGGCACTTCTTGCGTACCATATGTTCAAGCTGCTCCCACAACAGCTCTATGGGGTTGAGATCTGGTGACTGCGCTGGCCACTCCATTACAGATAGAATTCCAGCTGCCTGCTTCTTCCCTAAATAGTTCTTGCATAATTTGGAGGTGTGCTTTGGGTCATTGTCCTGTTGTAAGATGAAATTGGCTCCAATCAAGCGCTGTCCACAGGGTATGGCATGGCGTTGCAAAATGGAGTGATAGCCTTCCTTATTCAAAATCCCTATTACCTTGTACAAATCTCCCACTTTACCACCACCAAAGCAACCCCAGACCATCACATTACCTCCACCATGCTTGACAGATGGCGTCAGGCACTCTTCCAGCATCTTTTCAGTTGTTCTGCGTCTCACAAATGTTCTTCTGTGTGATCCAAATACCTCAAACTTCGATTCGTCTGTCCATAACACTTTTTTCCAATCTTCCTCTGTCCAATGTCTGTGTGCTTTTGCCCATATTAATCTTTTCCTTTTATTAGCCAGCCTCAGATATGGCTTTTTCTTTGCCACTCTGCCCTGAAGACCAGCATCCCGGAGTCGCCTCTTCACTGTAGACATTGACTCTGGCGTTTTGCGGGTACTATTTAATGAAGCTGCCAGTTGAGGACCTGTGAGGCGTCTATTTCTCAAACTAGAGACTCTAATGTACTTGTCTTGTTGCTCAGTTGTGCAGCGGGGCCTCCCACTTCTCTTTCTAATCTGGTTAGAGCCTGTTTGTGCTGTCCTCTGAAGGGAGTAGTACACACCGTTGTAGGAAATCTTCAGTTTCTTGGCAATTTCTCACATGGAATAGCCTTCATTTCTAAGAACAAGAATAGACTGTCGAGTTTCACATGAAAGCTCTCTTTTTCTAGCCATTTTGAGAGTTTAATCGAACCCACGAATGTAATGCTCCAGATTCTCAACTAGCTCAAAGGAAGGTCAGTTTTATAGCTCCTCTAAACAGCAAAACTGTTTACAGTGGTGCTAACATAATTGCACAAGGGTTTTCAAGTGTTTTCTAATCATCCATTAGCCTTCTAACACAGTTAGCAAACACAATGCACCATTAGAACACTGGAGTGATGGTTGCTGGAAATGGGCCTCTATACACCTATGTAGATATTGCATTAAAAACCAGACGTTTGCAGCTAGAATAGTCATTTAGCACATTAACAATGTATAGAGTGTATTTTTGATTAATTTAGTGTTATCTTCATTGAAAAAAACTGTGCTTTTCTTTCAAAAATAAGGAAATTTCTAAGTGACCCTAAACTCTTGAACGGTAGTATATATATATATATATATATATATATATATATATATGAAACTAATGAGATATGCTGTGGATTAGAAAGACCGACACGAGAAACTGTTATGTTAGTTTAGAAAAGCCATTTTTTTTAAAATACATTATAAGGGCATTCTAAGTTTATAGAACCAAGTACCTCATTTAGCATCTCCTACAATTAGCTGAAGTGACTAAAAAGAGTCGATGACCTACAATTATCAATGTATTTGTTATTTTTTATGGTGCATTTTACTCCAGAATAGTCTCTAATCTGCGGTCCTCAGAGCTCGGTGTTTATGACTTAGAATGACACTGAGCACTGGGGACCACGCACTTGACAGTCTACTCTTACAGGTCCCCGAAACTAATGGGGCCGATTGCAGGGGAACGTGGGTGGCTAGCAGGAAGAGAAAACCAGCACTGCATTTAGAGTTACAGCGGTTGGTAGACTATCCAGCTTGTTGTATATCTTAGAGGATGTGACAGGTCCTCATTAACATAGTATGTAAGGAAGACATACAATACATGAAAATATACATAAGTTTGTCCAGTTCAGCCTATTATCCCGCAATGTTAATCCAGAGAAAAGCAAAAACCCTTATGAGGCAAAAGGCAATTTTACTCATCTTAGGGAAAAAATATTTTCCAACTCCAAATATCAGAATTAATTCCTGGATCAACAACCCATCTAGTCTAGTCGAGTAACTATAACTTTTATAGCTGTTTCACTTAAATTCACTGAAAGAGGAGCATGGATAGCTGTTCTTAACATGACAACTTCCCCTAGCAAAGAGTTCCATAGTCTCGCTGCTCTTACAGTAAGGAATCCCCTTCTATGTTTGTGTAGAAACCTACTTTCCTCTGGATGTAGATCTAGTTATAGTTACAGTCCTGGGTATAAATAGATCATGAAAGAGGTCTCTGCATTGACCTTTCACATATTTATACATAGTTATTATGCATTGGTATTTTTTATGCTGCAATGCATCAACAATTTACTTTATTTTACCAAACATTTAAGATATTTATCGTATGTTATAATTTTTTTGTGTTATTGATGATTGTCTAATTATTTATTTCTTCCTTTCAGATTCAACTCCATTTGTTGTTTCAACTTTGGCTCCTACTACAACTACTAGCACCACACCAACAACTACCACCACACCAACTACCACTCCAACTACCCCAAGTCCTACTACTCCCACTACTACAACTCTAACTACTACAACTCCAACCACTACCACTCTAACTACTACAACTCCAACCACTACCACTCCCACTACTACAACTCCAGCCCCTACCACTACCACTACTACAACTCCAACCACTACCCCCCCAACTACTACAACTACCATCCCAACTACCACAACCCAAAGCACTACCACGCCAACTACCACAAACCCAACCACCGATACCCCAGCTGCTACAACCACACCACCAACAACCACACCAACTCCAACAACACCATTGCAAACTAACACACAACCAGAAAACAATATCACTGTGACCACACTGAGAAGCAGCAGCATAGTCAGTGTCACATCCTTAACTGAACTGCTGAATGGCACAGAGATGACAAGTTTAGAGCTGAATGAGACTACATCTATATATATTGAAGTGAAGACCATTAGTCCCACCATTATCACAATCAACATCAACAACTCAGTCACACCATCTTACTCCAAAATAACTGTTGGATCTGGTAACCCTGTAACATTTACTGACAGACCAGCACCTCAAAACTCAGGCAATGAAACTGTTGCTCCAAATCAGCAACTTTTCCAACAAGGATTTTTCACCAGTAAGCCAGCTCAAACCAAAACTGTAACGGAGACATTCACAGTTGATAAAGTCAATTTTACAAGCACCACTACAACAACAACCATTACAACAGAAGAAGTCATTGTGATAGAGAGTCTGTTAGTTTTTCCCTAAAAGCTTTCTCATAGATAAGTCACTAAAATATTTCTCAGGTTCTACTATAGTCAAACCCACATGTCCAAATAAGATTTTCAACCTCACATACGTGTACAATGACAAAGAATTACAAAATTGGAACATCTATCCAGTCTATATGAGCAGATCAAAATTGATTACTTATACTGTTTCAGTCACTTAATTTATTAATCAGTGGGTGACATGGTGTTTAGTGCTTTGTAGCCGATTGGTGCAGGAAGTGTTTTTAAGGTTACTAGCCATGTGAATCTGTTATGTACTTTATACTATCATCTTTAAAGCTGTTTTTTTTAAGTAGAAAGTATGTAATTTAATGTAATAAAGACATATAATACTCATTTAACTGTGTATGTTGTAAATAAAGTCAGTAAATGAAAAAGGCAGATACTGAATGTTGCCAAGTTTTTACTTACATTTAAAAAGAAATTAAAAAAACCAAAACCCACTTACAATCCACAGAAAAACAGAGAATTCAACCATAGACAGAGGGTGGGAATTGTAACAATGCAACTAGAGAGGGTCCTGCATAATTATAGTAAACAGAAGCATATTGACAACATATTAAAAATCAGGGTTGGAGATGTCTGGGATCTGACAATGGGTGGTAGGAAGAGAAACATGAAGTCGTCAGTCTACACGGGTCATTAAAGCCGAGCCTCTCCTATATTAGATTAGCAGTAATATCACTATGTAGCAACCCACCTATAATGAAAGACGTAGGAAGAAAAAAAAAGGAGGAGCAGTGTAAAGAAAAGAGAACAAAGTAGGGGACCAAGGAGATGTGAAGATTACTAAAATGTAGGAGACTGATGCATAAATGGCGGTTAGAAATAGAGTAGATGAGCACTCCAGGAAGCAAGCACAGATCAGAAGAAAAAAAAAGGGGGACGACGACGACTGAAAGGCGACATCAGCCCACCAGTATGCGATAAGTAGAGGAAGACTGGAAGGAGGTCAAATGGAATCAGGTGTTCATATATCGAAAAGAGGCCTCTGGGGTTTGAGATGGTGTCATGGCAATTTCTCTAAACCAGTCCACCGAGGTCGTGGGTTCCGTCACTTTCCACGTGTGAAATAACTGACTTAGCGGCCTGATGGAGGTGAAGGGTGAGGGAGCACTCCCATATTCAGATGGAAACTTCAAAGGAAGGCGGGGTTGTCAGTGTTCGGGATAAGTGGGCCAATCAGATCTATAAGAGAGCCCCCTACTCCAGAGGAACACAACTATGAGGGTCTGGCGAATACTAAAGGAGGTGTGTGGAGACGAAGTCCTGGATGGAATACAGGTCCATGGATGGGTTGATAGGGCACAAGGGCAGATGGCCTGGGCCAGATGGACCAAGAGTTTGGTCTGGTGGTTATGGAATAGGTCAAGATTACAAACAGGGCCGGCCTCAGGTTGGATGGCGCCCTGTGCGGGGCTCTGTATTGCTGCCCTCCACAAACCAAAAATTAACCACGTATATAGACACGCACATACTAGTACATATATACTGTACATACATGAAGGCAGATATTTAGACAAACAGGCAAATATATATATATATATATATATATATATATATACACACACACATTCTGGAATATATCCATACATAAAGGTAAATATATAGACATACAAATATATATATATACAAATTTTTTGTAAAAATATATATGCGTATACAGGGCCGGCCATAGGGTAGATGGTGCCCCGTGTGAAATTATTTTACCTCCCTCTTGCTAACAGCCATACAGCCCCCCACCTCCCCATTGTAGACAGTGCCCCCCAAATAATTTTTTTTTTACTCACCTAGGCCACGTTCCCACGACAAATTGAGCTGCTTCACAAGGCCGATGACGGGATCCTTGCGTAGGCTGGAGTGATCCAGTGACATCTTCACCCCGACCTGCGCGGGGATCCTGACCCTGCGCCTTATAGGCTGCAGGCCTGTAGCCTAGTAGATGGCAGAGCAGGGAGATACCTCCCTGCTCTGCTTTAGTATTCAATAGTATCTGCTTCCTAAGGACGCAGATACTATTGAATGTGGCTGCTAACGACGCCACCGGGAGGGGGGCCCATCCCAGCGGGCGGCACGGCCGCCCTCATGCCAGGTGTCGTCGCTAGCAGCCACTATGGCCACTACAGCGGTTGCAACGCCACTGAGAGAAGAAACGCCTGGGCGGAAAGGCAGCTGCAGAGTCGCCGGGGCCCGGGCGCTTCTGAAACATAATCAGGGGAAGGGAGCCAGCGCAGCGCCCCCTTCCACCTGCAGAAGTTATGTGCCCTGTATATATATATATATATATATATATATATATAAAACAATGGCAGAATTTCCTTTTTTGGTCACGTTGTTTCCAAAAAAATGGAATAAAAAGTGATCAAAAAGTTGCGCGTAGCCAAACATGGTATCAATAAAAACTACAGTGTGTCACGCAAAAAACAAGCTCTCACAAAGCTCTGTCGACAAAAAAATAAAAAAGTTATGGCTCTCAGGACATGGTGACACTAAAACATTTTATTTAGAAAAAAGTGTTTTTATTTTGTAAAAGTAGTAAAACATATAAAAACTATATAAATTTGGTATTGCCATAATCGTATCGAACCGCAGAATAAAGTAAACATGTTGTTTATACTGCACAGAGAACGCCGGTAAAAAATTATAAAAAAAATAGTGAAAGAATTTCTGTTTTTTGGTCTCCTCACCTCAGAAAAAATGGAATAAAAACTGATCAAATTATCGCATGTACCCCAAAATGATACTAATAAAAATGACAGCTCATACCATGAAGCACTTACACAGCTCGTCAACGGAAAAATAAAAAGTTATGACTCTTGGAACGCAATAATGCAAAACAGACTAATTTATATGTGCAGTTCTTCACCTAAAACCCCACGTTATCATTTGCAGCCCCCACAGGTAGACCCTGTAAATGCAGCGGAAACTATGACATTTTGTGGTCTGTGCTACATATGGGGCTAGTAAAGAAGTCAAAGATTAGTCAATACTGGACTGCGGATGTTTTGTACAATACCACAGACACCCTTTAGAAGTGCGACTCCTGCACCCAATAATCCGGCCTGTGCATAAAGGATTGGTTCAAAGCGTACGTCACTATCCATGGATAATTAATTTTATTATTCATTCTCCCCATTATTACATCATCCTATTATGACCTGTTGCACTCCGCCCAGCTTACATATACCCTGATGTACTCCACATAGCTTACATATACCCTGATGTACTCCGCCTAGCTTACATATACCCTGATGAACTCCGCCCAGCTTACATTTTCCCTGATGTACTCCGCCCAGCTTACATATACCTTGATGTACTCCGCCCAGCTTACATATACCCTGATGTACTCCGCCCAGCTTACATATACCCTGATGTACTCTGCACAGTTTACATATACCCTGATGTACTCTGCACAGCTTACATATACCCTGATACACTCCACACAGCTAACATATACCCTGATGCACTCCGCCCAGCTTACATATACACTGATGTACTCCGCACAGCTTACATATACCCTGATGTACTCCGCACAGCTTACATATACCCTGATGCACTCCGCCCAGCTTACATATACCCTGATGTACTCCGCACAGCTTACATATACCATGATGTACTCCGCCCAGCTCACATATGCCCCACATTATAAACTGAAACACCAGTAAAACACTAAACAAAACTACTACCAAGCAAAATCTGCGCTCCAAAAGCCAAATGGCGCTCCTTCTGGGGCTGGCAGTGTGCCCAAACAGCAGTTTATGACCACATATGGGGTATTACCGTACTCTGGAGAACCGCTTAACAATTTATGGGGCGTATGTCTCCAGTGGTACAAGCTGGGCCCAACACATTGGGCACTGAAATAGCACATCTGTCGAAAATGGCAATTTTCAATCTGCAACATCCACTGTGCACTAATTTCTGCAAAACCTTTGGGGTATCAAAATGCTCACAATACCTCTAGATGAATTCCTTGAGGGGTGTAGTTTCCTAAATGGGGTCACTTCTTGGGAGTTTTCACTGTACTGGTACCTCAGCACAATGCAACATGGCGTCAAAAACACATTTTGTAAAATCTCCACTCCAATAACGAAATTGCACTTTTTCTGTTTAGACCCTTGCCGTATGTCCAAATAGCTGTTTACAACCACATATGGGGTATTTCCCTACTCAGGAGAAATTGTGTAACACATTTTGGGGTGTCTTTTCTCCTGTATTCCTTGTGGAAATGAAAAATTCTGAGCTAAATCTACAGGTTATTGGAAAAAAAAAATGTTTTCATTTTCACGGACCAATTCTAATAAAATCTATAAAACACCTGAGGGCTCAAAATGCTCACTACACATCTAATTTAATTCTTTCAGGAGTATAGTCTCCAAATTGGGATCACACCTGGGGAATTTCTACTGTACTGGTAATTCAGGGGCTCTGCAAATGCGACATGTCCTCCAGAAACCAATTCAGCATAATCTGAGCTGCAAAATCCAAATGGTGCTCCGTCCCTTCTGAGCCCTGCCGTGGGTCCAAACAGCAGTTTATTACCACATATGGGGTATTACCGTAATCAAAAGAAATTGCTTTACAAATGTTGAGGTGCTTTTTCTCCTTTATTCCTTATAAAAATTTGAAAATTCTGTTTTTTTTCCAAAAAAAAGTCTCTCTTCATCTTCACAGACTAATTCCAATAAATTCGGCAAAATACCTGTGGGATCAAAATGCTAACTATACCACTAGAAAAATTCCTTGAGGGGCATAGTTTCCAAAATGGGGTCACTTTTGGGTGGATTCCACTGTTTAGGTCCCTCCAGGGCGTTGCAAACGTGACACGGCACCGAAAACCATTCCAGTAAAATCAGAGCTCCAAAATCCAAATGGCGCTCCTTCCCTTCTGAGCCCTGCTGTGGGTCCAAACAGCAGTTTATTACCACATATGGGGTATTTCCGTAATCGGGAGAAATTGCTTTACAAATGTTGGGGTGCTTTCTCTCCTTTATTTCTTGCAAAAATTAGAAATTTTTAAGTTTTTCCAGAAAAAAAGTAGATTTTCATTTTCACAGACTAACTCCAATAAATATAGCAAAATACCTGTGGGGTCAAAATGGTAACTATACCCCTAGATAAATTCCCTGAGGGGTGTAGTTTAAAAAATGGGGGTCACTTTTTGGGGTTTCCACTGTTTTGGCACCACAAGACCTCTTCAAACCTGACATGGTGCCTAAAATATATTCTGAAAAAAGGAGGCCCCAAAATCCAAGAGGTGCTCCTTTGCTTCTGAGGCCTGTGTTTCAGTCCATTAGCACACTAGGGCCACATGTGGGATATTTATAAAAACTGCAGAATCTGGGCAATAAATATTGAGTTGCATTTCTCAGGTAAAACCTTCTGTGGTACAGAAAAAAATGTATTACATATGAATTTTATAAAAAAAAAACTTTCCTTCAATTCCTGTAAAACGCTTAAAGGGTTGAAACACTTTCTGAATGCTGTTTTGGATACTTTGAGAGGTGCAGTTTTAAAAATGGGGTGTTTTATGGGCGTTTCTAATATATAGGGCACTCAAAACCACTTCAGAACTGAACTCGTCCCTGAAAAAATAGCTTTTTGATATTTTCTTAAAAATATGAGAAATTGCTGCTAAAGTTCTAAGCCTTGTAACGTCCTAGAAAAATAAAAGGATGTTCAAAAAAAGATGCAAACATAAAGTAGACATGGGAAATGTAAATTAGTAACTATTTTGTGTGGTATTACTATCTGTTTTACAAGCAGATACATTTAAAATTGGAAAAATCATAATTTCTTCAAATTTTCTCTACATTTTCGTGTTTTTCACAAATAAGCAATGAATTTATCGACCACATTTTTTCACGAACGTAAAGTACAAAATGTCACGAGAAAACAATCTCAGAATCAATTGGATAGGTAAAAGCATTCCAGAGTTATTACCACATAAAGTGACACATGTCAGATTTGAAAAAATGGGTCTGGTCCTCAAGGCCAAAATGAGCTGGGTACTCAAGGGGTTAACATATACTTTTACATTAAGAGAAGGTAAAAATATACAGACCCAGAACCAAGCTTAGTACAAATATACAGACACAGAACCAAGCTCAGTACAAATATACAGACCCAGAACCAAGCTCAGTACATATATACAGTCCCAGAACCAAGCTCAGTACATATATACAACACCAGAACCAAATAACAAAAACCGAAATAGCAACATGAATCAATATATCCCATTAGAAGAGATGCAAAAGTAAAGTATGTCTAAACTTCAAATGGGTTGATTCAAGGGTGTAAAACCCAAACAGCATCACTACAAAATATATGGAACCAAAAGAGAAAGAATGGATGCTGGGAACCAAGGAGATATTGAAAATACAAAAATATTTTATTCACATAGTTAATTTATACAATAATAAAAGAATCCATAAACCAACAATAAAAACATGGATACTCAGCTGGGAATTGGTCTAAATATGCACAAATAGTGCATGAAACATGTATGAGTCTCGCAATAGAAATGGTACAGGATATGTATACTATAATATTATGAAAGTGTCGACCTAAATACATAAATTAAGTATGAAAGAGGCAAAGAAATTTGTACGGTAAATGTCATGAGTACATAAATAAGCATCTACAAACCATTTCAAGTAGTGACTAGTGTTATAATCATGACATGGACGCCTGTATGCCATACATATAATGTGCTGCGGAAAGACCAGAGATAAAGGAGTGAATTCCACAAAGAATTAGGATGTAGTATAGAGGTTTAGACATACCCATTATCAAGAGACGGAGTAACCACGACTGAGCTCCACCCCAATGCGCGTTTCGGCGCTAATGCCTTCGTCTGGGGGTGGTGTCAGGTTGAGGTGAGAGGTTCTTTATGTGGGGACACGCCAATGGACTATGCTTATTTTACCTGACAAGTGTGTGGAATAATGAGGTTGATCGTCCTGCACGATTATCGGTCGCTGTCTCCTGGGGGCCAGAGAGGCCGTGCCCACGTCGACGTCAGCCGAGGAGAGCTCAAGCCGGAAGCACGCGACCGAGTCAGCATGACTCGGTCACGTGGATCAAGCAGGAGACACGCCCCGAGTGACGAACACGGGGGCCGGATACCGGCCTCCAATGAGAGAGCGACACAGGACGGGTAAGCCGTGCATGATGAGGCACGCAGAACAATATTGCATTGAAAAATAGCAGCGATGTAGATTTGTAAAGTGCGTGAGTGATATAAAGGACAATATATCTTTAGTTATAAGTATATGTCTGCGGTATCAATAAATTTGTCATACTGGTCACACATTACGTTGCACATACATGGATTATCCTTATGTATGATCGTGCATAACCGTATATATCACATGTTGTGTGAACATGGATACATTATGTATAATTGACTAGTGGATAAAGGAAGCAGCATAAAATAAAATATGCTTGACAAACAGATAGTGAATGTGTAGTGAATGTAAATATATATAATATATAAGAATGAGTGAAAATTGATGAATGTGCTGAATAAAGAAGGGTGTTACTAAGAATAAATGTTAAAAACTAATAATAAAAGATAAATGTGATAGTAATTACATTTTATTTAATAATTATAATAAATATATAATCATAATATATTCGTGCTAAAGAATGTGAAGAAATAGGGATGTAAAAATATATTCATACATATAATTATATATAAACATGCATATCAACTTACAGTGTGAATTAAGATCAACTAGCACGGTTGAATGAAAAAAATATATCAGTGCCACAAAGAAAAATGAAAATAAGTGCTGTTTAAGATAATTAAATTCATAATAAAAATTATTATACATAAATTATTTGTTTTTAATTTAATAAATATGGTACAAAAATAAATATGTGATTAAATGATGACCAATATATCTAAATAAATAATTTGATATACTGTGTATCTAAATAGATAAACAGTCGTCAGACACAATGTCTGTTATATTACAGTATATATATATTGGCCATATATCAATACGTATATAAAAAAAAAGGAAATATTAGAATTGTGATATCTGTGTTGTCTGCATACAAGCATCAAAGTAGTGTAAAACGATTACAGAGTAATATAAATGAATAATTTACAGGTATGTACATTTCTTAATATAGTTTGATGTATAGATGTATAGATAAATCATGTAGTTGATTATTTAATAGTATGCAATTTACACCATTCAAATGTTGTGACTTACCAAACTCAATATATGTATAAGATCTACATTGGAAATTGGCTAAATAGAATAGATCTATCAATATCTATGCGTGTTGAAGTCGTATGTAAATTAGATTAATAGCTCGCATAGCTTAGTACAAACATCAAGATATTATAACATAATAAAATATTCACGTCATAATCCTTAGTTGTCAGATACATCAATATGAGTATACATCTATCTTGAAATAATTACATCATCTCCGATGCTATATAGGTTGTCAGTAGTCATAAGGAAAAGTTCGCATTCAAGTTGTCCATGGGGATCCCGGAAAGGAAAGAAAAAGACCTCAACGATTAAGGTAGCAACATTGATCTGTATCTCATCTGTATAACGAGAAATATATTGTTAAAATAAAAGAACATAACGATACAAACCAATTAAAAAAAATTTTGAACAAATTTTTTTAAACCCAACACCACTAAAATTGGGCAGGCAATCAAAGAAAAGCAGAGAAACCGGTGGTTTCATTAAGACCCTTAGGGAACATCGTTTGGACTTTCCAGATCCATTTACACTCTTTTTGCAACAGACGTTTTTTTAGATCGCCTCCTCTCATATTGATTTTGATATAATCAATGCCTCTCACTTTAAAGAGTTTGGAGTCGCATGCATGATGAGAACGAAAGTGTCTAGGAATTGTTTTTAAGGTTTCAATATCTAATTCTGTTTTAGCATTTTCAATATCTCTAACGTGTTCCATGACTCGAACACGTAGTTCCCGAGTAGTCATGCCTATGTATATTTTTGGGCATGGACAGGTTGCATGATAGATTACTCCCTTAGTTCTACATGTGATTGGCCAACAAATTTTAAATTGGTTCCTGCCCCCGGAGTCAGTAAAAAATTTTATTGTTGGTTTATGGATTCTTTTATTATTGTATAAATTAACTATGTGAATAAAATATTTTTGTATTTTCAATATCTCCTTGGTTCCCAGGATCCATTCTTTCTCTTTTGGTTCCAACACCAAAACCAAGCTCAGTACATATATACAGCACTAGAACCAAGCTCAGTACATAAATATAGCCCCAGAACCAAGTTCAGTACATAAATACAGCACCAGAACAAAGCTCAGTACATATATTCAGCACTAGAACCAAGCTCAGTACATATATACATCCCCAGAACCAAGCTCATTACATATATACAGCACCTGAACCGAGCTCAGTACATATATACAACACCAGAACCAAGCTCAGTACATAAATACATCCCCAGAACCAAGCTCAGTACATATATGCAACGCCAGAACCAAGCTCAGTATATATATACAGCACGAGAACCAAGCTCAGTACATATATACATCCCCAGAACCAAGCTCAGTACATATATACAACTCCAGAACCAAGCTCAGTATATATATATATATATATATACAGCACCAGAACAAAGCTCAGTACATATATACAGCACCAGAACAAATACAGTTCAATACAGAGATCATTTGCAAATTCAGCATAACCCCTGCTGTATAAATTTGTACGACACAAAACAACAGCTCCCAGTATAGCCTGAACAATGGTTAGGATATGCTGGGAGTTGCTGTTTAACAAAAAAAGAATGCTACTTTTAGTCATCTCGCTGCAGATCATACAGTGACTCCAGTACTGATCAGTCCCAGGGAGAATAAACATTTACATTGAGTGACTCACAGGTGACGTCTCAGATTCTTTTTCGTTCTCTTTCTCTTTTCTTCTCCATCCGGTCCGGACCTATATGATGACTTCCCTCGGGCACAGCCCATTACTGCAGTTCACAGCTCAGATGTCTTCGGCTCCTCACTTTTCCAACATTTCCACACCTGTAAACGAAGATAAAATTCTCGTGATGCCACGCTCTATGCTCCTAAATATAATAGTGTCATACAATTAATATAATAGTACTATACACTGTACTAGTGAATATAATAGTATTATATACTGCGCCCCTGTCAGTGTGACATGTCAAAAGTTTTAAAACATTTTGTTACACTTTAAAAGAAAGGTGTAATTTTTATTAGAGGAGTCCCTGCGTTAGCTTTTTGTGGCGCACAGGACCTCCCAGTTGGGCCAGAATTATCTATTAATATTTTTGGCGTATCTCTAGGTCCTGTGCGCCACAATAGAAATTACAGTTCATTGACCTCTAGTTTGTATTGCAGCACAGGGGAGAAGACAGAAGACTCCTGTGGGTGAGTATAAGTTCTTTTATTTTTCCTATTGCAAATTTTTGTTTTGCAAGTTCCGCTGGACCATTTGAACTATGTCAAGGATTTGTTGGACTACGTCGATGATTTACACTTTTTTTTTTTAATAAAATGGTCAAAGAGGTTTGTGTGGTGTTTTTTTTTAATTTCAATAAAAAAAAAATTTTTTGTGTCTATTTTTTTAATACTTTATTACCACCTTAGTAATGGCAGTTGTCTGATTGTAGATGTCCACTACTAAGGCGGGGCTTAGCGTTAGCCAGTAAAAAGGCCGACACTAACCACCCATTATTACATTGGGACCCACCGCCACCAGGGTTGCTGGGAAGAGCCGTGTGCAATCCAGTACCCCACCATTTGTAGTGATGGACGGGCACTGAGGCGGCCGCAGGCTGGTATTATCAGGCTGGGAAGGGAGAGAAACCATTAGTAATGCTAGGCTGCTGCTGTTATGTTGTATCTGGCTGGTTATGAAATATTAGGGGGAACCCACGTAGTTTTTTTAAACTATTTATTTTTTTTAAAAAACGGACGTGGGGTCCCCCCATTTTTCATAACCAGCCAGATACAACATAGCAGCAGCATTACCAGGGTGGGAAAACAAAAAAACGTCGTTCTTTTGGGTTTTTGTCCCTCCCAGCCTTATAATACCAGCCCGCAGTTGCTTGAGTATCCGACCATCACTACAGATGGTCGGGTACTGGGTGGTACCCGGCTCTACCTGGCACCCCTGGTGGCGGCGGGTAACGGGGTAATAATGAAGGGTTACTGTTAGCCTTTTTACTGGCTAACGCTAAGCCCTGCCTTACTATGGACGGCGTCAAGCAGACAGCGGCCAATACAAAGGCGGTAATATAATTTAAAAAAACAAAGACATAAGAAAACATTTTTTATTGAAATAAAAACTCCCCACACTACCCTCTTTCACCATTTTATTTAAACCCCACCTCCCAAAAAAACGTACATTATCGAAGTAGTCCAACTAATCTATGACTCTAAATGGTCCAGCCGAACATATCAGAAAAATAAAAGTTAGCAGTATTAAAAATATAAAACCTTTACTTTTTTCTCCCCTGCATCACAATAGAAACTAGAGGTCAAGGAAAAATAATTTCCTTTCATGTAACTCTGCTTCCTGTCAACTGAAAAGTCATCCGCCAGAGGGAAAAAATGTTTCCCCATGGTGGAGCACATGAAAGTCTAATTCCCGAGTGGGGCTTTCTTGTACTCATCGGGAAACATATTTCCTTCTGGCAGATGATTTTTCCGTTGACAGGTAGCAGAGTTCAATAGTTCAATAGGGGTGGTGTTGGGGGGGGGGGGGGGGGGGCAAAATATGGTCTGTTCATAGTTTGTGTTTTTTCCACCCTGGCCTAGATTTCAGTCCTATATCCGGCCCTGTGTGCAGAATATCAAAAGTTCACAACAGAATTTGCAGAGGAGAAGCGCACGCACCTGTGGACCATGATATAGAGAGCGCGTCTAACGAGTGAGTATGGCTGGTTTTGTAACTCTGCACCTCTCCTCAGCCTCCACATGTTATTGGATGAGAGGAGGAGGAGAAGGGCGGACTGTGGCTGATAACATTCACAGCTGGTATATATTTATATGTGCGGTATATTCACTGCTGCTATATATGGATCTGTGCGGTATATACACTGCTGGTACATATTTATTTATAGGTTGTGCGCAGTTTATTTTTTGTTTTGCTACTGTTCCTTATGCCTTTTTTTTCGAAATATACATTTTTGCCCCTTGCAGTTACATGGGTTGTTCCAAGATTAAATGTTATCCCCTGTCTACAGGATAGGACATAACATGCTGATCGGTGGTCCTCCGACCACTGGGACCCCCTGATAACTAGAAGGGTGGTCGCTTTTACCCCTGAGTAACTGGAGCGGCAGGGTGTGTGCTTGACCTGCAGAGTCATTAACTCAGGGGTACGAGGGACCCCCACTGATCAGCATGTTATCTCCTATCCTGTAAGAGGGGATAACATTTAATCTTGGGACAACCCCTTTAAGACCTGAACATGCAGTGAATAGTTTTCACATTATATTACTGGCTCGATGATTACATTCATTCCTAGTCCAGTCTGTGTAGTTTCGGTTTACAAATATTACGGATTGGTTGTACAGATCCAACAGACGTGGACAGAAAGAAAGTGCTGCAAGCGTTACTATACTGACTGTAAAGCGCCGCATGAGTTACTATACTGACTGTAAAGTGCAGCATGCGTTACTATACTGACTGTAGAGAGCCATTAAAGGGGCCCTGACACAAGTTTGAACACTGACATTGCTGTTTCATTTTTGTGTTTGCATCATGGATACACGTTGCCCTGGTCATTTTACTAGTACTTATAGCTGGGGCAATATAGGGATAGTTACTACAAGTTGTTTCTTACTTACGTTTTTTTTTTTTTTGCTGTGGATGGGGGGGAGGGGGGGTGGCACCATTTCCATTTCCATTTTCGCCTCAGGCAGCAGAAAAGCTAGAATTGGCCCTGTGTGTGTGTATAGGAGACAGCTTATCTATAGCACTACGACCCTATAAACTATGGATAGGATTAGATACAGTGGCTCAGCAGACAGTATCACACATGATAGGATTAGATACAGTAGCTCAACAGACAGTATCACACATTATAGAATCAGATACAGTAGCTCAACAGACAGTATCACACATGCTAGGATTAGATATAGGGACCAGCTGGCTGACATTGCGGTTCCAGCGCTGGACCCAGGAAAGGTAAGTATAAGAATTGTTTTGTTTTTTATGTGTTACTAATTATTTTTGTGTGTTTGTGTTATTTTACAGGTTCGGTTGTTGGACTATGTCGGATTCGAGGACTACTTCAATGACAGCGTTTATTTCTTTCAATAAAATGGTTAATGAGGGTTGTGTGTATTTTTTTATTTCAATAAAAAAAAAAATCTGTGTCCTTGTATTTTTTTAAACTTTATTATTACCGCCTTAGTAATGGCCGCTGGCTGATTGACAGCGTCCATAACTAAGGCGGGGCTTAATGTTAGCAGGTGCAGAGGCTAACACTAACCCCCATTATTACCCCGGTACCCACCGCCTCCAGGGGTACTGGGAAGAGCCGGGTAAGAACCAGGGGCAGCCGCAGGCTCGTATTATTAGACTGGAGAAGGCCAAAAACAGTGGCACTCCCCACCCCGATAATGCTAGGCTGCTGCTGTTGTATCTGGCTTGTTATGAAAATTGGGGGTGACCCCACATCGTTCTTTCCAGTTTTTTTTTTTTTACTGGATCGTATCCGGCACTTCCCAGCACCCCTGGTGGCGGTGGGTACCGGGGTAATAATGGGGGTTAGGGTTAGCCTCTGCACCTAAGCCCTGCCTTAGTAATGGACACTGTCAATCAGCCGGTGGCTGTAATAATAAAGTTTAAAAAAAAAAACAGACATAGAAAAAATATTTTATTGAAATAAAAAAACCCACACAACCCTCATTAACCATTTTATTGATAATAAAAAAGCCGTCATTGAAGTAGTCTTCGAATCCGACGTAGTCCAACGACCAAACCTGTAAGAAAACACAAACTCAAAAAACCCGAGTGGTAGGCTTAGATACAGGGCCCATGTGTGATACTGTCTGTCAAGGTATGCTTAGATACAGGGTCCAACAGACAGTGATCTTATACAGTATAAGATTACTGTCTGCTGGAGCCTTGTATCTAAGCCTACCATGTGGTAGGCTTATATACAGGGCCCATCAGACAGGATCACACATGGGCCATGTATCTAGGCCATCAATAGCTGATATGTCAGGGTCCGACTCCCGGGACCCCGCCAATCAGCTGATTTGAAGGGGCCGCTGCGCTCGTACGACAGCTGCTTCCCCATCATTTCCCTTACTTACACTGTGAATCGCCGACACGGATTCACAATGTGAGCAAGTGTCCGGAATGAAGGGGAAGCAGCTGTCGTATGAGCGCTGCGGCCCCTTCAAAACAGCTGATTGGCGGCGGTCCCGGGAATCGGACCCCGCCAATCAGCTTTAGCAGACAGGGATATTAATCTTACCCTCCTCTTCAGCCGCAGTGGATGTCCTGACTCTATCCAAGATCAGGATGCTGTGCGCGGCGCATAGCATTGTGACGTCTTGCGCTGCACACAGCGCTGTGACGTCAAGACCTTCGCTGCGCTCTGGAAGCAGGAAGGTAAGTACTGTAGTTACTATAGTAACAGGGGCCTGCGGCCCCAGTTACTGTAGTAACTTTTTATTGATGTAGTGCGGCCCCTGGCTTCGGGGCCCGGTCGCAATTGCGACCGCTGCGACCCCTATAGCTATGCCACTGGTTGGGTGAGAGGCCCCGCTTCACTCTGGTTCTCTGAACCGGCTGTAATTTTAACAGCCGATACGGGAGAACCGGGGCGAACTGGTCCCCTTCCAGCCTCGGAGCCCAGGCACTTGCCCAGATTGCCCTTATTATAATCCGCCCCTGGTTCTTTGTAACACCATAGATAAAACAGTGATAAATCTCTGACTACAGTAATGAGTAGATGTTATCTGCAGTCCTATGTAGCACCACACATAACACAATCTGATATCTAATTATAATAATTTTTATTTATATAGCGCCAAAATATTCCGCAGCACTTTACAGTGCAAGGGGTACATTGTACAGACAAAATCGGACATTACATATTGACAAAACTAATTTACAATTCAAACAAGTGGAGTGAGGACCCTGCTTGCAAGAGCTTACAATCTGAGGAAATAAGGGAGACACAAAGTGTAAAAAATGCTTAACTACAATGGTCCAGCCATCTTTTATACATATGGGGTAGTACACATAAAACTGCATGAGCCGGTCACCAGCCAGTGTCCATGTACGACAGACATGTACTGTATTAAGGTGCAAGGAGTGCTGAATGAAGGGGCCTCATTAATGTAAAGGGGGGCCAGGGAAAGGAATTAGATTAGGGAATGTTATAGGCCTGTCTAAAAAGATGTGTTTTCAGGGCTCGTTTAAAACTGTGGAAGTTGGAAATTAATATGATTGTCTGGGGTAGTGCATTCCAGAGGACTGGTGCAGACCGGAAAAAGTCTTGGAGACAGGAGTGGGAGGTTCAGGTTATGGGGTATGTTAATCTGAGGTCGTTGGCAGAACGTAGAGCGCGAGTAGGGTGGTAAAATGAGATGAGGGAGGAGATGTAAGGTGGTGCAGCACTGTGGAGAGTTTTGTGGGTGAGAGTAATAAGTTTGAATTTAATTCTGAATTGTACGAGCAACCAGTGCAGTGACTGGCAGAGGGTAGAGACGTTGGTGTAGCGGTTGGTCAGAAAGATGAGCCTGGCTGCTGAATTAAGGATCGATTGGAGAGGGGAGAGTTTAGTGAATGGAAGACCGATTAGTAATGAGTTACAGTAATCAAGACGAGTGTGAATCAGAGCAACAAAGAGAGTTTTGGCGGTTTCCACAGTAAGAAAATGGCAGATTCTGGAGGTATTTTTAAGGAGAAAGTGACAGGAGCGTGAAAGTGATTGAATGTGTGAAGTAAAGGAAAGATCTGAGTAAAAAATAACTTCAAAACAGCAGGCGTGCTGCCTAAGAGTTATGGTAGTGCCACACACTCAGATGGAGACATCAGGTTTAGGTAGGTTAGTAGATTCTGGAAAAACAAGGAGATCAGTTATATAAAGATTCAGTTTCAGATAGAGACATGACATGATGTTAGAGACAGCGGATAGACAATCACTGGTGTTTTGTATTAGAGTAGGGGTGATGTAATGGGAAGAGGCATATAATTGGGTGTCATCAGCATACAGATGTTACTGGAAGCCAAATCTGCTGATGGTTTGTTAAATAGGGGCTGTGTAGAGAGATAACAGAAGCGGACCTAGGACTGATCCCTGGGGAACCCCAATAGTAAGGGGAAGAGGTGAAGAAGTAGAACCAGCAAATGACACTGCACGAGCGGTCAGAGAGATAGGCAGAAAACCAAGAGAGAGCCGTGTCTTTAAGGCAAATAGAGTGGATCATGTTAAGTAGGAGTCTGTGGTCTACAGTGTCAAAGGCTGCAGAGAGATCCAGAAGAATCAGTAGAGAGTATTTGCCATTAGATTTAGCCGCCAAGAGATCGTTTGGGACTTTAGTAAGGGCAGTTTCTGTGGAGTGTAGAGTGCAGAAACCAGATTGTAAAGGCTCAAGAATTGAGTTAGCAGCGAGATAGCGGATAAGCCGAGAGTAGACCAAGTGTTCCAGGAGTTTGGAGATGAAGGGAAGATTAGAGACAGGTCGGTAGTTAGCAGCGCTGGATGGGTCAAGAGTTGTTTTTTTCAGTAATGAGTTTATAATGGCATGTTTAAAAGAGGAGGGAAAGATTCCAGAAGAAAGGGAGAGGTTATTCAGGTGACTAGTGAGAGCTGGGGAGATGGACTGGACGAGGTGTGAGGAGATAGGATGACTAGGACACATAGTGAGACGGGAATAACAGAGGAGCTTAGTGACTGGAGGAGGTGTGAGGGGATAGGATGACTAGGACACATAGTGAGACGGGAATAACAGAGGAGCTTAGTGACTGGAGGAGGTGTGAGGGGATAGGATGACTAGGACAGGTAGTGGGATGAGAAGTAGAGAGGAGCCTAGAGTTTCTCTTCTTCTGTTATTGGGTCAAAAGCTGAAAGTGAAATAAGTGGCCAGGTCTTCAGCACTGAGATCTGTGATTGGCGTCAGCAATTCAGGACTAAGGAGGGAATGAAAGCATCAAGGAGGCGTTTTGGATTATTAGATGGGAAGATGAGAGAGGTGAAATAGACTTGTTTGGCTTTGTATAAATTCTCAGCATAAATGTGTAGTGGAGGAAGTCTGCTGACAAGTGCGATTTTCTCCACAGACGTTCGGCACATCTCGGGCACCCCTGAAGAAACCGGGATTGGGGTATGTGCCAGGGTTGTGGGCGTCTTTGCCGGGTAGTTTGGAGTGTAGGGGGGCTGCTTCATCCAAAGCATTTTTGAGAGTATTATTGTAATGTTTGGCGGCCAGATTGGGACATGAGATGGAAGAGATAGGGGACAATGTGGACTGTAGACTGTCTATGAGTTGCTGAGTGTTAACGGCATGTAGATTTCTCTATGTCTGATACTTAGGCATGTCCTGGGGAGGCAGAGAATTTTTGATAGTAAAGGAGAGAAGGTTGTGATCAGAGAGCGGGAGAGGAGAATTATTAAAGTCAGAAATTGAGCAGAGACAGAAGAAGACCAGGTCAAGTGAATGACCGTCTTCATGTGTAGGAGAATTAGTAAGTTGTGACAGACCTACTGTAGGGAGGAGGTTAAAGATAGAAACTGGGAGGTAGATGAGGAGATTGGGTTATCAATGGGGATGTTAAATTCATCCATGATGAGAGTTGGTGTTTCAGATGATAGGAATTGTGGAAACCAGGCAGTAAAATGATCCAGGAATTTAAGCGGTGAGCCGGGGGGTGGTAGAGAACTTCCATTCGGAGGGAGAATGGGCGAATGAGCTTGAGGGTGTGGACTTCAAAAGAGGGAAATGTGAGTGAGGGGACAGTCGGAATGACCTGGAAAGTGCAGTGTGGGGAAAGAAGTATACTTACTCCTCCAGCCTGCCTGTTCTCTGGTCTAGGTGCGTGAAAGAAATGGAGACAACCATAAGATAGAGCAGCAGGGGAAGCAGGGTCAGACAGGTGTAGCCATGTTTCTCAAAGAGCCAGGAGGTTGAGAGAGTTAGACAGGAATAAGTCGTGAATAAGGGTGAGTTTGTTGCACATGGACCGAGAATTCCAGAGTGCACAGTTAAAAGAGACAGGAGAAGACATACAAGGAATGTTAAGAATATTAGCAGGGTTTCTATGTGTGGTAGGTAAGGCGTTGAGCTTGGCAGAAGAAAAGGGAGGACCAGGGTTGGGAGAGATGTCCCCTTCAGCGAATAGCAGGAGAGTGGAGAGAGTCTGCAAATGGTTCAGTGATTTATAAGAGTGACTTTTGCATGGAGCAGTAGGATGAGATGGTTTAACCAGTTCAGGACCGGGCTATTTTGAGCCTTCAGGACCAGACACCGTTTAGCCCTTTTTAGCGCGTGTTAGTTAAATGGCTATAACTTTTTTATTTGTTGGGCTTGCAATGTTTTTTTCCGTAGACAATGCAGGTTTCTTTTTTTATCGTTTTTATACACATCCTTTTTGCTATTTTAGAATTTTTATTCTTAAAGTTTGAAAATAGTAAAAAAATAAGCTTTTTTACATTTCAGCTATTGTTTTTAGGTAATAACATAGTTTTACCCTAAAATAGACCTTTTATTTGTGATCGTCATTGTCTACCGTAATATATTACATGTCTATATTAGGCTGGGTTCACACGAGCGTGGCGTTTTTGCGCACGCAAAAACGCGGCGTTTTGCGTGCGCAAAAAACACTTAACAGCTCCGTGGGGCATCAGCATATGATGCGCGGCTGCGTGCTTTTCGTGCAGCCGCCATCATTAAGACACTCCATTTGGATGTTTGTAAACAGAAAAGCACGTGGTGCTTTTCTGTTTACATTCATCCTTTTGACAGCTGTTGCGAGAATCACGCAGTTCGCACGGAAGTGCTTCCGTGCGGCATGCATGGTTTTCACGCACCCATTGACTTCAATGTGTGCGTGAATCGCGCAAAACGCCAAAAGAACGCACATGTCGTGACTTTTTTCAGCGGACTCACGCTGAGTAAAAATCACGCACATGTCCGCACGGCCCCATAGACTAATATAGGTCCGTGCGACGCGCGTGAAAATCACGCGCGTTGCACGGACGTAATTCTCGTTCGTCTGAATGAAGCCTTAGGGTAATCGGGTCAGCGCTAGCGTTACAACAATGATTGGAGGGCGAAACGTTTTTTTTTGTGGTGGGTATTTTATGTGTATTTATTATTAATTTTTTTTTGCACTTTACTTTACTATTTTTTTATTACTATGGTCTGTCCCTCAAAGGTCAAAAAAGACCTTTGGGGAACTTTATATATATTTTTTCTTTCTTTTACACAGCAGCCCCAGTTACAGGGTAAATAAGCCCTCTCATAGTGATGATTGTCACTAATAGGGCTGTGCTGGGTCTAGTTAGACCCAGCAACAGTCTGTCACTAATGGCACCCGGCGATCATGTGACCAGTCACATGAACACCGGGAGCAATAGAGACAACGGTGTGGCCGCAGCTTCTATTCTTATACACAGCGTTGATTGAGCGCTGTGTATAAGTGATCAGAGAAGAGAGCAGCAGCGAAAGCTGCTTCTATCCTCTCCTCAGGGTCCCCGGCAGTCACTGACAGCCGGAGACCCGACATGCAGCTGCCCCTATCGCTCGGGCAACAAGTTAAAACCTGAGCCGTAAAAAGTCTATGGCTCGGGTTTTAAGGACCCTGACTACTGGCCGTAAAAACACAGCCAGAGGTTGGGAACCAGTTAAGGTGAATGAGGAAAGTGAATAGTACATGGGAGCTGTACATGGGCGAGGGAAGGAGAGAGGGACTGTTGTGGATCGATTTAAGCAAAGGCATAAATAGGAGGTAGGATTGTAAACAAACCACAGCTACAATGAGGAGTGAGGCAGTGAACATGGTGTGATAGTTTTCAGATAGGAAACAGTAAAAATTGCCAAAAGTATAATCTGTAATGAAAAAAAGTTTGTGTGTTTAGTCCATATAGCTTACCTGTCAGTTTCCCTGTCTCAGGCCATGTATAACTGCAGCGACACTTGGCCAATATGACACTTAGACAGAGATGACTTCAGCATGAGTGCCTTCCCCTTATGCTACAACTAAATTTATAGGTGTCACGATCTAGGAGTATGTGGATCCACTAGGCCGCTTCGCCGTAGCTTAGAGGCAACTGTCCAAGTCACAGTCTATGCAAAAGTCTATACAAGTTCGTAGCACAAGGGTACCTGAAATAGTCCAGCTAGTGACAGGGACTCTGGCATGGATGGTAGTAGGTGCAGCAGGTTGAGCCAGATGTGGTGGATGACAGCAGGTGCAGTAGGTTGTGCCAGACGTGGCGGATGACAACTGGTGCAGTAGGTTGCGCCAGACAGGGAGGAAGACAACGGGTGTAGTAGGACACGACTCCAATCACTAAACAAGCTCAGGAACAATAACACAGCACGGGCATGGGATACAGGATACAGGTAGCAGGGCACGGGAACACTGGAATGGGATAACACTAAGGGACCATTTGCAAGACTAACATGGGGATTACAAACAACGCTCAGGCAAGGATGAGAAGGGCAGGGCCCTTTTTATAGTTCAGGGTGATCTGAGAATAATTAATTAATTATTTACATATGGGCGCGCTAGCCATAAAAAGCCGGGAACCAGCACGCGCGTGCCCACTAGTGAGCACTACGGGACAGAGCGGACACATGTGCCGGCGTCTCCGGGGAGGGAGACGCCAGCAGGAAGAGGAAGATCTGCGGGAGGCAGGTAAGTGGAGGTCGTGGTCCGTGACCGCGGCCGTAACAATAGGGGAGTAGATGCTCAGATCTGGGCCAAATTAAGCTCGTTCAGCTGTTAATAAAATAAACTAGACACTTGAGGTGAAAAAGCTATGCAGAGATAAACAACTATAACTATACCCACACAGGCACATATAAACACACACACACACACACACACACACACACACACACACACACACACACACACACACACATATATATGTGTATATATATATATATATATATATATAAATATATATATAAAAGGGGTAGAGTATATAAGGGCCAGCAGAGTATATAGGGGCAGTAGAGTATATAAGGGGCAGTAGAGTATATAAGGTGCAGCAGAGTATATAGGGGAGGCAGAGTATATAGGGACAGCAGGGTATATAAAGAGCAGCAGAGTATATTGGGGCAGCAGAGTATATCGAGGCAGCAGAGTATATTAGGGGCAACAGAGTATATTAGGGGCAGCAGAGTATATAAGGGACAGCAGAGTATATCGGGGGCAGTAGAGTATATAAGGGGCAGTAAAGTATATAAGGGGCAGCAGAGTATATAGGGGAGGCAAAGTATATAGGGACAGCAGGGTATATAAAGGGCAGCAGAGTATATTGGGGCAGCAGAGTATATCGGGCAGCAGAGTATATTAGGGGCAGCAGAGTATATCGAGGCAGCAGAGTATATAAGGGACAGCAGAGTATTTAAGGGGCAGCAGAGTATATAGGGGCAGGAGCATATATAAGGTGCAACAGAGTATATAAGGGACAGCAGAGTATATAAGGGGCAGCAGAGTATATAGAAGCAGCAGAGTATATAGGGGCAGCAGCAGTGGCATAACTACTGCTGTAGCAGGTGCTACAGGGCCCGTGGCATAAGGGGGCCCGTGCCTCCCGCCGACATGGCCCCCCCCCATGTCCGGTGGCGCCGGTAGCAGCCGGTATGGCTGCTACAGTGGTAGCGATGCCACCACCATGACTGAATGGAAGGGGGGATCTTATGATCTTCAATGTAAGGGGATCAAAAGTTTAGCTACTGTGATCATGTGGATTGCTATCTCATGGTATTTAGGGTGAAAATTCTGTGAAGTAGCCTTCAGGAGGATTAGAGAGGCACTAAGGGAGACAAAATTATTTGTCAGTTTTTTCTTTTCATCCCAGAAAAAGTGTCTAATCTGAGGGAAATCCCACCAAATATGAGCCATATCCCCCACATGAGAGGAGCAGTGCCAACACGTATCCGGGTCTATCAGATTAATCTTATGTAGAAATTCAGGTGTTTTTACCACCTAGTAAGGCTGGGTTCACACGCCCTATTTACGGACGTAATTCGGCCATTTTAGCCTCGAATTACGTCCGAAAATACGGCTCCAAAGCGTCGGCAAACATCTGCCCGTTCATTTGAATGGGTTTTACAATGTACTGTGCCGACGGTCATTTTTTTTACGCGTTGCTGTCAAAAGACGGTGCGTAAAAAAGACGCCCGCGTTAAACAAGTGCATGTCACTTCTTGAGACGTAAATGGAGCCGTTTTTCATTGGCACCATTGTCCTGAAAAAAGCTCCGTAATTTCAGCCGTATCGGATGCTGCCGTGTGAACACACCCTTAAGGTTTTATAGGAGTTCTTCTGGAATTTGACAAATTTAGAGAAACCATTGGAAGCCATTTGAAAATAAACAAGGTGTCCTCTCTTCTAAATGTGGTCCCTAGATGGAACACTTGCAACTGTGCCCTTTGTAGTAGGACTAATTTAAATTTTTTCGTTTTTTATTTATATTTTATTGAATTTTTCAACATTTTTACAAAGGTACAAACGGGCTAACATACAAAATATTATACTTCATATCATGATACATTGCCAAAAAGGAGGGTAAGGGAAAGGAAAGGAAAAACGGGGGAGGGAGGTATAGTATAAGCATGGACTGGAATAAATGTAGCTAACAACATTGTTGAGCAAAGTTTCACAGAATACATCCTCAAACTAATTTACCGAACATTTTCCAAGAGTGCCAAACTTTAAGGAAGGTTTTCGTGTTAGAGTATCCCAATGAGACAGCTCCTCAAATATATAAATCTGATCGACCTTCACAATCCAATGGTGGATAAAAAGAATAGAGTCTGAGAGCCAATGAAGTGGGACTAACAAATCGGCTGTGACTATAAACAACCTAAATAAAGCGGAGGGAACAACATGTTCCGAGGAGAAAGGTATAGAGAGCAGGGCAAGTTCGGGAGACATAGGTATGGAGCATTTGCATATGTCATTGCAAAGTTTAAAGATCCCCTCCCACCATTTTGCTATCAAGCCACACGTCCACCTAACATGATAATAAGTACCCCATGCTGTCTTACAGTACCAGCAGGTATCAGAATGTTTGACCAAACAAAGAAAGGACCATGGAGTCTATAAGTCAAAATATATATATATATATATATATATATATATATATATATATATATATATATATATATAATCTTTTTATTACACAACAATATTATACTGGTTACAAATATAAGTTTCTAAAAATGAATCACAAATAAAAGCATGGCCACCAAACAAGAGTCAAATGTTCAACAAATGGAGTCATGTGAATATGAACTTATTGGAATACACCTCAAAACAAAAATGCATATAGCATAGTATGAATGTAGTACGGTATACTGGCTACAAATGATGTGTTCTACTGTTTAAGAATAAATAGGAGGGATGTTTGTAACATACATTAGAAATTAAGTTATAACAGGACCAATAGAGAGTATTGTATCCAAAGATTTGCTCATACATGTGTAAATGCTAAATGTAATTAGTATATATTGATCCCGAGCAACAAGAACAGCGAACGATAGGTAACAGAGTACTAACCCATGTAGCTGAGACTCAAAGAATGGCGACCGGCCCCAACGCGTTTCGGCTTCCGCCTTCGTCTGGGGGTATCAGAATGTGTTGAGGAAAACAAACAGGTTTTATCTGGCAGCTTGTACCATCGGGATAAGATAAGATTTTGTAACTATTTTCCTGAGTCAGTATCTTAGAAATTTCAGCGTCAGAGAATTTTCTACCCAAATCTCGTTCCCACAGACCAATAAAATAAGGAGGTCTAGACAGAATGGGTATAGAAAGTTTTTTATAAAGCAGAGAAATAGACTTGAGTGGAGCACGGCTTTGAGAGACTAGGAGTTCAATCCAGTTAGCATCTCTATGGAAAGAGGGGGACCTGCAACACGACAGAGCGGCAGTTTTTACATATGTAAGTAGCAGGAAGTGACTGTCAGGAATAGATTAAGTAGACATGAGAGCAGAATGGGAGATCAAGCTACCATCCTCATCTAATAATTGCGTAATGGGAATCCGAGAATATCTCACGCTCATCTGTGCACTGTCACGCAAAGCCATAGAGGCAGCCCCAATAATATCCCTGAGCTGAACTAAGGGCGAAGGTAATGAATGCGAATGAGATCTGTCCAAAAATCTCCTTCATTCGGAGAGTTTCGCTCGTGTTAAAGGATTGGGGAGAGTACTACCATAAATATGGGAGGTATCTAACAGAATGAGAGTACGAAACAGGGTCGAGGACATGTCATTTTCTAAAGCAACCCATAAATTATGTCGTGGGGCACGTAACCAATCCAATACTCTGGCAAGATGTATCGCCCGATAATATAGTTCTGGGGCAGGTAACCCTATGCCTCCAAAAAGTTTCTGATGAGACAAAATGGATCACGCAATATGAGCTCTCTTCCTTCACCAAATAAACTTGATTTATTAATGTGTAAAAAGTATGACCTGGGTATAGATACAGGTAAGGTCTGCATCAAGTAGGTAAGCTTAGGTATGACATCATGACGAGGTTCTTCCTACAATACCAAGACAGGTAAGGCAAGTCAAATTGATGCAGCAAATCAGGCAAAGAGGACAAAAGTGGAGAGAAGTTAATAGAGAACAACTCATTGTAGTCTCAACTTAATTTAACCCCCAAATATTTAATATGCGGCTAGAACCAGAATCGGCTACTAAATACCACGTCCTGAGATTTACTCGCATTAATAAAAAAAATAGAAATATAATCAAAGGAGTCTAATATGTCATGCACCTTGGGAAGTGCGATTTCTGGGTTTTTGACTATTAAAAGAAGGTCGTCTACATAGGCCACTAATTTATGTTCTACGTCACCCAAACGGAAACCTACGATATCGGGATTCAATCGTATAGATTGCATAAGTGTCTCCATAACCATTCAAAATAAAAGGAGGGAAAGAGGACATCCCTGGCGGGTGCCATTACTAGTCTGAAAAGGGGGTGATAGACTCCATTCACCGCAATAACGGCAGAAGAAGACGCATACATGGAAAAAACAGCATTAATGAAGGGGGCAGGGCGATGAAAGGACAACAGAGTCTGCTTCAAACACCTGAGAGCACCCCAATATACATAAGAATGCCCCAGGAGCCAAATCAGGCCAGGTTGTGTACCTAGAAAAACAGGATAACAAACAAAACTAATTTGTAGGAAAAAACATCCAGCCACGCACAGGCATACACATATTACATCATACAGAAAAAAGTTACATCGCCAGCCAACTTACACATGAAATAGAAGGTAACGGCGCACGTACGAAAGGAAATGCACAGATTCCCAATGACCGATATGCCGATACGCCTCCGTAGCAGCCCCGATACGACATGAATGGCATGAAAAATTACCCACACCAATGCCCCCAATCTCCAGACATTTTCTAAAAACAGCAGTGAATTGATATTTGGACAAGAAGGACCCATTGATATGACATAACAGGGGTGCTTGTGCGTCTCCGTCAGCCCCACCGAAGGCCATAGACAAAGCACCAGGCAAACCTAACTCCCCGGCACCGCAAAAATAAGAACACGCTTACCCTTACCGAATTGATCCGTTTTGGAACAACGAAGTCTAAACTCAACCCTGTCATCGTATAAATCCACATCTTCCTGGAAAAGACCCCCAGGGTCCCGAAAGCTAGACAAAACCAGTTCCCCAATCTTAAGGGCCCCGAATAAAGCAAAAGAAAAAGCGAGACGGAATAAACGAGACTCGTGAGGAGAACTACAAACTAAACCAAACCAGCTACCCAATTTCACTAACTGTTGAAAGGAGACCGGCCGCCTAGCACCTTTTACCGCCGTCCCTTTCCTAAAACCTTTCAGAGCACACTAAAATGAACAAACCTGATGGCCAAAAGAGAACTTTTGATAATCCAGTTGATAGATGAAGATATGATAGTAGAGAATTTATCAACTGTAAGGTTATGTTCACACGCTGAGTCAAAAACGTCTGAAAATACGGAGCTGTTTTCAAGGGAAAACAGCTCCTGATTTTTAGACGTTTTTTAAGCCACTCGCAATTTTCACTGCGTTTTTCGCAGTGTTTTTTACGGCCGTTTTTGGAGTTTTCTAGAGTCAATGAAAAACGGCTCCAAAAACGTCCCAAGAAGTGACCTGCACTTCTTTTTCGCAGACGGTTTTTTACGTGGCCGTTTTTCCGCTTCCGATTTTTTGGCAGTGTGAACATACCCTAAAACCGAAGGAATTAACTATGTTGCGCAATGTCATTGTTCCCTTCTATACGTTGGAAAGACAATTCAACAGTTTAGATGAAGAGTTTTACAACATATCAGTAATATTGTGACGGCTATAGGTTATGTGGACCCACCAGGTCGCTCCACCATAGCGGAGTAGCATCTGGCCAAACAACAGTCAATGATAGTTACAAGATAAAAGAGTACCTGGATAGAAGTTTTGGCAGACACTCGACATAGCAGACACTCGGCGTGGCAGACTCTTGGCATTGCAGACACGTGGTGTAGCAGACACTTGGCACAGACGAATATGGGCAGACACAACAATGCTCAGGGAAGGAGGAAGAGGGCAGAGTCTTTTATATAGTCCAGAGTGCAAAGGGATTGGTTAGGGAAAATTTACATTGGTGGTGCGTGCGCTGGCCCATTAAGGCTGGGACGAGCGCGTGCACCCTACAGGCAGCAGTGGGGAACTGCAGCCACGTGTGCTGACATCTTCGGAAGGGAGATTCCGGCAAGAAGACAATGTCCTGCAGTTGCGGCTGTCGGAGATAAGTAGGACAAACCGACGGTCAGCGACCACGGGCACAACAGTACCCCCCTTATGCCCCCTCCACTTAGATCCAGAGCATAAGAGAAACTTCTTGATGAGAGTTGGTTAACGTTCTCTTCTGTCACCCTAGACCTCTCCTCAGGTCTAAATCCCTTCCAGTCCACCAGATAAAATGTCTTTCCTCCTAACCTCTTATAGTCCAGGATATTCTTCAAATCAAAGAGGTCAGAAGAACTTCTGGGAGCAACTGTAGAACCAGGAGATTTACTGTAGCGGTTCAGGACAACAGGTTGTAGGAGGGACACATGGAATGAGTTGGGAATTCTGAGAGTAGGGGGCAGCCGAAGCTTATAAGACGCAGGGTTTACAGAATTTGTTACAAGTCCTCGAAGGGGCCGAGGAACTTGGGACCAAACTTGTGAGACGGAATCTTAAGAAGAATGTTTTTAGAAGACAGCCAGACCTTGATTCCGGGAGAAAACTGAGAAGGAACTCTTCTATTCCTATCGCCATACTTTGTCATGTGATCAACTGCCAGAAGAATTGCTGACTTGGTTTGCTGCCAGATGTGAAGGAAAGACCCAAAGGAAGAATTGGCTGCAGGCACTTGAGTCATAGCTGGCACAGAAAGAGGAACTCGTGGATGCTGACTGTACATGATGAGGAATGGAGAAGAAGCAGTAGACTCACTTGTATGATTATTAAAGCAGAATTCCGCCCAAGGCAGAAGCTGTACCGAGTTCTCATGTTGAAGCAAAACAAAATTACAAAGATAATTTTCTAAAATTTGATTGGTCCTTTCCACTTGACCATCAGACTGTGGATGATAGGCAGAAGAGAAATCCAGCTTCACATCTAGCAGCGTACACAGGACTTTCCAGAATTTGGCCGTGAACTGTGCACTCCAGTCAGACACAATATGGAGGGGTAGTCCGTGTAGACAAATTTTTTTTCTGGATGAACAGATTTGCCAGACGAGGAGCTGAGGGAAGACCAGTTAAAGGAATGAAATGTGCCATTTTGGGGAAATGGTCCACTACTACCCAGACAATAGTACATCCAGAAGAAGGAGGTAGATCTGTAATAAAGTCCATAGCGATGTGCTGCCAGGGGACGTCTGGCACAGGCATAGGTTGGAGCAGACCAGTAGGTTTGGGATAGTTAGATTTATTTAAGTGACAGTACCGGAGGAAACATAGTCCAAAACATCCCTAGGCAGCGTGGGCCACCAGTAGTGACGAGCAATAAAATCCAGAGTGCCCAGCCAGCTTGGAATTATGTCCCCAGTGGAGAATTATTTTCCTGTCAACTGGACGAACGAAGAGTTTTCAAGGAGCAATGTCCTTGACCTGTAGAGGGTTTACAGCAATAATCCTGGAAGGGTCAATTATATGTTGAGGACTTTCTTCAGAGTCGTCTGTTTCAAATGACCGGGACGTCATTTAGTCACTGTGCATGCTGCAAATATGTGAGGTATTTGTGATCCGTAAAGATGATAATGGGATGAGCAGCCCCCCCAGCAGGTGTCTCCACTTCTCCAAGGCCAACTTGACAGCAAGTAACTCTCTGTCCCCAATGGAGTAGTTGCGCTCAGCAGGAGAGAAGAGTTTGAAGAAGCATTCACGCGATACCGCTTTCCCCTTGGAATTCCTCTAAACAAGAGTGCTCCTACAGCGATGGAAGAGGCATTAACCTCTAAGGCAAACTATCGGGTCACATCAGGATGATGCAGAACAGAAACAGAAGTGAAAGCGCTCTTGAGGTTGGAGAATGCCGACTCTGCCTCAGGGGTCCAGTCTTTAGCGTTTACTCCCTTCTTGGTAAGAGCTGAGATGGGGGCAGTAAGGGATGTGAAATTTGGGATGAACGGTCGATAAAAATTGGTGAACCCAAGAAATCTCTATATAGCTCAGAGGCCTAGAGAGCGTGGTCACTCCAAGACAGACTTTACCTTTTCCAGATCCATTTGAAGACCACAATCCTAAATAATGTAACTCAGGAAGGCAAGGACTTTCTTTCAAATATGCACTTTTCGTATCGCCTTATAGGCAATTCCCCTTTAACCGCAAAAAAACTTGACGTACATGCTTCTGATGCGTCGTCAGATCAGGTGAGTAGATCAGGATGTCGTCCAGATACAACAGCATGCAGACATACAGAAGATCACGGAAGATATCGAATTCTTGGAACACTGCTGGAGCATTACACATTCCAAAGGGCATTAAGAGTTATTCCTAGTGAATGCATTTTTCCATTCTTCACCCTTTCGGATACGTATCAGGTTATAGGCCCTGCGTAGATCCAGCTTAGTGAAAAATCTTGGCTCCTCGAATGCTGTCAAAGGGTTCGAAGATAAGTGGCAAGGGGTACTTGTTTTTGACCGTGATTTGCTTCAACACACGGTAGTCATTGCATGGTCGAAGTGATCCATCCTTTTTCTCCACAAAGAAGAATTCAGCTCTGGCTGGTGACCCGAATTTCCTGATGAGCCCCCTCTCTAAGTTCCCCTTGACATATTCTGACATGGCCTGGGTTTCTGGAAAGGAGAGAGGATAAACCCGTCTGCGAGGGGGAGAGGCATCAGGATGTAGCTCGATAGGACACTCATAGGGGCGATGAGGAGGAAAAAAACATCTGCATAACTATCATATTGTGGAGGCAGTCCAGAAAGAGACTGAGGCAGAGCAGATATAACAGGTCAAACCTGAGGCAGACAGCGGTGAAACATCGGGGTCCTCATTGGAGGACCGCTCCGGAATTCCAATCATGGATTGGAGCATGCTGGCGAAGCCATGGCAATCCCAGCAGGAGGGGGTTTATAGCTTTTGATAGGACATAGAAAGTTATAGATTCAGAATGAAGGACTCCTATCTGTAATTTGGTTTGGTGATAGACAGAATAGGATCCGGCAGAGATTGTCCATCAACAGATGCGACCGCCAGAGGTTTGTCCAGAGGTACAGTGGCCAAGTGGGGACGGTCTACTAAATCCTGCTGGATAAAGTTCGCAGCTACTCCAGAATCTAAGTAAGCTGAAACAGAGTGTGATCCTTCATTGGTGATACTTGGAGTAGCAGATACTTGGCATGGCAGACACATGGCGTAGCAGACATGTGGTGTAGCAGGCAATTGGCACAGATGACACTTGGCACAGACACTAGAATTCGCACTAGAACAAACACAATTACTGACTACGGGAAACGGGATACAGGATACAGGAACACAGGATACAGGATACGACTAAGGGACCATTTGCAATAACGAACATGGGCAGACACAACAACGCTCAGGCAAGGAGGAAGAGACCTTTATACAGTCCAGGGTTCAAAGGGGTTGGCTATGAAACCTCTACATTGGTGCATGTGCTGGCCCTTCAAGGCCGGGACGAGTGCGTGCACGCACACCCTACAGGCAGCAGTAGGGAACTGAAGCCATGTGTGCTGGCATTTCTGGGGAGGGAGACGCCGGCAAGAAGACAGTGTCCTGCAGTAGTGGCTGCCGGAGGTAAGTAGGAAGTGCCGGCTGTCAGCGAACGTGGGTACAACAAATATAAGAACCAAAAAGAACACCCCTCTCGCGAAACATATGAGGTTTGTCTATGAAAACAATCTGAAGGAGATTTAATTTTGGGGAATACAACGTATCACTCTAGGACCACATTGGGGAAACCTTGACAATTTACTTTTGAAACAGCGGCTAAGTGGATCAACAGGTTAGATTCACTCTGTCCTAAAGGACTAAATTAGAGTTTTACCTTCACACCTTTTTTGTAAGAGGCTGTCGTCGTTGTGCTTTATGATCTTGATCTTTATTAAATAATTTTTGTAGTTTACAGTTGATGCAACAAATTATAAAGTTTATTAACCACAAAGCCCTGGAGTTAAATAATGATGAGTTAATACATAGTTTTAATGTGTTACCATTATAATACTTGCAAGTCTCCTTATTAGGCATAATATGTAATATAGGTTATATTTATTATCTTTGATATTGCATCTATATATGTGAAACAATGGCAAAAAGTAAAAAATTAACGCAAACATATATGTAAAAATACTTTTAATAACTACTATGAGTACTGTATTTTATAATGTATTATTTATTCTAAATAATAAATGAGCATAGCATTGTCTCGGCTCATGTGTAGACCTTTTAACTTTGCTCTATATGATTACACTATTCTATATCTGTAAGTTACTATTCTGGAATAATTGTGTTAAGATCAAAAATGTCTCCAGTAAAATAGATGTTTGTATAAAAGTATTGCCTATTTGTAACACAAGTTTGGTCACAATACAAGTCTATACATACAGATGTAGCCGTCTTTATCTTGACTTTTAACGCATTAAATACGCAGTGGCAAGATCCTTTATCTTGACTTTTTCAATGACTTTTTAATGGCTTTTGTTGTGTGATATCACGCTGCAGTAAGTTATCAGAGTCAAGATAAAGACGGCTACATCCGTACCACAAGCCTATATTTTTCTTTGGCCTTTCCATATAATGTTCAGCGACTCGTCCTGTTCTATAGGTATGCTCCGCTGCTTCCCTGTCTCTTCCCCCTCTTCACATAGCGACGCATTCTTCCTAAATGACGCCTCGCTGGCTCTCCACCTCCTTTCGTCACATAGTGATGCGTCTTGTGATGCTCTGCAGCTTCCTGCTATCCTTCCGATCGGGGGATCAATCAGGAAGCTAGTTACTTTTGCTACTGTAGTCAGGGGCCACCTGATTGGTTATCAGGTGAACCAATTAATTTAGATCATATCAAGGGGGAAGGTTATTTAAGGAGACGCCAGAATACCCGCGAGCACCATTGAAACAACCATTCTGCCCTGGTGACGCCACTTTATGTGGCGAAACATATAGGAAGGCTGATTTAGGGACCTTTTTGTTATTTTAATATACAATCCACGTATGATTAGCCTTATAACTGAGAAGTGAGTAGTTTAGCGGCAATAGAGGGATGAGATGAGTGTATAGGGATTAGCGGACAGAGCAATAGTGGGGGGAATGCCTTCACTTATTTCAGTTTGAGCAGGTAGTAGATAGCAAATTAAGAGGAATGTGTCTAATGCATTTAATAGAGATTCTTTATTCTCCTTTTTGTATGACTAATCTAATAATTGTTAGATGAGAGTTTAGTGACAGTAGAGGGACAAGAGAGGTGTGTAGAGATCAGTGTGTAGAGCAATTTCTTTATAGAAGGAATGCCTCCATGTTTTTCAGTTCGAGCTAATAGCAGAAAGTAAATTAAGAGGAATGCCTTTAATGTCTTGAATGCACCGTCTTGTTTCCAATCATATGCGAGACTTACATCAGTAAGAAAATCCTCAATGAATGTAGGAGATATTGACATCTCTAACACATAAGCTTGCAAAGAAGAGAATTAAAAATACCTATCGAATTATCAGTGACGTTATCATCAGTCTATACACAATTAGTTCAAACATTATTGGTACTATCTTATGACATCACAAAAGGGTGAATTCCTATCTGCTAGAATACCAGCTCTCCTATTCATAAGCTCGTATATTGAATATCTTCGATTTGCCCATCAATACCAGATTGAAAATATAATATTTATAATTGGTAAAGGCAGTCCATGGATTACATTTTAAATTCACAATTGTTTGTCCTTAGTAGGTTTAATAAAAAACTCTTTTAGTGCATATCAATAAAGAAAAGTTTGTTTTATAGTGTAAATATACACAACCAATCACACAGTTAGTGGGAGTACAGCCTTTGGACTGTCTGAGTACAATCCTTGTGTTTGAATATAAATTTAATGTAGCACTCTCCCGGTGTGCTGTTTGAGACTTGGTTTAAAGAGGCTCTGTCACCAGATTATAAGTGCCCTATCTTCTACATAATGTGATCGGCGCTGTAATGTAGATTACAGCAGTGTTTTTTATTTCGAAAAACGATCATTTTTGACGGAGTTGTGACCTATTTTAGATTTATGCTAATGAGTTTCTTAATGGACAACTGGGTGTGTTTTACTTTTTGGCCAAGTGGGAGTTGTAAAGAGAATTGTATGATGCTGACCAATCAGTGACCAATCAGTGACCAATCAGCGTCATACACTTCCCTCCATTCATTTACACAGCACATAGTGATATAGCTATATCGCTATGTGCAGCCATATACACTAACACTAACATTACTGCAGTGTCCTGACAATGAATATACATCACTACCAGTCAGGACGTGATGTCTATTCACTATCCTGACACTTCTGTAGCATCTGTGTGAGATTTACAGCACAGCACTCGTAATCTCGCGAGTTTATGCTGTAAACTGTCATTTAAAACGAGATTACGTTTGCCTTTCTGTAAATCTCACAGAAACGTTAGCAAAGTGTCGGGATTGTGAATAGACATCACGTCCTGGCTGGAGGTAAAGTATATTCATTGTCAGGACACTGCAGTAACGTTAGTGTGTGTGTATGTGGCTGTGTAAATGAATGGAGAGAAGTGTATGAAGCTCATTGGTCACTGATGTCAGTGATTGGTCAGCGTCATACACTTCTCTCCACAACACCCACTTGGCCAAAAAGTAAAACATGTCCAGTTGTCCATCAAGAAACTCATTAACATTAAGCTAAAATAGGTCATTACTCCGTCAAAAATGATCGTTTTTCTAAATAAAAAATACTGCTGTAATCTACATTACAGCACCGATCACATCATATACAAGATAGGCCACTTATAATGTGGTGACAGAGCCTCTTTAGCTCATTAAATACCCTGTATGTAGTGCCACACACTATCCCCCTTTAGATAGTGCCACACACTGTACACTGAAAAAAGCACCACACACTTTGTCCCATGTATCACACACTGCGCCCCCTGTGGAGAGCATCACACACTGTGCCCCTGTGGAGAGTGTTAAACACTGTGCCACTTGTGGGGAGCGTCACAAACTGTACCCCCTGTACCCTCTGTAGAGTGCTCCTTGTAGAGAACACTATACACTGTGAACCTGTAGAGAATGTTACACACTGTGCTCTTGGAGAGAGCGTCACACATGTGCCCCTGTAGATAGTTCCACAGACAGTGAACCCTATAGATTGTCACATAGACAGTGCCCAGTGTAGATTGTGCCCCCTGTAGAAAGTGACCCTGTAGATAATGCAACACAGTGCCCCGGTAGATATTGCCACACAGTGCCCCCTAAACATAGTGCCTCCTGTAGATAGTGGCAAACACTGTACATAGAGCCCTCGGTAGATAGTGCCCGGCTAAAATAAGTACAAATTCTCATCTGTCCCCATTCCCACGCTGTACAGTGATGGAGGTCTACTCCTGAGGAAAGAAGCAGGCGGTGCAATGATGTCATTACAGAAAAAGCGCAGAATGATAGGGCAGGGAACTGAAAGTTCCCTTGCTCCTGTCAGCTCTGGTTACACTTATTAAGGCCTCATGCACACGACCATAGCCATGTGCACTGCCATGATTTTTGGGTCGGACGGCTGCAGAGTGTCACCCGCAAATCGCGGAACGTGCAAATGGTCGCGTGCATTAATTTCTATGAGCCTGGACCGCAAAACAGGGCCGTAATAAGACTTGTCCGTTCTTTTTGCGGTCCTGGCTCCTGGGCTATGCACGGACAGTGGAAGCCATGGTCATGTGCATGGGCCCATTGAAATGAATTGCGGCCGCAAAAATAAGTTCGTGTGCATGGGGCCTAATTGTATTTGCATCCTACAGATGCAGATACAATTGAAACTCAGGGGGAACCGGCAGCGGTGGCTCTTGAGTGAGCTCAGCCACACCCCTGCACTGTCAGAGACCCTGTAGGCAGACTTTGGAGTCACTATTTTGTAAATCAGGGACAGACTATTTTTGGTGACCACCTTGTTCCATGCATGTCTATTCTACAGGTAGAGGGACTTCTAAACCAGCTTTCTAGTATGAAGACTACATGCTAAATCTTCAATTGGATCACAGCTTCCCAGACTTTTGTCAGTAGGATGGGATTGGGAGATGTGCATATATCTAGTTAAACCTGTCAAATTGTCATCTATATTGAGTGTATCTCTATTTGACCGCTTGTATTTAATCAGTCTTACACCAGAGGGCACAGTTTTTCAGCAAAGAAATATTCTGGCGAATGTGTTTTTGCAATGCCCTATAATTAAACCTTCTGAGATGTATATATTCACAATGGAGGGTTGCCTACTCTGCGGTCTAGAGAGTATTTTGAAACTAAGCATTTGAGCCATCTGCTGCACGATATAGGTTTAGTGTTTAGCATTTTATGCTTCTTTGCAGAGTCATGCTGATATTTTTACCCTTAATAGCCTAAGCTCACAGTCCCAAGTTTAAATATTTCACAGCTTCAGTATGGAGACTACAGAAAGCTGCCTGTTTACACCTTTTGTAGTTTTCAAGAAGACTGGCAAGATAGTTTGCCTATGTCATGCAGGCCTTATCCTTTGCCAATTTTACATTTGCAGTGACCTTTAATTTCATTTATAGCTTGGAACCATTGCCGGCCTTAGGTACGTGCGTCCAGTGCGGTCGCACAGTGCGCCGCCTGCCGCACTGTAAGAGGGGGGAAGCATCGGGACTACATAACCTGCGCCATGGCCACTACTCGGGGTGCCAGCGGGTCAGGTGCCACTCACTTACTGCACTGACCTCATACTGGCTGCCACGTGTCCTGGCCACCGCTCGTCCGCTCACCCTGTCCTGGGTCCTGAATGACGAGACAGGCGTGAGGACATCATTCAGGACGCAAGACAGGGAGGAGAACACAGCGCTTCCTGTGCATTTCCAGGGCTGGTGAAGACACAGAGGGAACGTTTTCTCCAGTGCGGCTCCAGCTCCAGCAGGCAGTGTTTGCCAGAAGCCCAGCAGGTAAGTCACTGACTGGACTTTGTTTGAATGTGGGAACTAATGGGGTTCTAAAAAGGGTAATAATGGCAAATGGACAGAGGATTCAGTGCCACCTTGGTGCCGATTTGCCACTTATTGCCCCTTTAGTGTCCTTCTATTAAGTGCCCCTTGTTGCCCATTTGCCATTTTATTGCCCCGTTATTGTTCTTCTGTGACAAAAGATGCTAAAGGCTACAGGGGCAGTAAATGGCAAATCGGCATTAAGGGTCCACCAAACAGAAGGACGCTAAAGGGGCAATAAGTGGCAAATGGGCATCATGGCGGCACTGAAAGGCACTAAAGTGTTAATAAATGTAAAATGGGCACAGAATTCAGTGCCTTCATAGAGCACATTTACCATTTGTTGCCCTTTTAAACCCTGTTCAGATTACGTGAAAAGCTATGTACACCTTTGAATTATTTTATTTTTTTCTATAAAATTCAGTGTGTTTGGTGCAACTTTGTAATTACATTTAAGGCTTCGTTTACATCTGTGTCAGGGCTCCATTCAGGTGGTCCATCTGAGTTTTCCATCAGAACGGAGCCCTGACTGAAACGAACGGAAACCATAGGTTTGCCTTTTGCATCACCATTGATTTAAATGGTGACGGATCCGGTGCAAATGGTTTGCGTTTGTCTCCGTTGTGCAAGGGTTCTGCCATTTTGACAGAATCAAAAGCGCAGTCGACTACAATATTGATTCAGTCAAAGTTCCGTTCTGACGGAAAGCTCAGATGGATTGCCTGAACGGAGCCCTGACCCACATGTGAACGGAGCCTTATTAAACAATTTTTACTTTGAGATACAGCTGTTTTGTATTCTGTATACAGAGCAGCCATATCTAGCGCTGAGACCTGAGTCCGTCAGGTCAGTGGGACTGATGGGTTTAGTGTCAGCGGGTCCTACGTGTCGACGGTTCATAACTAGATGTGATCGATAACTGGGGGATCCTGCGCAACAGAGACACAGGACTTGCTGACACTGAACCAGTCAGTCCCACTGGCCTGACGGATTCAGGTCTCAGCGCTAGTTACGGCTGTTCTGTATACAGAATACAAAGCAGCTGTATCTCAAAAAGTAAAAATTGTTTTTAATAAAAAGTATTTATTTTGAAAATTACACAAAACACACTGATTATTAAAAAACAAACAAAAAAAAAAATTATTTCAAAGGTGGGCATAGCCTTTAAAGTGGTTGTCTGAAATACAAATTAAACATTTTGTTGAAGCAGCAGGAGGAGTTAAAATAAAAAAAAATAACTTATACTTACCTGTCTCCTCCCAGATGTTCCTGTGCTGGGGGCTCCCGTCAGATCTGTTCTCTGTTTATACAGTGGAGGAAATAAGTATTTGATCCCTTGCTGATTTTGTAAGTTTGCCCACTGTCAAAGTCATGAACAGTCTAGAATTTTTAGGCTAGGTTAATTTTACCAGTGAGAGATAGATTATATAAAATAAAAATAAGAAAATCACATTGTCAAAATTATATATATTTATTTGCATTGTGCACAGAGAAATAAGTATTTGATCCCCTACCAACCATTAAGAGTTCAGCCTCCTCCAGACCAGTTACACGCTCCAAATCAACTTGGTGCCTGTATTAAAGACAGATGTCCTACATGGTCACCTGTATAAAAGACTCCTGTCCACAGACTCAATTAATCAGTCTGACTCTAACCTCTACAACATGGGCAAGACCAAAGAGCTTTCTAAGGATGTCAGGGACAAGATCATAGACCTGCACAAGGCTGGAATGGGCTACAAAACCATAAGTAAGACGCTGGGTGAGAAGGAGACAACTGTTGGTGCAATAGTAAGAAAATGGAAGACATACAAAATGACTGTCAATCGACATCGATCTGGGGCTCCATGCAAAATCTCACCTCGTGGGGTATCCTTGATCCTGAGGAAGGTGAGAGCTCAGCCGAAAACTACACGGGGGGAACTTGTTAATGATCTCAAGGCAGCTGGGACCACAGTCACCAAGAAAACCATTGGTAACACATTATGCCATAATGGATTAAAATCCTGCAGTGCCCGCAAGGTCCCCCTGCTCAAGAAGGCACATGTACAGGCCCATCTGAAGTTTGCAAATGAACATCTGGATGATTCTGAGAGTGATTGGGAGAAGGTGCTGTGGTCAGATGAGACTAAAATTGAGCTCTTTGGCATTAACTCAACTCGCCGTTTTTGGAGGAAGAGAAATGCTGTCTATGACCCAAAGAACACCGTACCCACTGTCAAGCATGGAGGTGGAAACATTATGTTTTGGGGGTGTTTCTCTGCTAAGAGCACAGGACTACTTCACCGCATCAATGGGAGAATGGATGGAGCCATGTACCGTCAAATCCTGAGTGACAACCTCCTTCCCTCCACCAGGACATTAAAAATGGCTTGTGGCTGGGTCTTCCAGCACGACAATTACCCGAAACATACAGCCAAGGCAACAAAGGAGTGGCTCAAAAAGAAGCACATTAAGGTCATGGAGTGGCCTAGCCAGTCTCCAGACCTTAATCCCATCGAAAACTTATGGAAGGAGCTGAAAATCCGAGTTGCCAAGCGACAGCCTCGAAATCTTAATGATTTACAGATGATCTGCAAAGAGGAGTGGGCCAAAATTCCATCTAACATGTGTGCAAACCTCATCATCAACTACTAAAAATGTCTGACTGCTGTGCGTGCCAACAAGGGTTTTGCCACCAAGTATTAATTCTTGTTTGCCAAAGGGATCAAATACTTATTTCTCTGTGCACAATGCAAATATATATATATAATTTTGACAATGTTATTTTTTTTAATTTTTTTTATATAATCTATCTCTCACTGGTAAAATTAACCTAGCCTAAAAATTCTAGACTGTTCATGTCTTTGACAGTGGGCAAACTTACAAAATCAGCAAGGGATCAAATACTTATTTCCTTCACTGTATATAGCAGTGACATCATGTTGACCGTACACCACCACTGCAGCCTATTAATAGCCTCAGCGGCGTTCAGCTGAGACCAGTAATTAGCTGCAGCGGTGATGTACTGTCAACATGATTTCACCGCTGCAGTCACTCTGTGTATACACAGAACAGAGATGACAGAAGCCCCCAGCGCAGGAACGTCTGGGAGGAGAGTGGTAAGTATCAGGATCGGCTCCAGGTTTATGTGGGCGCTTGGGCGACACAAGACTTAGTAGGCCCCTTTGTGGGGGAACTCACGGCGGCAGTAAAATGGCAGAAAATGTCACTTTGTGCCCCCATATAGACATTAGGCCCTGTTTATGTCCCCATATAGAAGTTAGGCCCCCAGTTTGCACCCCCATAAGTTTAGCACCCTCCGTAGATAGTGCCACACAGCCCCCTCCCAGCTAGTGCCACACAGCCCCCCTCCCAGGTAGTGCCATACAGCCCTCTCTCCCTGATAGTGCCAAACACCCCCCCCTTCCTGGTAGTGCCACACAGCGCCCCCTCCAAGGTAGTGCCGCACAGACCCCACCTCCCAGGTAGTGCCACACAGTCCCCTCCTCCCTGGGTAGTGTCACACAGCCCCCCTTCCTGGTAGTGCCACATAGCCCCCACCTCCCAATTAGTGCCACAGAGCCCCCTCCTCCCTGGTAGTGTCACACAGACCCCCTCCCTGGTAGTTCCACACTGCCACCCTCCCTGTAGGTTGCGCCTTTGGGGGTTCCCTCTAGGAGTGGAATCCCCAGCCAGAGCATTTCCGACACTCTGGGTAGGGATTTCGCTTCAGGAGCAGCCCCTCACGTCACTGTCCATATATGGACAGTGTTTTCCAAGGCAGCCCCAGAGCCATAGTCCCGGGGATAGCACTACTAGCACTCTGCCCCGGTTCTCCTGCTCTGCTCCTGACATCACTGTCCTTATATGGACAGTGATGCCGTGACGACGGCCGCTGACCCCGGCTCCGGTAAGTATGGGCTGCTTTTTTATTTGAAGCCCTCCTCTCCTGCTGCCACATAAAAAGTTTAAACCCGGACAATCCCTTTAATCCCTTAACACTATCCGTGTATGTATGGCGGATGTGCATTCCAACAATATTGCATGTGCCACTGTGTGTTATCTGTGGTGTTACGTAGGATTGCAGGTAACACTACTACATTAGCTGTACTCAGAGAGTTATCACTGTGTTATCTGTGGTGTTACGTAGGACTGCAGGTAACACTAATACATTATCTGTACTCAGAGAGTTATCACTGTGTTATCAGTGGTGTTACATAGGACTGCAGTTGTGTGTGTATTTGTGGGTCTAAGTGCCTAGATATATATCTGATCTGTATGTGTATATATTTTTGTGTGTGCATATACTACATTATCTGTACTCAGTTATCACTGTGTTATCTGTGGTGTTACATAATAGTACAGGTAACATCTACTATATTATCTGTAATCAGAGAGTTATCACTGTGTTATCTGTGGTGTTACATAGGACTGCAGGTAACACTACTACATTATCTGTACTCAGAGAGCTATCACTATGTTATCTGGTCTGTGTATATATGTGCCTGCGTGGGTATATTTGGGCCTGTATGTCCATATATTTACCTATATGTATTTGTATAAGACCCATTATGTGTGTATACATGCCTCGTGTGTGTGTTTGTGTGTGTGTGTATATATATATATATATATATATATATATATATATATATATATATATACATATGTATATTTGCCTGTATGTCTAAATATGTGCCTCTATGTATGTATAATATAAATGTTCCAGTATGTGCATGTCTATATATATATATATATATATATATATATATATATAAATTTATTTGTGGTTAATTTTTGTGTTTTGTGGGGGGCAGCAATAGAGAATTTCGCACAGGGCGCCATCCAACATAAGGCCAGCCCTGCTTTGAACCATAATATGCACCTATGGTTCATAAAAGTGTTGCCAAAGATTAGATGAAAAAAAAAGAGCCTGCATTTTTTTTTTTAAATAGTGCCACGTCAGTCCATTGGCTTTGTATGGTATTGCTGTTTAGCGATATTCATTTGAATGTGAATAAGCTACAATACCAGACAAGTCCATGGATAGATTTGCACCATTTCTGGAAAAAGATGCAGACTTCTCTTTCTAATTCTGAACAACCCAAATAGGTTCATTGTTAGAAAAAAAGGCAGTCACATGGGTAAATCATTTGACTACCACCATCTTGAGCGCTATGGACTCTATCACCAATGCCTGTAAAGTATCTGCCAGTTACTACGTCTGTGTATACTCCCGGGATTAATCAGTCGACACCTGAGGCCAGACCTCTTAGACTGACACCGGCTCCCACCAACCAGGGTGGCAGGCTCAGGAGTGGGAGAGCCTATCGCGGCCTGGTCAGTCGGAGTTAGCTCCGCCCCCTGTCCATTTATACCTGCCGTGTTCTCTTCCTCAGTGCTTGTTATTCTTCTTGGATTCCTGGCCCCACTGCTGCCTTGCTCCAGCCTGCTTCTGCCTTGCTTCAGTTCCGCTTATCCTGCTTCGCTTTGCCCCTGGCTTGCTTCCTGCTCCGTGCTCTCGTTGGTATACTCCACTACATCCTGATCCTGACTGACTCATTCACCGCTCCGTTTCTTCGCGGCGTTCCGTGGGCTACTGCCCCTTCCCTTGCGTGTTCCCTGTTTGTACTCCCTTGCACTTAGACAGCGTAGGGACCGCCACCAAGTTGTACCCCGTCGCCTAGGGCGGGTCGTTGCAAGTAGGCAGGGACAGGGCGGTGGGTAGATTAGGGCTCACTTGTTCCCTTCACCTCCTTCCTGCCATTACATAATAACAAGCCCATACCTAGTCTACCATTTCTCCTACGCTGACGCTATCATGGACCCCCTTGAGACCCTGACCCAGCAGATGCAGGGCCTCTCCCTACGGGTCCAGGCCCTGGCTCAGAGGGTCAACCAGGGTGACGCTGCCTTAGTAGTACCCCTCACCTCACCTCTAGAACCCGACCTAAAGTTACCTGACCGGTTCTCAGGGGACCGTAAGACTTTTCTCTCCTTCCGGGAGAGTTGCAGACTTTATTTCCGCCTAAGACCTCACTCCTCAGGTTCCGAGAACCAGCGGGTGGGAATCATTATATCCCGACTCCAGGAAGGGCCCCAAGAGTGGGCCTTCTCCTTGGCTCCTGACGCCCCTGAACTTTCCTCCGTTGATCGTTTTTTCTCTGCCCTCGGACTCATTTACGACGAGACTCACAGGACTGCCTTAGCCGAGAGTCAGCTGGTGACCTTACGTCAGGGTAGGAGACCTGTTGAGGAATACTGTTCTGATTTTAGAAAGTGGTGCGTAGCTTCTCGGTGGAACGTCCCGGCCCTAAGGTGCCAGTTTAGGTTAGGATTATCTGACGCCCTGAAGGATCTGCTGCTTAGCTACCCCTCTTCTGACTCCCTAGACCAGGTTATGGCCCTAGCAGTACGACTTGACCGACGTCTCAGGGAACGTCAGCTTGAACGTTTCAATGTGTTCCCCTCTGACTTCCCTGCGATTCCCCCCGAGGTCCCGTCTCCTTGCTCTTCCACGGAGGACTCGGAGGTACCTATGCAACTCGGGGCCTCCATGTCCCCTCGACAACGTAGAGAGTTTCGCAGGAAGAATGGTCTCTGCTTCTATTGTGGGGACGACAAGCATCTACTGAACACCTGTCCCAGGCGCAAGAATAAACAGCCGGAAAACTTCCGCGCCTAAGTGATTATCGGGGAGGTCACTTGGGCGCACAGGTATTTCCCGTTAATATGAAACGCAATAAAATTTTGCTTCCCTTTCAGGTCTCGTTTGATGGCCGGTCTGCCACTGGCAGTGCCTTCGTGGATTCTGGCTCATCTGCTAATATCATGTCTGTGGAATTTGCTATGTCTCTAAAAATGCCTTTTATTGATTTGCCTTATCCTATCCCGGTAGTGGGTATGGACTCCACTCCTCTTGCTAATGGTTATTTTACTCAGCATACTCCTGTTTTTGAACTCCATGTTGGCTCCATGCATTTGGAGCAGTGCTCTGTACTGGTGATGCAGGGATTATCGTCCGATCTGGTATTAGGTCTTCCCTGGTTGCAGCTGCATAATCCCACGTTTGATTGGAATACTGGGGATCTCACCAAATGGGGTAGTGAATGCCTGATGTAATGTCTTTAGGTTAACTCTATTTCTCCCCGGGAGGAGGTAAACACGCTTCCTGAGTTTGTTCAGGACTTCGCTGATGTGTTTTCTAAGGAGGCCTCCGAGGTGTTGCCCCCTCATAGAGATTACGATTGCGCCATCGATTTGGTGCCTGGTGCCAAGCTTCCTAAGGGTAGGATATTTAATCGTTCATGTCCTGAACGTGAAGCTATGAGGGAGTATATCCAAGAATGCCTGGCCAAGGGTTTCATTCGCCCCTCGACTTCTCCTGTAGGTGCTGGCTTCTTCTTCGTGGGGAAGAAGGATGGTGGTCTTAGGCCGTGCATTGATTATCGGAACCTGAATAAGGTCACCGTAAGGAACCAGTATCCCCTTCCTTTAATTCCGGATCTTTTTAATCAGGTTCAGGGGGCCCAATGGTTTTCTAAGTTCGACCTACGGGGGGCATATAACCTTATCCGCATCAAAGAGGGGGATGAGTGGAAAACTGCGTTCAACACACCCGAAGGTCATTTCGAATACCTGGTCATGCCCTTTGGGTTGTGTAATGCCCCTGCCGTCTTCCAGAATTTTATTAATGAAATTCTGAGAGATTACCTGGGTAATTTTCTTGTAGTGTACCTTGATGACATACTGGTGTTTTCCAAGGACTGGTCCTCCCACGTGGAGCATGTCAGGAAGGTCCTCCAGGTCCTCCTTTGCGAAGACCGAAAAATGTGTGTTTGGGGTACAGGAGATACCATTTTTAGGTCAAATCCTCACTCCTCATGAATTCCGCATGGACCCTGCCAAGGTTCAGGCTGTGGCGGAATGGGTCCAACCTGCCTCCCTGAAGGCGCTACAGTGTTTTTTGGGGTTCGCTAACTATTACAGGAGATTTATTGCCAACTTCTCGGTCGTCGCTAAGCCTCTTACAGACCTTACTCGCAAGGGTGCTGATGTCCTCCATTGGCCCCCTGAGGCCGTCCAGGCTTTTGAGACCCTCAAGAAGTGCTTTATCTCGGCCCCCGTGCTGGTTCAGCCCAACCAAAGGGAGCCATTTATTGTGGAGGTTGACGCATCCGAGGTGGGAGTGGGGGCCGTCTTGTCCCAGGGTACCAGCTCCCTCACCCATCTCCGCCTCTGTGCTTACTTCTCTAGGAAGTTTTCGCCCACGGAGAGTAACTATGATATTGGCAACCGCGAACTTTTAGCCATTAAATGGGCTTTTGAAGAGTGGCGTCACTTCCTGGAGGGGGCCAGACACCAGGTAACGGTCCTTACTGACCACAAGAATCTGGTTTTCCTAGAATCTGCCCGGAGGCTTAATCCTAGACAAGCTCGTTGGGCACTATTCTTTACCAGATTTAATTTCTTGGTTACCTATAGGGCTGGGTCCAAAAATATTAAGGCTGATGCACTGTCACGTAGTTTCATGGCCAATCCTCCTTCCGAGAAGGATCCTGCTTGTATTTTACCCCCTGGTATAATCGTTTCTGCCACGGATTCTGATTTAGCTTCTGATATCGCGGCTGATCAAGGTTCAGCTCCCGGGAACCTCCCTGGGGACAAACTGTTTGTCCTCCTGCAATACCGGCTAAGGGTACTCAGGGAAAACCATGACTCTGCACTATCTGGTCATCCTGGCATCTTGGGTACCAAACACCTCATTACCAGAAACTATTGGTGGCCTGGGTTGCCTAAAGACGTTAGGGCTTACGTCGCCGCTTGTGAGGTTTGTGCTAGGTCCAAGACCCCTAGGTCCCGACCTGCGGGCTTACTACGTTCCTTGCCCATTCCCCAGAGACCTTGGACCCATATCTCCATGGATTTTATCACCGATTTGCCTCCATCTCAGGGCAAGTCGGTGGTGTGGGTGGTAGTAGACCGCTTCAGCAAGATGTGCCACTTTGTGCCCCTTAAGAAACTACCTAACGCCAAGACGTTAGCTTCTTTGTTTGTTAAACACATTCTGCGTCTCCATGGGGCCCCAGTCAATATCGTTTCTGACAGAGGGGTACAATTTGTTTACTTATTTTGGAGAGCTTTTTGTAAAAAGATGGAGATTGATCTGTCCTTCTCCTCCGCCTTCCATCCCGAAACTAATGGCCAAACGGAAAGGACTAACCAATCCCTGGAACAATATTTAAGGTGTTTCATCTCTGACTGTCAATTTGATTGGGTCTCATTCCTTCCCCTCGCCGAATTTTCCCTGAATAACCGGGTCAGTAACTCGTCAGGGGTCTCCCTGTTTTTCTGTAATTTCGGGTTTAACCCAAGGTTCTCCTCCGTTTCTCCTGGTTGTTCCAATAATCCCGAGGTAGAGGACGTTCATCGGGAACTGTGCACAGTCTGGGCCCAGGTTCAGAAGAACCTAGAGGCGTCCCAGAGCGTACAAAAGATTCAGGCTGATAGTAGACGTTCTGCTAACCCCCGGTTTGTCGTCGGGGATCTGGTCTGGTTGTCGTCCAGGAACTTGCGCCTTAAGGTCCCGTCCAGGAAGTTTGCTCCCCGATTTATTGGACCTTATAAGATCATTGAAGTCCTCAACCCTGTATCCTTCCGTCTGGAGCTGCCCCCATCCTTTCGCATACATGACGTCTTCCATGCCTCCCTCATTAAACGCTGCTCCCCGTCCTGGTCCCCCTCGAGGAAACCTCCTGTTCCCGTTCTCACCCCTGAGGGGGTGGAATTCGAGGTGGCCAAGATTATGGACAGTAGGATGATCCAGGGCTCCCTCCAGTACCTTGTCCATTGGAGAGGATACGGGCCGGAGGAGAGGACTTGGGTACCTGCTCGTGATGTTCACGCTGGGGTATTGATCAGGAGGTTCCACCTTCTCTTCCCCACTAAACCGGGTCCTCTTAGTAAGGGTCCGGTGGCCCCTCATAAAAGGGGGAGTACTGTAAAGGATCTGCCAGTTACTACGTCTGTGTATGCTCCCGGGATTAATCAGTCGACACCTGAGGCCAGACCTCTTAGACTGACACCGGCTCCCACCAACCAGGGTGGCAGGCTCAGGAGTGGGAGAGCCTATCGCGGCCTGGTCAGTCGGAGTTAGCTCCGCCCCCTGTCCATTTATACCTGCCGTGTTCTCTTCCTCAGTGCTTGTTATTCTTCTTGGATTCCTGGCCCCACTGCTGCCTTGCTCCAGCCTGCTTCTGCCGTGCTTCTGCCTTGCTTCAGTTCCGCTTATCCTGCTTCGCTTTGCCCCTGGCTTGCTTCCTGCTCGGTGCTCTCGTTGGTATACTCCACTACATCCTGATCCTGACTGACTCATTGACCGCTCCGTTTCCTCGCGGCGTTCCGTGGGCTACTGCTCCTTCCCTTGCGTGTTCCCTGTTTGTACTCCCTTGCACTTAGACAGCGTAGGGACCGCCGCCAAGTTGTACCCCGTCGCCTAGGGCGGGTCGTTGCAAGTAGGCAGGGACAGGGCGGTGGGTAGATTAGGGCTCACTTGTTCCCTTCACCTCCTTCCTGCCATTACAATGCCATTCACCGTTTACACAGCCAATCCAGTGGGACAGTGGGACCTTGAAGTGCAGCATAGGGCAAAGCAATGGGAGAATAGATAGATAGAATAGTTGATAATGAGAGTCAGCAGGTAATATAGGTAACACAGGATCCTGTTCCCCTCACCTGGCTCTTGTGTCTCTACTCAGCTAATCACAGCTCAGTGGGTTACTGATGTGACAGTAATATGTATAAAATGTATATTAAATAGCTGAATTTAACCATTTAAGAGATATGTAAAAGTTTTAAATTGTAATAGAACCCCCACTGGTAAAATTCTTTATGAAAGATTCTATTGAAAATATTAACACCCCCCCCCCATCTCATAGAGAGAGGATGAAGATAACATCATGAGATATTCCAGATGTATTTGTAGCTAAGAAGGAAAGCGTTACCATATATAGAAGTAACATTGGACGTATGCATTCTACAGTTGTCATTATCTGATTGGGTGATGTGCATTAATTGAAAGTATGAATGTATAAATAAATGTGCAGTTTGCAGCCTGGCATATTTCTTGTACACCAACTTGTGTGGCATGCAGTTTTCTCTGGCAGTAAATTTGACGGTCCCGGACAACTTCTGTTATTGAGAAAAGAACTCAGAGTTGTCAATGAGGATTACTCTAACAATTTGGAGGACCCTGAAAGATTCTCAATAAGCCCTGCCTTATCCAAACCAAGTGTGGAAAACCCCTCTGGAAGAAGAGAGAGAGAGAAAAAAACAAAAACAACGGTGGTAAGTAAGCCATTGTCTTACTATTTTTGACTCTCTCCTTCCCTCAGTGGGGTAAGTCCAGTTTGGGTTTGGTGGGAAGAATGAATCTCGGTGAATTTGTCTAGAATCCTGTCCATGTTTGTCACGACGCGGGGTGTGGACCCACTGGGCCGTACCGCGTAGCGGGGTAGCAGCTGGCCAACAAGGTACAAAACAACGTCTATAGATCTGAATGGGTACCTGAGGCAATGTAGACAGTGGCAGGGACACGACTTGACTTTCACAGCAGGTGACGTCGCAGATGCAGCGGGAAGACACGACTTGATTTTCACAGCAGGTGACGCCGCGGATGCAGGAGGAAGACACGACTTGACTTTCATAGCAGGTAACGATAGCACGGGATACAGGGTACAGGCAGCAGGAACGGGTAACACTGGGAACTGGAAAACACTGGGAGACCTATAGCAAGACAAACTAGGGTATACAACAATGCTCAGGCAAGGAACCAGTGGGCAGGGCCCCTTATTATAGTCCAGCAGCCATTTGGGCTGATAATTGATGTAAGGCACCTGGACGCGTACTGGCCCTTAAAGGCCGTGCACGCGCGGGCACGCGCGCCCTGCAGTACACAGTTCGAGGACCCGGAAGAGAGTGCCGGCGTCTCCCTGGATGGAGCACACACCGAGAAGAGAGGCGTCCATGGCCGGGATTGTCTAGGGGTAAGTCAGAACAACGACCCCCGGCCATGGACATAGCAGTATCCCCTCTCTTACACCCCCTCTTCTTGGGACCAGAGCGGGAAAGACACGGCCGAGTGAAGCGGAAGTGAGCGCTGGCATCTCCTGAGGAGGAGATGTGGGCCAGCGTTCACTGATCCATTGCTGCGTCCGTCAGGAGGTGAGTAAACCTGACGGCCCGCGGCCATGGGCATTACAGTATCCCCCCTCTTACGCCCCCTCCTCTTGGGGCCGGAGCGAGAGGGAAACTTCTTCACGAGGTCAGGGGCATCAATGTTCTCCTCTGGCTCCCAAGACCTCTCCTCTGGACCAAATCCCCTCCAATCCACCAGGTAAAATGTCTTGCCTCCTACTTTCTTGGTGGCCAGGATCTCCCTCACTTCGAAAGTTCCGGATGAACCGCCAGGAGCCACTGCGGAACTACGAGTCCTGGAGTAGCGGTTAAGAACTACGGGTTTTAGCAAGGAGACGTGGAAAGAGTTAGGGATCTTGAGGGTAGGAGGCAGTCGAAGCTTGTATGACACAGGATTGATCTGCAGCAGAATCTCGAAGGGTCCAAGGAACCTGGGAGCAAATTTGCAAGACGGCACCCTCAGCCGGATATTCCTGGAAGACAGCCAGACCTTTGTACCTGGAAGAAACTGGGGAGGTTCTCGTCTTCTAGTTTAATGCCGGGGTAGGGAGACAGACAGGTGAGCCCTAATCTACCCGCCACTCAGTCCCTGCCTACTTGCAACGGCCCGTCCTAGGCGACGGCATACAACTGGGCGACGGTACCTACTCTCACTATGTGCATGACAGACAGACAGACAAGGGTACAAAGAAGCAAAGGGAAAAGGGGCAGATGCCCACGGCAACACCGTGAGCTTCAAGAGTAGTGAACGAGCCGAGTCAAACCAGGAGTGTACGAGGTACCAAACGCAGAGCAAGAGAGTAGTCAGTAAAGCCAGGGTCAATATGAAGCAGAGGACAAATAGTACAAGCAGCAGCAGAGCCAAGAAACCAGCAGAATCACAGGCAAAGGAGAAGCAGGAAACAAAGGTATAAATAGACAGAGGGCGGAGGCTAGCTCCGTCTGGCCAGGCTGTGATAGGCTCTCCCACTTCTCAGCCCCCCAGCCTGAGTGGTAGAAGAAGGAGTGACTCCATCAGACTTAGGAGCAGGTGCAGACTGAGTAACCACGGTCGTCGACACAGAAGCTGTGTCTGGCAGATCCTTTACAGTACCCCCCTCTTTTATGAGGGCCACTGGACCCTTTCTAGGTGGACCTGGCTTATTGGGGAACCGAAGATGGAACCTCCTGAGCAATACCCCAGCGTGAACATCCCGGGCGGGTATCCAAGTTCTCTCCTCAGGCCCGTATCCTATCCAATGGACCAGGTACTGGAAGGAGCCTTGGACCATCCTGCTGTCCACAATCTTGGCCACCCCGAATTCTACCCCTTCAGGGGTGAGAACAGGGACAGGAGGTTTCCTCGAGGGAGCCAAGGACGGGGAGCAGCGTTTCAGAAGGGAGGCATGAAACACGTAGGTGTATTCGAAAAGACGGGGGTAACTCCAGTCGGAAGGAGACAGGGTTAAGGACTTCAATGACCTTGTACGGCCCTATATACCGGGGAGCAAATTTTTTGGATGGGATTTAAGGCGCAAATTTTTAGAAGACAGCCACACCAGATCCCCGACCACAAACAAGGGGTTCGCTGAACGTCTTCTATCTGCCTTAGTCTTTTGTATGCTCTGGGACGCCTCTAGGTTCTTCTGAACCTGGGCCCAGACTGTTCACAGTTCCAGATGAACGACATCTACCTCGGGATTGTTGGAACCACTAGGTGAAACGGAAGAGAACCGTGGATTAAACCCAAAATTACAGAAAAAGGGGGAGACCCCTGACGAGTTACTGACCTGGTTATTAAGGGAAAATTCAGCGAGGGAAATGAAGGAGACCCAATCATATTGACAGTCAGAGATGAAACACCTTAAATATTGTTCTAGAGACTGATTAGTCCTCTCAGTCTGGCCATTAGTTTCAGGATGGAAGGCCGAGGAGAAGGACAGATCAATCTCCAACTTCTTACAGAAGGCTCTCCAAAAGAATGAAACAAATTGTACCCCTCTGTCAGAAACAATATTGACAGGAACCCCATGGAGATGCAGGATGTGTTTGACAAACAAGGTAGCTGACGTCTTAGCATTGGGTAGTTTCTTGAGGGGCACAAAGTGGCACATTTTACTGAAGCGGTCTACTACAACCCACACCAATGTCTATGCCAATGTCATAGTTACTCTCAGTGGATGAGAACTTCCTGGAGAAGTAGGCACAGGGACGGAGATGGGTGAGGGACCTGGTACCCTGGGACAAGACAGCACCCACTCCCACCTCGGTGGCGTCAACCTCCACGATGAACGACTCCATTTGGTTAGGCTGAATCAGCACTGGGGTCGAGATAAAGCACTTCTTAAGGACCTCAAAAGCCTGGACCGCCTCAGGAGGCCAGTGGAGGAGATCAGCACCTTTGTAAGTGAGATCCGTAAGAGGCTTAGCGATGGCCGAGAAGTTAGCAATAAATCTCCTGTAATTAGTAGCAAACCCCAGGAAGCACTGTAACGCCTTCAGGGAGGCAGGTTGGACCCATTCAGCCACAGCCTGAACCTTGGCACGGTCCATGTGGAATTCATGAGGAGTGAGGATTTGGCCCAAAAATTGTATCTCTTGCACCCCAAACACACATTTTTCGGTTTTAGCAAACAGTTTGTTTTCCCGAAGGGCCTGGAGCACCTTCCTGACATGCTCAATGTGGGAGGACCAGTCCTTGGAAAACACTAGGATGTCATCAAGGTACACTACAAGAAATACCCCCAGGTAGTCTCTTAAAATCTCATTTATGAAATTCTGGAAGACCGCGGGAGCATTACACAACCCAAAGGGCATGACGAGGTATTCGAAATGACCTTCGGGTGTGTTAAACGCAGTCTTCCACTCATCCCCCTCTTTGATGCGGATAAAGTTATACGCCCCCCGTAGATCAAACTTAGAGAGCCATTGGGCCCTCTGAACCTGATTGAAGAGATCAGGAATCAACGGAAGGGGATACTGGTTCCTTACAGTGACCTTATTCAAGTTACGGTAGTCAATGCATGGCCTAAGACCACCATCCTTCTTCCCTACGAAGAAGAAGCCAGCACCTACCAGAGAAGTAGAGGGGCGAATGTAACCCTTGGCCAGGCATTCCTGGATATACTCTCTCATGGCTTCACGTTCGGGACAAGAGAGATTAAATATTCTACCCTTAGGGAGCTTAGCCCCTGGTACCAAATCGATTGCGCAATCGTACTCTCTATGAGGAGGTAACACTTTGGAGGCCTTTTTAGAAAAAACATCAGCGAAGTCCTGAATAAACTCAGGTAGATTGTTTACCTCCTCAGGGAGAGAAATAAAATTAACAGAAAAACATGACATCATGCATTCATTACCCCATTTGGTAAGATCCCCAGTGTTCCAGTTAAACGTGGGATTTAAGGTATAAATAGACAGAGGGCGGGAGCTAGCTCTGTCTGGCCAGGCTGTGATAGGCTCTCCCACTTCTCAGCCCCCCAGCTTGAGTGGTAGAAGGAGGAGTGACTCCATCAGACTTAGGAGCAGGTGCAGACTGAGTAACCACGGGCGTCGACACAGAAGCTGTGTCTGACAGATCCTTTACACTAGTGTCTGCCTTTCTCTTCATGCGGTCCACCACCAGCAGAATAGAAGATCGTGTCTGCTGCCATATCTGCAGAAAGTTCCTGAAGGTAGAGTCGGCTGCAGGCACCTGAGACATAGTAGAGCCGGGCAGGGGCATTCGAGGATGTTGACCGTGTACTATGAAGAATGCACTGGAGGTGGTGGACTCACTGGTATGGTTATTATAAGAGAACTCCGCCCACGGGAGCAGCTGCACCCAGTCGTCATGTCTTCTGGAGACAAAGTGCCGCAGGTAGTTCTCCATAATTTGGTTAATCCTTTCAACTTGTCCATTGGACTGAGGGTGGTAAGCTGAGGAGAAGTCCAACTTTACACAGAGTAGGCTGCAGAGTGCTCTCCAGCACTTCGAGGTGAACTGGACCCCTCGATCCGAGACAATATGCAGAGGTAATCCATGCAGACGGAAGATGTGTTGCATGAACAGATCAGCCAGTCGAGCGGCAGAAGGCAGGCCAGTCAGGGGAACGAAATGAGCCATTATAGAAAACCGATCCACCACCACCCAGATGACACTGCATCCCGCAGAGAGAGGCAGATCTGTAACAAAATCCATAGCAATATTCCGCCAGGGGGCATCGGGCACAATCAGTGGTTGGAGCACACCGGCTGGTCTGGAATGGGCAACTTTGTTGGCTGCACACACCGTACAGGAGGAGACAAAGTCCATGACGTCTTTGGGCAGCGTGGGCCACCAGAACTGATGGGCAATTAGGTCTTGGGTCTTACGGGCACCTGCATGTCCTGCCAGCTTGGAACTGTGACCCCAGCGAAGGATTCTTCCTCTGTCTGCCAGCCGTACGAAAGTTTTTCCTGGAGGAATGTCTCTGACCTGCAGAGGGTTGACAGAGTAGATGCAGGAAGGATTGATAATATTCTGTGGGGACTCCACAGTGTCCTCTGTCTCAAATGACCTAGACAAGGCATCGGCCCTCACATTCTTGTCGGTAGGTCGGTAGTCGAGTTCGAACCGGAACCGTGCAAAAAACAATGACCATCTGGCTTGACGAGGGTTCAGCCGTTGAGCCATCTGTAGGTAGGTCAAGTTCTTGTGGTCCGTGAAGATCAGGATAGGATGAGCTGCGCCCTCCACTAGGTGTCTCCACTCCTGCAGAGCCAGCTTGATGGCCAGTAACTCCCGATCTCCAATCGAGTAATTGCGCTTAGCAGAAGAAAACAGCTAGGAGTACTAACCACATACCGCAGTCTTGCCTTTCGAACCCCTCTGGAACAATAGTGCACCGGCACCAACAGAGGAGGAGTCCACCTCCAATGAAAACTGTAAGGATACATCAGGGTGGTGAAGTATAGAAGCTGACGTGAAGGCCTTTTTTATGGTTTCAAATGCGATTTACGCCTCTGGAGTCCATACCTTGGCATTCATACCCTTCTTAGTGAGGGTGGAGATGGGGGCTGTCAGGGAAGAGAAGTTGGGAATGAACAGTCTGTAGAAGTTGGCGAATCCCAGGAAGCGTTGTATGGACCTTAAGCCTTGGGGAAGTGGCCACTCCAGGACAGCCTTGACCATTTCAGGGTCCATCTTGAGACCTTGATCACAGATGATGTAGCCCAGGAAGGGTAGAGACTTCTCTTGGAACACACACTTCTCCAACTTGGCATACAGATGATTCTCTCTTAATCTAAGCAACACCTGGCGAACATGGCCCTGATGAGTCAGAAGATCTGGGGGAAAAAATCAAGATATCATCGAGTTACACCACAACACAGACATAGAGGAGGTCACGAAAAATGTAATTCACAAATTTTTGAAATACTGCGGGAGCGTTACACAGGCCGAAGGGCATGACCAAATATTCGTAGTGTCCATCACGTGTGTTAAATGCAGTCTTCCACTCGTCTCCCTGACAGATCCGGATTAGATTGTAAGCCCCCCGCAGGTCAAGCTTGGAAATTTTTTTCGCTCCCCGTATACGATCAGAGAGCTCAGAAATCAACGGCAAGGGATACCTGTTCTTCACCGTGATCTGATTGAGACCCCGGTAGTCAATGCAGGGTCGAAGGAATCCATCCTTCTTTTTGACAAAAAAAAAAACGGCTCCGGCCGGGGATGAAGACTTTCGTATGAAGCCCCTCTCCAGGTTCTCCTTAATGTAGGCCGACATAGACTGGGTCTCTGGCAAGGATAGAGGGTACACTCTACCGCGAGGAGGGGACGAGTCAGGAACCAAGTCGATAGGACAGTCGTGTTCTCGATGTGGTGGCATCTCTCTGCCTCCTTTTTGTCGAAGACATCAGCGAACTGAGAGTAACAAGGAGGCAACCCTGTTAATGATTGAGGCGAAGAAGGCTGGGATGGATGAACATGACACAGACAGCGGTCTAGACACTTGGGACCCCACTGAAGAACCTCTCCGGAGTTCCAATCCAGAACTGGGGCGTGAAGGTGGAACCAAGCAAACCCAGCAGCACGGGGTTGACGGCCTTGGGCAGAACATACAGGGAGATAAGCTCAGAATGAAGAGCTCCCACTTGGAGTCTCAATGGCTTGGTCACATACAATACTGGGTCAGGCAAAGGCAGTCCATCTACTGAGGCAACGATTAACGGTCTCTCCAGCAAAACAGTAGGCAATTGAAAAAGATCCACGAGGTCTTGACGGATGAAATTGGCTGCGGAGCCAGAGTATAGGTAGGCAGAGACTGGATGAGGTCTCTCGCCAACCACGATGGTCACAGGAATGAACAGCTTGGACAAGAATTCTCTATCAAGTGCAGTAGCGCCCAGGGTTGTCTCTCCAACCAATCCCAGGAGTTGGGATTTCTTAAGCCTCTGAGGACGCACGACATGGCCAGCAAGGCCGCAGTACAGACAGAGTCCAGAGGTGCGCCTGCGCCGTTTTTCCTGAAGAATCTCTCGGGATCTCTCTCTGAGCCTTATGTCCACACGGGTAGCCAGTAGAATCAGGTCATCCAGGGCAGCTGGGAGGTCTCGAGCAGTCAGTTCGTCTTTGATCTCAGGCGATAGGCCATGCCAGAAGGATGCTACCAGGGCCTCATTGTTCCAGGACAATTCTCCTGCCAGAGTCCGGAACTGAATGGTGTATTCGCCCATGGAGACGTCCTCCTGACGCCAGTTAAGGATAGCAGTGGCTGCCGACGAGACTCGTCCAGGCTCCTCAAATACGAAACGAAACAACCGCACAAACCTCTGGAAGTCTCTGGTCTCGGGACCCTGTCGTTCCCAGATTGGATTCGCCCACGCCAGGGCTTTGCTGGCGAGTAGGGATATAATAAAGGCGATCCTGGCTCCGTCCGAAGGAAATGCTCGGGCGTGCAGAGTGAAGTAGATTTGGCATTGGTTCAGGAACCCCTGAACTTGCGTCTCCATGAAACCGAGGTGGCAATGGCAGCGAGAACCGAGAGTCCGAACTGGGGCTGCCAGGAGGTGTAGCAGTAGGGTCGATTGGAGGAGTTTGACTTGGAGTGGTGACGGAAGTAACTAGCGCACCAAGATGCTGTGCTATGGAGTCTACTGCCACAATGAGTTGATCCTGTCGTGCTTGCAAATTCCGCAGGTCCACCTGCATGGCTTGGGAGGAAGACAGGCTCTTGACTTGACCAGCGGGGTCCATGGCCTGAGCGTACTGTCACGACGCGGGGTGTGGACCCACTAGGCCATACCACGTAGCGGGGTAGCAGCTGGCCAACAAGGTACAAAACAATGTCTATAGTTCTGAACGGGTACCTGAGGCAATGTAGACAGTGGCAGGGACACGACTTGACTTTCACTGCAGGTGACGTCGCGGATGCAGCAGGAAGACACGTCTTGACTTTCACAGCAGGTGACGCAGCGGATGCAGCGGGAAGACACAACTTGACTTTCACAGCAGGTAACGATAGCACGGGATACAGGATACAGGCAGCAGGAACTTGTAACACTGGGAACTGGAAAACACTGGGAGACCTTTAGCAAGACAAACTAGGGTATACAACAATGCTCAGGCAAGGAACCAGTGGGCAGGGCCCCTTATTATAGTCCAGCAGCCATTTGGGCAGATAATTGATGTAAGGCAGCTGGACGTGTACTGGCCTTTTAAGGCCGTGCACGCGCAGGCGTGCGCGCCCTGCGGTACACAGTTCGAGGACCCGGAAGAGAGTGCCGGCGTCTCCCTGGAGAGAGCACATGCCGAGAAGAGAGGTGTCCATGGCCGGGATCCTCAAGGGGTAAGTCAGAACGACGACCCCTGGCCATGGACGTAACAATGTTATATCTGCTTTACGAAGGCTAAGCATGTGATTTAATGTGTGATTGAATTTGTGATTGAAACATGAGGGACTACACTTGTAAAACTCTGTGAGAAGTTACAGGTTACCAACACTGCCCACTGATTTTGGACAGCTGTTCTAAGCAGTGGCGTAACTACCGCTATAGCAGCCGTAGCGGTTGCTACGGGGCCCGCAGCCATCTGCCGTCACGGGCCCCCCCATGGCCGGAGGCTCCGCTAGCAGCCGCTATGGCTGCTACAGCGCGACGCCACTGAAGGGGTTGTTCCTACAAAATACATGCATCCCCTATCCACAGGATAGGGGATGCATGTGTGATCGCTGGGATGCCCAGCTCCATAGAAATGAATTGTGCACTGGTCGCACTTGTGCGCATGCGTGACCAGCACACCTTTCATTTTTATTGATCTGCGCAGACTCCGGAAGTCCGAGGTTTGTCATGGAGAACTTGGGGGGACTTTCGGTACCCCATTCTCCTTATCGATGCCAGCGATCACACATGTATCTCCTATCCTGTTCTGCATGGTGTTATCTACAGGGGGGGGGGGGGTTTGTATGGCGTTATCTACAGGGGGGGTATGTATGGCGTTATCTACAGGGGGCTGTATGGCGTTATCTACAGGGGGACTCTGTATGGTATTATCTACAGGGGGGACTCTGTATGGCATTAACTACAGGGGGGGTCTGTATGGCGCTATCTACAGGGGGGGTCTGTATGGCGTTATCTACAGGGGGGCTGTATGGCGTTATCTACAGGGGGCTGTATGGCGTTATCTACAGGGGGATTGGGGCTGTAAGACGTTAGCTACAGGGGGCTGTGTATGGTACTATGGTTCTGATCTCTGACCCATATGAGGCTCAGACCGCCAGAAGTGAAAATAGGAAAATTACTGCTGGTCTCTGTTACTGTCTTAATTGTTTTTTGCACCTCAATGAAGCATAGGCATATGCTTCTGCGAATGCATGATATGAGCCAAATCTACTCAGTGAGACTTATAGAAGTAGCAGTGTATAAAGCCGTCCAGCTTCAATGATTAAGACTCCATACACACGACCGTGCCCGTAATCACCGTCCACGATAGCGAGCACTGCCGGCTGCTGACGGCCGCCCGCATTTTCGGGCCGTGCTCCTATACAAAGTATAGGAGCACGGCCCATAAAACACGAAAAAATGGACATACTCCATAATTCCCGGTACAGTTCTATGGCACAGACACCCATCCGTAGCATTACAGAATGGTGTCCACAACCAATAGAACCGAATGGGTCCGTAAAACCGCTGACCGTGGTACGGTCCACCCTATCCCTATCTCAGGTATCAAAATGGAAAAGACTATAAGAGAAGGATCCCAGTTGAATTCAGATCTTAAACCTGTTATCTACAGAGTGGGGGAGTGCCCCATAAATCTGTCCCTCAAGTCATTGTAATCCTATAAATGCCCCTTTTGTTCTAAATGTAGAACACTAGGGGTTGAGTGTTGGAGTGCTTGCTCTCATGGACCAAACCTGAACATCTGGCTATGACAAGTAAATTGCCAGATGTTACAGGATTGAGGGACAAATTTATAGGCGAGAAAACCGGACTATATTCTGATAGCTTTGGAACAAACAATTTTGGTCCTAAGGGCATTGGAAGAGCAGGAAGCAAGACAGAAACAGAAAAGGACAAATACACTCCAACCCATCATGAATAATTTAGTCATAGACACTAAGACCAATGCCAGGCTGTGAAGAAGTATAAGGTTGTGCTTCATGTTTAAAGCTAAATTTTATGTTTGCAACCTTTGTTGTGGTACATGCTTTCCCCTGGTCAGACAAAATGGTGTGAATGCTTCTTATTCCTTTATTCCTTGCTTTTCTCATTAGGCTGGCCACCTAATGCACTATACATTCTCCCCTTTAGGCTAGATTCAAATGGGCGTTGCGCATCTCTGACGTGAAATTACAACCTTTTCTCACGTCCGAGGTGCATCCGTGCTCTGAGCTGCGGTACGCGATATCTTACTAGAGTCTATGGAGGGATGCGTGAAGTGTGAAAAAATAGGACATGTCCTATTTTCTCACGGACACTTGACACGGTCCGTTGAAACAATGGCCGTGTGAACAGCTACATTGAATTATATAAGTCCATGTGATGGCCGTTATTTCATCTTATCGTGGTATATTTTGGGAACTCATAGTTTTGCACTTAAAGTGTAGCTAAATGTTCGACAAACTTCTGACATGTCATAGTGACATGTCAGAAGTTTGGATCGGTGGGGGTCTGAGCACGGAGACCCCCACCAATAGCTAGAACGAAGCAGCTGAAGAGTTCGTGTGAGAGCTCAGCTACTTCGTTTCTGTTCGGCTTTTTCCGGAAATAAATGTATCGTGTACGGACTCAATAGAAAGTCTATGAACTCGTACTCCTATACATTGGCTTTCCGGAAAAAGACGAACAGACACGAAGCAGCTGAGCGCTCACACGAACTCTTCAGCTGCTTCGTTCTAGCGATTGGTGGGGGTCTCTGTGCTCGGACCCCCACCAATACACACTTCTGACATGTCACTATGACATGTCAGAAGTTTGTCGAACATTTAGCTACACTTTAAGACGTCTTTTAAGCGTATGATTGGTTCAGGGCATAACCTGTTGTAATCATATGCGATTGGCTAAATGAAATCCAAATTAACGTCATATTTTAAATGATTGGCTGGACTCAAGCTGCTCCTACTTTGAAAGATATTATTGTAATGGTTTGATGAATAAACGCCAGAGAAGGATTTTGAGCATACAAAGCATGGTCTCTCGTGTCATCTTTTCTCTCAGAGTGGTCTCTCGGTGTGCAAGAAGCTTATTCTTACAAACATTTTTCAGTTATTCATTGCCAAGGCTGGAATTAGCTCTCATGATGTCATATCTCCTGAACGCAGTAATTTATCCAGAAGTATGAGGTATGTTGAAAGTTCTTTGTGTGATGAATGATTGCAGATACGTATGTTATCTTGAGTTGTTGTTGCACATGTGTGAATCTTGAGGTTCATGGTATGAGAGAATTTTTGCCGGCATTGAACATTGAAACTGTTAAGATTGTGAGAACAGAAGCTGTGAGGAGTGAGTGTGTGACACCCTCCTTTGGAATGTGATGACGTAGTGAGGAAAAAAAGCAGAAAAGAGGAAATTTAAAAAAAAACTTGTGCAGAGGTGGTGTGAATCCATTGTGTACAACTGTCTGTGTGTAAGATGAGAAAGCTGAATGCTGTGTAGCGTTCCTGCAATGAACTGTGCTGTTTGGATTTGTGTATTGTTATAGGTCTGTTGAAAATTGAATTTATTATTTGGCTGCTTTGTAGAAATTGTTAAGGATCAAAGGAAATGTTATCCTATTGCCTATTTGTTCTGAGAGAGCTGAGAGTCGGGGATGCCTGACTTGGCCCATGTCACAGACTACTGACTCAGTGGTACTAAAAGTGTCCATCAGTGGCAAAAGTGTTCGTTGGTGACACAAGTGTCCAGATAGACAGACTGCGTGTATAGCAAAGAGTCGCGGAGAGACATATTGCGTGAGTATAGCAGAGAGTCGTGAACGTTGACAGACTGCGCACTTATAGCAGAGAGTTTGGGTCAGAGGAGTTGGATATTCATCTGTGATATCCTGTAGATAGTACCGGTAGTACCGCCAGGATCTCAGAGGGCAGAGCGGGAGCCCAGTGGCATGCAGCCAAAGATTATTGTGACAAACAGGGGAAGAAAGATGCTATAACAACTAAAAAGAGGTCCTGTAATAATCAGGCCTCTTGTCAGGATTGTAGTAGTCAAGTGAATATATATGAAAGTGCATGTGAGAAGTGTGTATGTACCATTACACAGTGCAATAGGGAAACTTTGAATGTTGTATTGATTAATAATTTATAAGTTTGTAGCACACACTGCTAGCTTGTAATATTATGTGTAAGAGTCCTTAAAAACCATCAGTTGTAAACATTGTCAGACTGACATAAGGTAGGAATCAGTACAGACTTATTTCTAGCACGCATTTGATAATCCCGCTTATTGACTTTGAAGTACGTCTGTAGTAGTATAACATCAGACCGCCGCACTGAATACTGTTGTAACATAACAACCTGTGTTGAAAGAATGACGTCATAGTATTATAACTACATACAAAAATTACAGTGAAAGAGATTGGTGTTGGCTCACACCAATGTCCCCTAAAGAAATCATCACCAACATACATAAGCAAACGCCTAGACCCAGATGTGAATAGCAAACTGTGAAACTGTGGATTTTTAAAAAAAAAAAAGGCTGGCAGCCAATCAATGGGTTGTGGATGGAAAGTTGAATAAGGGATGGTGGATGGCCAAGAGTTAACTGTTAACTAGGCATAATTTAGAAATGACAAAGTAAGTGATTACAGGTGGTTACAAGTAAGTTCCTGATGTGATGTGGTGATGTGAGACAGGTGTAGATTTTGGCAGGAAGATTGAAGAATACGGAGCAGTCAGGTATATTGCAGTGACTAATGTGGGTCAGAACGGGGGGAGTGTAATGTGAACAGGGGTGATATAACATGTGTGCAGTGTGAAGTCTAAAAACAGACTGATACCAGATTATACATTGAACTGGTATTGCATGGATTGTACTGAAGAGACAAGTGACCACAATATTGCATTGATTTTAGATCTATATTGTATGCTATTATTCTTAATAGCGGTACTGTGTAAACATTTTAGTGTATCGGGTTAAATTAGAGTTATTCCAGGAAAGCATGGGTCTGAAGAAAAGGGGGGTTGTGTGTGAGACAAGAGAAGGCAGGAGGAAGCAGGCTACCTGGCTGGTTACAGTGTGAAGGAATGTTTCTTACCTCTGCGCATGGGCTGTTCTGTAATCTGTACGCAGAGAGAGTAAAATTACAAAATATGGACTGCTGGAATGTGTGGCGCTATGTTGCATGTTCATGTGTTATATGATTTGATGTTGTAATGTTTTGAAGTTAATTCATATGAATTAAAATACAGATATTGAGGAAATCCTGACCCATCCTGCAGTATTGCAAGGATTTCCCCAGCTGATGCGTGTTGATGATGTACTTCTGGCATTTTGAAAATGTATGTTTGTTTTAAAAGTAAATAGTTGCAAGTTATCTAAACGATAAATGTAATTTTGTCATGAGAAAGTCATTTTTGTTTTAGGCTATTGTGTATTACAAGGGGCCAAACTAGTGCTCCCGGATAGAGTGCCCAACCTCACCATGTTGAGATATGCAGTTTTGAACTCTGCTACATTACTTCCGCAGAGTCCAAAAAGGGGAGGGGGGTTGACAACACACAAATTAGTTTTGCATTTGTTTGAATCAATAAACTTGGAGCTAGGAGGTCTACAATGAACTTAGATCTAAGAGGCCTACAAAATGTGAATGAGAGTAATCCAGATTTTTCAGTTTTTCTGTGAAGATGCTTTCAGATTCTTTCCGAAAAGCAAATATGACACACGGGTTTGCTGTGCTGTAGTCACTACGTATTGTGTAACAGATCATGCGCCTACACCAAATCTGCACAGGAGGCTGAGGTGACGTCACTCACAGATGAGTCTTTACAGATTTAGTTGTGAATATTGCCTGAACATTGTTATTTCTCTGCCAGATTTTAGTAAAACAATTGTAAAGGATCTGCCAGGCACAGCTTCGGGGTTAACTCCCATAGGTAATCAGTCTACACCTGAATCTACGTCTCTGAGACTGACTCCATCTTCCACCACTCAGGATGGCAGGCTTAGGAGTGGGAGAGCCTATCGCAGCCTGGCCAGACGGAGCTAGCTCCCGCCCTCTGTCTATTTATACCTGCCTTTCCTGTTCCTCCTTGCTAGTGATTCTTTCCGTGTGGTTTCCTGGCCCAGCTACAGCTCCTAACTATTTGATCCTGCTCCATACTGACCCTGGCTTACTGACTACTCTCCTGCTCTGCGTTTGGTACCTCGTGCTCTCCTGGTTTGACTCTGCTCGTTCACCACTCTGGTTGCTCACGGTGTTGCCGTGGGCAACTGCCCCTTTCCCTTTGCTTTGTATTCCCTTGTATGTTTGTCTCGTGCACTTACTGAGCGTAGGGACCGCCGCCCAGTTGTACCCCGTCGCCTAGGGCGGGTCGTTGCAAGTAGGCAGGGACAGAGTGGCGGGTAGATTAGGGCTCACTTGTTCGTTTCCCTACCCCCGTCCTTACATAATCACAAGCCCATACCTAGTCTACCCTGGTCCCTGACACCACTATGGACCCCCTTGAGACCCTGGCTCAGCAAATGCAGGGTCTCTCCCTACAGGTCCAGGCCCTGGCTCAGAGGGTCAACCAGCCTGATGCTACCTTGGTAGTTCCCCTCACCTCACCTCCTGAACCCCACCTCAAGTTGCCCGACCGGTTCTCAGGGGACCAGAGGGCTTTTCTCTCCTTTCGGGAGAGTTGTAGGCTTTACTTTCGCTTAAAGCCTCATTCCTCAGGTTCTGAGAACCAGCGGGTGGGTATAATTATGTCCCGGCTCCAGGAAGGGCCCCAAGAGTGGGCCTTCTCCTTGGCTCCTGACGCCCCTGAACTTTCCTCCGTTGATCATTTCTTTTCTGCTCTCTGACTCATTTATGACGAAACTGACAGGACTGCCTTTGCCGAGAGTCAGCTGGTGACCTTACGTCAGGGTAAGAGACCTGTTGAGGAGTATTGTTCTGACTTTAGGAAGTGGTGCGTAGCTTCTCGGTGGAATGACCCTGCCTTAAGGTGCCAGTTTAGGTTGGGTCTGTCGAATGCCCTGAAAGACCTGCTAGTTAGCTATCCCTCTTCTGACTCCCTAGACCAGGTTATGGCTTTAGCGGTACGACTTGACCGATGTCTCAGGGAACGACAACGTGAACGTTTATGTGTTTTCTCGTCCGACTCCCCCATGATGCCTCCCGAGGTTCCGTTGCTTCGTTCCTCCCCGGAAGACTCAGAGGTACCTATGCAACTCGGAGCCTTCGTGTCCCCCCAACAACGTAGAGATTTCCGCAGGAAGAATGGTCTCTGCTTCTACTGTGGGGATGATAAGCATCAAGTGAACAACTGTCCTAAGCGTAAGAATGCAGCCGGAGAACTTCCGCGCCTAAGTAATCATCGGGGAGGTCACTTGGGCGCACAGGTATTTCCCGTAAATATGAAACATAATAAGATCTTGCTTCCCTTTCAGGTCTCTTTTGGTGGTAGGTCTGCTACCGGCAGTGCCTTCGTGGATTCAGGGTCCTCTGCTAATATCATGTCTGTGGAATTTGCTATGTCTCTTGCTATGCCTTTGATTGATTTGCCTAAACCTGTCCCGGTAGTGGGTATCGACTCCACTCCTCTTGCTAATGGTTATTTTACACAGCATACCCCTGTTTTTGAACTCCTTGTTGGCTCCATGCATTTGGAGCAGTGCTCTGTACTGTTGATGCAGGGATTATCGTCCGATTTGGTTTTAGGCCTTCCCTGATTGCAGTTGCATAATCCCACATTTGACTGGAATACTGGGGAGCTTACCAAATGGGGTAATGAATGTTTGACGTCATGTTTTTCTGTTAATTCTATTTCTCCCCCTGAGGAGGTGAACACGCTACCTGAGTTTGTTCAGGACTTCACTGATGTTTTCTCTAAGGAGGCCTCCGAAGTGTTACCTCCTCATAGAGAATACGATTGTGCTATCGAATTGGTACCAGGAGCTAAGATTCCTAAGGGTAGGATATTTAATCTTTCTTGTCCCGAACGTGAAGCCATGAGAGAGTATATCCAGGAATGCCTGGCCAAGGGTTACATTCGCCCCTCTACTTCTCCGGTAGGTGCTGGCTTCTTCTTCGTAGGGAAGAAGGATGGTGGTCTTAGGCCATGCATTGACTACCGTAACCTGAATAAGGTCACTGTAAGGAACCAGTATCCCCTTCCTTTGATTCCTGATCTCTTTAATCAGGTTCAGGGGGCCCAATGGTTCTCTAAGTTTGATCTACGGGGGGCGTATAACCTTATTCGCATCAAAGAGGGGGATGAGTGGAAGATGTAATATAGTCCAGTCTATGGAAGATGTTCATGAATTGCAGGCAGATTTAAACAAACTAAGTGTTTGGGCGTCCACTTGGCAGATGAAGTTTAATGTAGATAAATGTAAAGTTATGCATCTGGGTACCAACAACCTGCATGCATCATATGTCCTAGGGGGAGCTACACTGGCGGATTCACTTGTTGAGAAGGATCTGGGTGTACTTGTAAATCATAAACTCAATAACAGCATGCAGTGTCAATCAGCTGCTTCAAAGGCCAGCAGGATATTGTCGTGTATTAAAAGAGGCATGGACTCGCGGGACAGGGATGTAATATTACCACTTTACAAAGCATTAGTGAGGCCTCATCTAGAATATGAAGTTCAGTTCTGGGCTCCAGTTCATAGAAAGGATGCCCTGGAGTTGGAAAAAATACAAAGAAGAGCAACGAAGCTAATTAGGGGCATGGAGAATTTAAGTTATGAGGAAAGATTGAAAGAATTAAACCTATTTAGCCTTGAAAAAAGACGACTAAGGGAGGACATGATTAACTTATATAAATATATTAATGGTACATACAAAAAATATGGTGAAATCCTGTTCCTTGTAAAACCCCCTCAAAAAACAAGGGGGCACTCCCTCCGTCTGGACAAAAAAAAAAGGTTCAAGCTGCAGAGGCGACAAGCCTTCTTTACAGTGAGAAATGTGAATCTATGGAATAGCCTACCACAGGAGCTGGTCACAGCAGGGACAGTAGATGGCTTTAAAAAAGGGTTAGATAATTTCCTAGAACAAAAAAATATTAGCTCCTATGTGTAGAAATTTTTCCTTCCCTTTTCCCTTCCCTTGGTTGAACTTGATGGACATGTGTCTTTTTTCAGCCGTACTAACTATGTAACTATGTAACTATGTAACTGCGTTTAACACGCCCGAAGGTCATTTCGAATACCTCGTCATGCCCTTTGGGTTGTGTAATGCTCCGGCGGTCTTCCAGAATTTCATAAATGAGATTTTCAGAGATTACCTGGGGATATTTCTTGTAGTGTACATTGATGACATACTGGTGTTTTCCAGGGACTGGTCCTCCCACATTGAGCATGTCAGGAAGGTGCTCCAGGTCCTTCGGGAAAACAAACTGTTTGCAAAAACCAAAAAATGTGTGTTTGGGGTACAGGAGATACCATTTTTGGGTCAAATCCTCACTCCTCATGAATTCCGCATGGTCCCCGCCAAGGTTCAGGCTGTGGCGGAATGGGTCCAACCTGCCTCCCTGAAGGCATTACAGTGTTTTTTGGGGTTCGCTAATTATTACAGGAGATTTATTGCTAACTTCTCGGTCTTCGCTAAGCCTCTTACGGACCTCACTCGCAAAGGTGCTGATCTCCTCCACTGGCCTCCTGAGGCTGTCCAGGCTTTTGAGGTCCTTAAGAAGTGCTTTATCTCGGCCCCGGTGCTGGTTCAGCCCAACCAAATGGAGCCATTTATCGTGGAAGTTGACGCATCCGAGGTGGGAGTGGGGGTTGTCTTGTCCCAGGGTACCAGGTCCCTCACCCATCTCCGCCCCTGTGCCTACTTCTCCAGGAAGTTTTCGCCCACTGAGGGTAACTATTATATTGGCAACCGCGAACTCTTAGCCATTAAATGGGCATTTGAAGAGTGGCGTCACTTCCTGGAGGGGGCTAGGCACCAGGTAACGGTCCTTACCGACCACAAGAATCTGGTTTTCCTAGAATCTGCCCGGAGGCTAAACCCGAGACAAGCTCGATGGGTGCTATTTTTTTCCAGATTCAACTTTTTGGTTACCTATAGGGCTGGGTCTAAAAATATTAAGGCCGATGCACTGTCGCGTAGCTTCATGGCCAGCCCTCCTTCGGAGGAATATCCTGCTTGTATTTTGCCTCCCGGTATAATCATTTCTTCTATTGATTCTGATTTAGTCTCTGAAATTGCGGCTGATCAAGGTTCAGCTCCCGGGAACCTTCCTGAGGACAAGCTGTTTGTTCCGCTGCAATACTGGCTAAGGGTACTTAGGGAAAATCATGACTCCGCGCTATCTGGTCATCCAGGCATCCTGGGTACAAAACACCTCATTGCCAGAAACTATTGGTGGCCTGGGTTGCCTAAAGACGTTAAGGCCTACGTCGCTGCTTGTGAGGTTTGTGCTAGGTCCAAGACTCCCAGGTCACGACCAGCGGGCTTACTACGTTCGTTGCCCATTCCCCAGAGACCTTGGACACATATCTCCATGGATTTTATCACCGATTTGCCTCCATCCCAAGGCAAGTCGGTGGTGTGGGTGGTAGTAGACCTCTTCAGTAAGATGTGCCACTTTGTGCCCCTCAAGAAACTACCCAACGCCAAGACGTTAGCTACCTTGTTTGTCAAACACATCCTGCGTCTCCATGGGGTCCCTGTCAATATTGTTTCGGACAGAGGGGTACAATTTGTTTCTTTGTTTTGGAGAGCCTTCTGTAAGAAGTTGGAGATTGATCTGTCCTTCTCCTCGGCCTTCCATCCTGAAACCAATGGCCAATCTGAGAGGACTAATCAATCTCTAGAACAATATTTAAGGTGTTTTATCTCTGACTGTCAATATGATTGGGTCTCATTCATTCCCCTCGCTGAATTTCCCCTTAATAACCGGGTCAGTAACTCGTCAGGGGTCTCCCCCTTTTTCTGTAATTTTGGGTTTAATCCACGGTTCTCCTCCGTTTCACCTGGTAGTTCCAACAATCCCGAGGTAGAGGTTGTTCATCGGGAACTGTGCACAGTCTGGGCCCAGGTTCAGAAGAACCTAGAGGCGTCCCAGAGTATACAAAAAACTCAGGCTGATAGAAGACGTTCTGCTAACCCCTTGTTTATGGTCGGGGATCTGGTGTGGTTATCGTCTAGAAACTTGCATCTTAAGGTCCCATCCAAGAAGTTTGCTCCCCGGTTTATTGGGCCGTATAAGGTCATTGAAGTCCTCAATCCTGTCTCCTTCCGGCTGGAGTTACCCCCATCTTTTCGTATACACGACGTGTTTCATGCCTCCCTCCTTAAACGCTGCTCCCCGTCCTTGGCTCCCTCGAGGAAACCTCCTGTTCCCGTTCTCACCCCTGAGGGGGTGGAATTCGAGGTGGCCAAGAATGTGGACAGCGTGATGGTCCAAGGCTCCCTCCAGTACCTGGTCCATTTGAGAGGATACGGGCCTGAGGAGAGGACTTGGGTGCCTGCCCAGGATGTTCACGCTGGGGTATTGGTCAGGAAGTTCTACCTTCGTTTCTCCAGTAAACCAGGTCCTCTTAGGAAGGGTCGGGTGGCCCCTCATAAAAGGGGGGGTACTGTAAAGGATCTGCCAGGCACAGCTTCGGGGTTAACTCCCATAGGTAATCAGTCTACACCTGAATCTACGTCTCTGAGACTGACTCCATCTTCCACCACTCAGGATGGCAGGCTTAGGAGTGGGAGAGCCTATCGCAGCCTGGCCAGACGGAGCTAGCTCCCGCCCTCTGTCTATTTATACCTGCCTTTCCTGTTCCTCCTTGCTTGTGATTCTTTCCGTGTGGTTTCCTGGCCCAGCTACAGCTCCTAACTATTTGATCCTGCTCCATACTGACCCTGGCTTACTGACTACTCTCCTGCTCTGCGTTTGGTACCTCGTGCTCTCCTGGTTTGACTTTGCTCGTTCACCACTCTGGTTGCTCACGGTGTTGCCGTGGGCAACTGCCCCTTTCCCTTTGCTTTGTATTCCCTTGTATGTTTGTCTCGTGCACTTACTGAGCGTAGGGACCGCCGCCCAGTTGTACCCCGTCGCCTAGGGCGGGTCGTTGCAAGTAGGCAGGGACAGAGTGGCGGGTAGATTAGGGCTCACTTGTTCGTTTCCCTACCCCCGTCGATACAACAATTTTCTTTGTTGTGGTATTCATTTGTGGTATTAATCAGGTATCTATAAGACCTGATGGGGGGGGGGGGATTCTCAAGTGTTCTGGGTTATCAGATGAGTGTGGAGAAGTGTATAACTTTTGGTTTTTATTTTTGAGAATAATAAGAGTCCACCCTTTTGAAATAAGTTTATCTTTATGCAACATGGGTTTCCAATGTAAATTTGTAATGTAGAGATACTTCATCATATATAGTATGTACGAGATAGGATACGAGTCACAAATTAAATCATCCAGAAAACACTCTCACCTACTTATTCTGTTCAAGAAGCGGAGCTGGATGTGCTCAATGAGACTTGTAACCTGGCAAAAGGTAAGACGACCAACATTTACACTGACTCTAGGTACGCTTTTGGCATCGCCCACAATTATGGGCCCATTGGTAGTAGGAACTTTGTTGAATCATCGGGTAAGTCAATTGAGAGCGTAAGAGATGACAGACCTGGCAAGGAGAGTATGTGCAGCCAGGTATCAGAAAATTGGCTTGTCCCTGGATTCAATAATGCATAGGTTAAACAGCAAAGGTACCTATGAAAAGTGCACCCCGGCCAGATTACCCATTCCAGTGACTGCAGAACATACAACTACTCGAGGTAGGTGTGTATGAAAATGTGCTCATATGTGTAGACCTGTTCTCAGGGTGGCCTAAAGCCTGGCCAGTATTTTCCCCACTGCAAAGAAGATGGCCATGAAAATTTTCAGTGAAGTTGTGTGAAGTGATAGAGAATTGTTTTCCCCCAAGTATTGAACTGGTGTTTGTACAATGACTAAGATATTAGCAGTTCTCTAGATGCTGTCCAAAATTTAGTTTGGTTGATAATGGTATTCAAGAAGTGTTGTGGGAATATAAAATACTGAGGTTAAGTTTTATGTAAAGTTCAAGATCAGCATGCCTTAACATTGGATTATTGGAGGCATGTGTCATTAATATGATTGTGTAAATTATAACTTCTGAATGCAAGTAGATTCCCATTTGAAAATATCTTTGATATGAAAGGAAAATTTTAGAGCAGAAAATTCTGCCCAATGTGAATTTTGAACAAAAATATGTCATTGTTAATTTTTTTCTTCAACTGAATTAAATTATTGATGATGCAATGAAAAAGATTGTTCTCCCCAGGAAGTGTCCAACTGGGAGCGGAAGGCATGAAAACCAGTTTCTAAGAGAGTATGGACGGATAAAGGATGGTAAACTAGTAGCACCCAAGGTACTCTTGATGGCACTTGCATTGATGGTGTGTGGCCTAACATATGCCTCCAAGACTGCAAGGATCGATTTGGAAGGATCTATGTCCCAGGTTTTACAGCTGTTGCTGGTAAATTCTGTTAGAGCTGTTTGATTTGCCTACCAATGCCAACCTTATCATACCCGCCTCCCACATAGAGAAGAGACTTTAAGAGGCCTTCCCAGGTAAAACAAGTTGTTTTTAACTTCCTAAGATATTAGGTATATGTATAAGGGTGTTAATTTGAATCTTAGAGTAGGTAAGAGAAACAAATTGGTTTGAGACATTTGTCAGATAAATCATATGGTATCTGTAAATATTTCTGTGTGGGTAGGAGCTGTTACAGGTAATCAGCTCAGAACAAGGTACAAATCCTGCTGAAAAGAATAACACTAAGTGCAAAATAAAATGTGCTCAGTAGTTACACAAATCCTAGGTGCCCTGTCCAGCGGGACAGAGAAGTTTTCTTTTCTTATATAAAGGTGTTTGTTTGATTTAGGTTAAGGGCTTTTCACTGTTATTGTATGTACTTGGAACAAGTTTTATAGAGTATGCAGATGTTGTTATCACCAGATGAACACTTATTTTAGGCCTGATTTACACGAGCGTGTGCGTTTTGCGCAATCAAAAAATGCGGCGTTTTGCGTGCGCAAAAGGCACTTAACAGCTGCGTGTGTCATCAGTGTATTATGCGCGGTTGCGTGATTTTCGCGCAGCCGCCATAATTATGACACTCCGTTTGGATGTTTGTAAACAGAAAAGCACGTGGTGCTTTTCTGTTTACATTCAGAGTTTGACAGCTGTTGCACGATTCACACAGTTCGCACGGAAGTGCTTCCGTGCGACCTGCGTGGTTTTCACGCACCCACTGACTTCAATGGGTGCGTGATGCGCGAAAAATGCAGAAATATAGAACATGTCGTGAGTTTTACGCAGCGGACTCACGCTGCGCAAAACTCACGGACTGTCTGCACTGCCCCATAGCCTAATATAGGTGTGTACGACAAGCGTGAAAAGCACGCGCGTCACACGCGTGTATATTACGCTCGTGTAAATGATGCCTTAAAGTGTACATAAACGTTTGACAAACTTCTGACATGTCATAGTGACATGTCAGAAGTTTGGATTGGTGGGGGTCAGAGCACTGAGACCCCCACCAATCGCTAGAACGAAGAAGCTGAAGTATCTGTTCAGCTTTTTCCGGAAATAAATTTATCAGTGTACAGACTCAATAGAAAGTCTATGAGCCCGTACTCCGATACATTGGCTTTCCGGAAAAAGCTGAACAGACACGAAGCATCTGAGCGCTCACACGAGCACTTCAGCTGATTCGTTATAGCGATTGGTGGGGGTCCCAGTGCTCGGACCCCCACCAATCCAAACTTCTGACATGTCACTATGACATGTCAGAAGTTTATCAAACGTTTAGCTACACTTTAACAATTGATAAATGTTGGGTCCGCAGCAAGTGCCAGTAAACATGAACTAAAATACTTTTTAAAATGATGAACTCCATCACTAAAATGCGGCAGGCGCAGCCTGAGCCTGAATACAACGTGCGTGTCATGAACTGACGGCAGTGTCACAATTCTAAGCAGCCGCGCAGACAAGCAACTTGCTGATGGAAGACGATTTCGATGCAGAGGGTTTTGTGGCAGTCACAATAAAACCCCACGTGGGAACTCACCCCAGGCTTGCAGTATGAGGTGCTGTGTACAGCCCGGTGACGTATACTAACAAGGGACGATGACTGACAGATAAGAAGGACCAAACCAAGTCCTGCTGACATCAGCAATTGTCAAATTAAAGTAAAGGCCAAAGACCTGAGTGAACCCGTCAGCCAAGTGTTTCACAGTGGAAGATAAGTGACCAGGAGGAGGGTAATAATAAATCCCCCACTGGTCACCACTGTACAGCCTGACTCCACAATTGTGTGGGTTACCCTAAGGGCGACAGTCAGTGAAAAGCGGAAGACAAAAGAAAAAGGGCATGATGATGTACAGGACTTGTCAATGAACTGATGGAACCCAAACCTGAGGGGTGATCGCATGAGATTGGTGATAGTATTACTTTATTAGTTGAGGCAACAGTGCAACACAATTATGACCAATACATGTGCCGTGGTGGAGAAGTTTGGATTATTGCTAACATTAGTGGGTTTAGCAGTAAAGAATGCTCATAATATAGAGAAAATGGAGAAACCTGGAGAAACTGGCATGTGCCAAGTAGTTGGCCCAGCATGTTGCCATTATATAGACATTTTTGGCATTATGCAGTACAAGTAAAACATAGATAAAGCTGAGAAAATAAAGAAAGACTTAATGAAAAACTTTTGCAATGCTTAGCAGAAAAGGCTAAAAAACACACCCACCAGCCTGGATCCTTTGATCAAGTATATTTTATGAGTGAAATGAGTATGGCAACGAAGAGAAAGGATCCAGCGATGTATAATGTAGATAAGGGAAAGCTGAGTTCCCACTTTATTGAAAAATAATCCACGAACAGTGACACAAAGTAACGGAAACACCAGGAGGGTAACAAGGTGGTGGAATGGCAAAGAAAGAAGCCTACGCGTTTCAAGCACTGGCTGTGCTCTTAGTCATGGCTCAGATGTTCGTGGATTATTTTTCAATAAAGTGGGAACTCAGCTTTCCCTTATCTACATTATACATCGCTGGATCCTTTCTCTTCGTTGCTATTGTTTCTTGCCGCGAGCCGTGGCGGCTGATCCGGGCGATACCTAACACAGGAGTGTGAAGCTGGTGAGCTGGAGGTTTCCTCCCTTTTACTTTTTCCCTGCTATTACCATGAAATGAGTATGGGTTAAGTAAGTCCACAAGGGGGCATAAGACCTTCTTTAACCCCTTCCCGACATTTAACGTATGGGTACACCATGGATAGCTAGTGCTTCCCACATTCTGCCATATCCATACGCCAAATGCTTGGCACCGTCTCAGAAGCTGAGGCGGTGCCATCATCGCCGGATGTCAGCAGTATCTTACAGCAGACATCCGGCTGTAATGGCGGGGACCGAAATTAGCTTAGATCCCCGCCATTAACCCCTTAAATGCAGCGCTCAGACGTGATCACTACATTTAAGGTGTTTGCAGCTCATCGGAACCACAGCAATGAAATCGCCAGGGTTCCGGTGGCTGCAATGGCAACTGGAGGCCTAATACTGGCCTCCCGGTCTGCATAGCATGGAAAACTTCCAGCTCGTGCCCTGCGGCGGAGCCTGAACTGCTTCTGTAGCCGCCGGCAAGATGGCGCCGGCTCAGAAGCTGATCCGGCGTCATCAGCGGTGGAAGTCAGCTGTATGTTACATCTGACATCCACCTGTAAGGGCAGGAATCGGAGCTAGCTCCGATCCCTGCCATTAACCCCTTCGATGCAGCGATCAAAAGCGATCACTGCATCTTAGCGGTTGCTAGCAGATCGCCAGCCCTGACAGGCAATCAGGACTGGTGACTGCTGCTATGGCAACAGGAGACACAATGGCCTCCTGCTCTGCCATTACGGAAGCCGATGCCGGGAGGCGAAACCTAATCGGCTTGCTGTCAGTGAATAACTGACAGATCTAATACATTGCACTACGTATGTAGCGCAATGTATTAGAAAAAAATATATCTGACAGCTGGACCTTCAAGTCCCCTAGTGGGACTTGAAAAAAAAGTGTAAAAAAAGTATAAAAAAGTGTAAAAAAAAAGTGAAAAAAATAAGTTTGAAAACATCATAAATGTTTTAAGTAATAAAATAAAACACAATCGCCCTATTCCCTTATCAAATCCTTTATTATTGAAAAAAATAAATAAACCATACGTATTTGGTATCGCCGCCACCGTAACGACCTGAGGTATAAAAATATTATATTATTTATTGCACATGGTGAACAGCGTAAAAAAAAAACACGTAAAGAGCTATACCAGAGTTTCTGTTTTTTGGTCACTTTGCCCTACAAATATTGAAATAAAAAGTGATCAAAAAGTCCCACGTATCCAAAAATGGTACCAATAAAAACTATAGCACGACTTGCAAAAAACAAGCCCTCATACAGCTCAGTCGACTAAAAAGTTAAAAAGTAATGGTTCTCACAACTTGGCAACAGAAAAAATACGTTCTTTTTACAGAAGTAATTTTATTGTGCAAAACGTTGTAAAACATAAAAAAGTGCTATAAAATTGGGTATCGCCGGAATCGGACTGTCCCACAGAATAAAGGTAACATGTAATTTATAACGCGTGGTGAACGCTGTATAAAAAAACCTAAAAAAATTATGCCAGAATTGCGGTTTTTTGGTTATCTTGCCTCCCAAAAATAGGATAAAAGGTGATCAAAAAGTCGCATGTACCCCAAAATGGATAACTACAGCTCGTCCCGCACAAAATCAGCCCTCATATCACTACGTCTATGAAAAAATAAACATTTTTAAGGCTCCAATAAGTCAGGAAATAAAAAATATGCAGTTGTGCAGCCCGAGTGGAACATTTCTTGTTTCAAGAGGCGATTTATCAAGGCCCTAAAATTAGGGAACCAGGAAGGGGAGGGCCCAAATATATCTGCTAGAAGCGAGGGAACCCGTATTATACTAGGACAACACTTCCCAGCAAAATTCCCAAAACTGCAAAGGTGCGGAGTGTGGACCAAAACGGGCATAAGAAAGGACGCCATATATCAGTGCGACACCGGCTTGTGCAGAAAGGATTGCTTCACAGCGTAACACACATCTATGGATCATTTTATTGTTTACCCCATTATTATACCACCTGACTATGTCCCTGATATACTCTGCCCAGGTTACATGTACCCCCATTTTATAAATGGAAACACCAGCAATGCTCAAACAAATCTACTACCAAGCAAAATCCGCTCTCCAAAAGCTAAATGGCGCTCCCTCCCCTCGGAACTCTACAGCGTGCCCAAACAGCAGTGTCCTTCCACATATATTGCATCGCCATACCTGGGAGAACCATTTTAACAATTTTTGGGGTGTGTGTCTCCAGTGGCATAAGCTGGGCACGACATATATACCACTGAAATGGCATATCTAGGGAAAAATATACATTTTTAATTTGCACCATCTGCAGCGCATTCCTTTATGGAAAAGACCTGTGGGGTGAAAATGCTCACTACACCCCTTAATAAATGCCTTGAGGAGTGTAGTATTCAAAATGGGGTCACTTTCTTTTTATTATTTCACATCTGAGCCTCTGCAATTGTGAACCAATATTTTGTAAATCGCCAAATTAGGCCTCAATTTTACATGGTACTCTTTCACTCCTCAGACTGGTCGAATGTCCAGGCAAAAGATTAGGGTCACATGTAAGGTGTTTCTAAAACCGGGAAACACCGCATAATAATTAGAGAGCTGTCTTGTTATGGAGGCACAAGCTGGGCACCACATATTGGCATATCTAGGTCTGTCACAACTTACTAACTCTCCTACACATGAAGATGGGCATTCGCTTGACCTGGTCTTCTTCCGTCTCTGCTCAGTTTCTGACTTTATTAACTCTCCTCTCCCGCTTTCTGACCACAACCTTCTCTCCTTTACTATCAAATATTCTCTGCCTTCTAAGGCCATTAACACTCAAAAACTCATAGACAGTCTACAGTCGTCATTGTCCCCTATCCCTTCCCTCTCCTGTCCCAATCTGGCTGCCAAACTTTACAATAACACTCTCGAGAATGCATTGGATGAAGCAGCCCCCCCTACACTACGAACCACCCGACAAAGACGACGACAACCCTGGCACACACCTCAATCCCGCTTTCTTCAGCGGTGCTTGAGATGTGACGAACGACTGTGGAGAAAATCGCAGTTGGCTGCAGATTTCCCCCATTACAAATTTATGCTCAAAACTTACAACTCTGCCCTTCACCGAGCCAAACAAGTCTATTTCACTTCTCTCATCTCAACACTATCTAATAATTCAAAACGCCTCTTTGATACTTTTCACTCCCTCCTTGGTCCTAAAGTTCAGACGCCAATCTCAGTGCTGAAGACCTGGCCACTTATTTTAAAGTTAAAATTGACAACATCCGCCATGATATTATCTCCCAGTCCCTGAGTAACATCGATCCCCTTTCCTCCCACACTCCCTCTTCTTCACTTTCAGCATTTGACCCAATAACAGAAGAAGAAGTCTCTAGGCTCCTCTCTTCTTCTCGTCCTACTACCTGTCCTAGTGATCCTATCCCCTCACACCTCTTCCAGTCCCTCTCCCCAGCTGTCACTAGTCACCTGACTAAAATATTTAAAGGAACAGTGTCATCACAAAAATTTTTTTCATATGTTCAAGATGTTAGTGCTTTATTAAAAACGTTTATATTTATTTGTGTGTTTGTGTTTTACTTTTTCTTATTTTTACACTTTTTCTTCCCTATGGGGGCTGCCATTTTTTGTTCCATTTCTGTGTGTGTCGATTAACGACACATACAGACATGGAATACGGCAGCCACAGTCCCATAGGGACTGCGAACGGCTCCCGTCCCATTCACTTGTGTGTACGGCGTCTGTGTGGGAACTGCGCATGCGCCGCTCCCACACAGTCCAATTTGAAATTGGCGCCGTCCGGCGCCATTTTCCTGTGGACCGGAAGTCGCGGCCGGACAGTAATATTACTACTTCCGGTCGCGGCTTCTGGACTTGTGCACTTGGACCAGCGGCAGCAGACGGAGCGGACGGGCCGGAGGGAGTCGCGGCGGCAGGAGCAGGTAAGAGATTTCAATGTATGTTCGTGTTTGTGTGTGTTTACTACTGTATGTAAACCTACTACACTGTGTGTTAGCTCAAAAAATGGCGACACACAGTGTAGGAGGTTACACCGTTCAAACCCCTCGTTTATCCCGGCACTAGCCAGGATAAAGGAGGGGGGGATGCTGAGAGCTCACTAGAGCGAGGGCTTTTTACCCAATTTTGCAGCAGAAAAGCTATGTGGTTGCTTTACCACATATTTTTGGGAATGGCTCCATCTAGTGACCAGAAATGGTAAATACTATAAATTTGAATCCAATTGAATCCAATTTATAATATTTCCTGACTGGTGAAAAAAATAAAAAAAATTTGAACAATGTTTAATCACCCACACACTAAATGTTTAATTTAAAAAAAAAAAACATGTTTTTCTGGCAAAACATTGCCTTTAACCTCTCTCTTTCCTCTGGTATCTTCCCTCCTCTTTTAACCCCTTCCCGACATTTGACGTAAATGTACGTCATGGAAAGCATTGACTTCCCACAAAATGCCGTACATTTACGTCAAAAGTTTGGCACCGGCTCAGAAGCTGAGTCGGTGCCATCACCGTCGGATCTCAGCTGTATCTTACAGCTGACATCCGACTGTAACGGCGGGGACCGAAATTAGCTTCGATTCCCGCCATTAACCCCTTAAGTGCAGCGCTCAAACGCGATCGCTGCACTTAAGGTGTTTGCAGCTCATCGGAACCCCAGCAATGAAATTGCCGGGGTTCCGGTGGCTGCAATGGCAACCGGAGGCCTAATACTGGCCTCCCGGTCTGCCTAGCACTGAAGCCGGTCAAGAATTGCCCGGCAGCGGAGCCTGATCGGCTTCCGTAGCTGCCGGCAAGATGGCGCCGGGTCAGGAGCTGATCCGGCGTCATCAGCGGTGGAAGTCAGCTGTACTGTACAGCTGACATCCACCTGTAACGGCAGGAACCGGAGCTAGCTCCGATCCCTGCCATTAACCCCTTCGATGCAGCAATCAAAAGCGATCAGAATCAGGACTGGCGACTGCTGTTATGGCAACAGGAGACACAATGGTCTCCTGCTCTGCCATTACGGAAGCCGATTTAGGCCCCGCCGGGAGGCGAAGCCTAATCGGCTTGCTGTCAGTGAATGACTGACAGATCTAATACATTGCACTACATAGGTAGTGCAATGTATTAGAAAAAAAAAAATCTGACCATTGGACCTTCAAGTCCCCGAGTGGGACTTGAAGAAAAGTGTAAAAAAAGAATATAAAAGTGTAAAAAAAAGTGCAAAAAATACAAGTTTGAAAACAATAAAAGTTTCAAGTAATCAAATAAAACACAATCCCCCTTTTACTCTTATCAAGTCCTTTATTATTGAAAAATAATAATAAACCATATGTATTTGGTATCGCCACGACCGTAACGACCGGAGGTATCAAAATATTATATTATTTATTGCACGCGGTGAACAGCATAAAAAAAAACGTAAAAAACTTTACCAGAGTTTCTGTTTTTTGGTCACTTTGCCCTACAAATAGAATAAAAAGTGATCAAAAAGTCGCACGTATCCAAAAATGGTACCTATAAAAACTATAGCTCGTCCCGCAAAAAATAAGCCCTCATACAGCTCCGTCGACAAAAAAATTTAAAAGTTATGGTTCTCACAACTTGGCGACAGAAAAAATACATTATTTTTACAAAAGAAATTTTATTGTGCAAAAAGTTGTAAAACATAAAAAAGTGCTATAAATTAGGTATCGCCGGAATCGTACTGACCCGCAGAATAAAGTTAACATGTAGTTTATAACGCATGGTGAACGCTGTATAAAAAAACCCGAAAAAAGCTGTGCCAGAATTGCGCGTTTTTGTTTACCTGGCCTCCCAAAAAATAGGATAAAAGGTGATCAAAAAGTCACATGTACCCCAAAATGGTACCAATAATAACTACAGCTCGTCCCGCAACAAACCAGCCTTCATACCGCTACGTCTATGAAAAATTTAATTAGTTATGGCTCCAATAAGTCAGGAAATAAAAAAATATGCAGTTGTGCCCCAGGGGAACTTTTCTTCTGTTTCAAGAGGCCATTTATCAAGGACCTAAAATTAGGAAACCAGGAAGGGGAAAGCCCAAACATATCTGCTGGAAGCGACGGTGCCCGTATTATACCAGGACAACACTTTCCCAGCAAAATTCCCCAAACTACAAAGGTGCGGAGTGCGGACCAAAAGGGGGATAAGAAATGACACCATTTATCAGTGCGACACCGGCCTGTGCGGAAAGGATTGCTTCACAGCGTAACACACATCTATGGATTATTTTTTTTTTTTATACCACCTGACTATGCCCCTTATATACTCCGCCCCGCTTACATGTACCCCCACATTATAAATGGAAACACCAGCAATACTCAAACAAATATAGTACCAAGCAAAATCCGCTCTCCAAAAGTCAAATGGTGCTCCCTTGGCTCTGAACCCTACAGCGTCCCCAAACAGCAGTTTCCTTCAACATATATGGCATCGTCATACCCGGGAGAACCCTTTTAACAATTTTTGGGGTGTGTCTCCAGCGTCATAAGCTTGGCATGACATATTTGCCACTGAATGGCATATCTAGGGAAAAATATAAATTTTTAATTTGCACCATCCGCAGCGCATTCATTTATGGAAAAGACCTGTGGGGTGAAAATGCTCACTACACCCCTTAATAAATGCCTTGAGGGGTGCAGTTTCCATAGTGGGGGTCACTTATCAGGGGTTTCTTTTTATTATTTCACATCTGAGCCTCTGCAGCTGTGAACCAATACTTTGTAAATCGCCAAATTAGGCCTCCACTCCGCATGGTACTCTTCACTTCTGAGCCCTGTCATATGTCCAGGCAAAAGATTAGGGCCACATGTAGGGTGTTTCTAAAACCGGGAAACACTGCATAATAATTAGAGAGCTGTCTTGTTATGGTGGCACAAGCTGGGCACCACATATTGGCATATCTATGGAAAAAAAAACAAATTTTCACTCTGCAGCATCGAGTGAACACTAATTTCTACAAAACACCTGCAGGGTTAAAATGCTTACTACACCCCTTGATAAATGCATTGAGGGGTGTAGTTTCCAAAATGGGGTCACTTCTGGGGGGTTTCCACTGTTTTGGGCCCACAGGCGCCCAGAAACCAATCCAGCAACATCTGCACTCCAAATGGCGGTCCTTCCCTTCTGAGCCCTGCCGTTTGCCCAAACAGCAGTTTATGACCACATATGGGGTATTGCCGTACTCGGGAGAAATTGCTTTACAAATGTTGGGTTCTTTTTTTCCTTTATTTGTTGAGAAAATGAAAAAATTTGCGCTAAAGCTACGTCTTATTGAAGAAAAAGGACTGTTTTTATTTTCACTGCCTAATTCTAATAAATTCTATGAAACATCTGTGGGGTCAAAATGCTCACTACACCCCTAGATGAATTCCTCAAGAGGTGTAGTTTCCTAAATGTAGTCCCTTTTTGGGTGTTTTCATTGTTTTGTCCCCTCAGGGGCTTTGCAAATGTGACCTGGCCTCCGCAAACCATTCCTGCTAAATGTGATCTCAAAAAGCCAAATAGCGCTCTTTCCATTCAAAGCCCTGCCGTGTGTCCAAATTATTACCACATGTGGGATATTGCTTTACAAATTTTGTGGTGCTTTTTCTCCTTCAGTCCTTCTGGAAATGAGAAAAAATTAGCTAAACCTAGATTTCTTTTGAAAAAATGTAGATTATTATTTTCAGGGCCTACTTCCAATAATTTCTGCAAAAAAACTGTGGGGTCAAATCGCTCACTATACCCCTAGATAATTTCCTCAATGGGTGTAGTTTCCAAAATGGGGTCACTTGTGGGGGGTTTCCACTGTTTTGTCCCCTCAGGGGCTTTGTAAATGTGACATGGCCTCCGCAAACCATTCCTGCTAAATTTGAGTTCCAAAAGCCAAATGGCGCTCTTTCCCTTCTCGGCCTCGCCGTGTGTCCAAACAGCCGTTTATTACCACATGTGGGGTATTGTTTTACTCGGGAGAAATTTCTTTACAAATTTTATGGTGCTTTTTTTCCTTTAGTCCTTATGGAAATGAAAAAAAATTAGCTAAACCTACATTTTATTTGAAAAAATGTAGATTTTCATTTTCACAGCCTACTTGCAAAAATTTCTGCAAAAAACCTGTGGGGTCAAAATGCTCACTATACCCCTAGATAATTTCCTCAAGGGGTATAGTTTCCAAAATGGGGTCACTTGTGGGGGGTTTCCACTGTTTTATCCCCTCAGGGGCTTTGTAAATGTGACATTGCCTCCGCAAACCATTCCTGCTAAATGTGAACTCCAAAAGCCAAATAGCGCTCTTTCCCTTCTCAGCCACGCCGTGTCTCCAAACAACCGTTTATTACCACATGTGGGGTCTTGTTTTACTCGGGAGAAATTGCTTTACAAATTTTGAGGTGCTTTTTCTCCTTTAGTCCTTGTGGAAATGAGAAAAAAAATCGCTAAACCTACATTTTCTTTGAAGAAATGTTGATTTTAATTTTCACGGCCTACTTCCAATAATTTCTGTAAAAAACCTGTGCGGTCAAAATGCTCACTACACCCCTAGATAATTTCCTTGAGGTGTCTAGTTTCCCAGATGGGGTCACTTTTGGGGGATTTTTACTGTTTTGTCACTGCAAGAGCCCTTCAAACCTGACATGGTGCCTAAAATATATTCTAACAAAAATAAGGCCCCAAAATCCACTAGGTGCTCCTTTGCTTCTGAGGCCGGTGCTTCATTCCAGTAGCACGCTACGGCCACATGTGGGATATTTCCTAAAACTGTAGAAACTGGGCAACAAATATTGAGTTGCATTTCTCTGGTAAAACCTTCTGTGTTATAAAAAAAATTGTATTAAAAATTTATTTCTGCAGAAAAATATGAAATTTGTAAATTTCACCTCTACTTTGCTTTAATTCCTGTGAAATGTGTAAAGGGTTAAGACATTTTCTAAATTCTGTTTTGAATACTTTGAGGGGTGAAGTTTTTAAAATGGGGTGACTTTTAGGTGGTTTCTAATATATAAGGCCCTCAAAACCACTTCACAACTGAACTGGACCCTGTAAAAATGGCCTTTTGAAATTTTCCTGAAAATGTGAGAAATTGCTGCTTAAGTTCTAAGCCTTGTGAGGTCATAGAAAAATAAAAGGATGTTCAAAAAACTATGCCAATCTAAAGTAGACATATGGGTGATGTTAATTAGCAACAATTTTGTGTGGTATAACTGCCTGTCTTACAAGCAGATACATTTAAATTGAGAAAAATGCTAATTTTTGCAATTTTTCGCAGATTTTTGGTGTTTTTCACAATTAAATACTGAACATATAGAGCAAATTTTGCCAGTAACATAAAGTCCAATGTGTCACGAGAAAACAATCTCAGAATCTCTTGGATAGGTGAAAGCATTTCGGAGTTATTACCACATAAAGTGACACATGTCAGATTTGAAAAATGAGGCTCTGTCAGGAAGGTCAAAAGTGGCTAAAGAGGGAAGGGGTTAAACATGCCATTATAAACCCATTACTGAAAAAAACAACTCTTGTCCCATCCAGCGTTGCTAACTACCGACCAGTCTCTAATCTGCCCTTCATCTCCAAACTCCTGGAATGCTTGGTCTACTCTCGCCTTATCCGCTATCTCTCTGCCAACTCCATTCTTGACCCCTTACAATCTGGTTTCCGCACTCAACACTCCACAGAAACTGCCCTCACTAAAGTCTCAAATGATCTCTTGGCGGCTAAATCGGAGGGTAAATCTTCTCTCCTGATTCTTCTGGATCTCTCTGCAGCCTTTGACACTGTAGACCACAAACGCCTACTTAATATGCTCCACTCTATTGGCCTCAAGGACGCGGCTCTCTCTTGGTTTTCCTCCTATCTCTCTGACCGCTCATTCAGTGTGTCATTTGCTGGTTCCACTTCTTCTCCTCTTCCCCTTGCTATCGGGGTTCCTCAGGGATCAGTCCTAGGTCCACTCCTCTTTTCTCTCTACACAGCCCCTATTGGACAAACCATCAGCAGATTTGGCTTCCAGTACCATCTCTACGCTGATGACACCCAATTATATGCCTCTTCCCATGACATCACCCCTGCTCTAATACAGAACACCAGTGATTGTCTGTCCGCTGTCTCTAACATCATGTCCTTTCTCTATCTGAAATTGAATCTTTCTAAAACTGAGCTCCTGGTGTTCCCACCATCTACTAACCTCCGTAAACCTGATGTCTCCATCTCTGTGTGTGGCACTATCATAACTCCTAAGTAGCATGCCCGCTGTCTCTGGGTTATTTTTGACTCAGATCTTTCCTTTACTCCTCACATTCAATCACTTTCACGCTCCTGTCATTTTCACCTCAAAAACATCTCCAGAATCCGCCCTTTTCTTACTAAGGAAACAGCCAAAACTCTCATTGTTGCTCTGATTCACTCTCGTCTTGACTACTGTAACTCATTACTAGTCAGTCTTCCCCTCACCAAACTCTCCCCTCTCCAATCTATCCTCAATGCAGCAGCCAGGCTCATATTTATGACCAACCGCTACACCAACGCCTCTAATCTGTGCCAGTCACTGCACTGGTTGCCCATCCCCTTCAGAATAAAATTCAAACTTATTACTCTCACCCACAAAGCTCTCCACAGTGCACCTCCTTACATCTCCACCCTCATCTCTGTCTACCACCCTACTCGGGCTCTACGTTCTGCTAACAGCCTTACATTAAAATCCTCCATTATCCGAACCTCCCACTCCCGTCTCCAAGATTTTTCTCATGCTGCACCCGTCCTCTGGAATGTGCTACCCCAGACAATCAGATTAATTCCCAATATCCACAGTTTTAAACGTGCCCTGAAAACACATCTATTTAGACAGGCCTATAACATTCCCTAATCTGACTCCTTTCCATGGCCCTCCTTTTAGATTAGTCATCAGAATAAGATTCCCTCACACTCATTCTCTTCATGTTCGTCATACACAGATGCTGGCTGGTGACCGGCTCATGCAGCTTTATGTGCACCACCCCATGTGTATAAAAATGGCTGGACTATTGTACTGAACAAACACTGTTACACTTTGTGTCTCCCTTATTTCCTCATAGATTGGAAGCTCTTGCGAGCAGGGTCCTCACTCCTCAGGTTTGAATTGTAAATTAACTTTGTCACTATGTAATGTCTGATATTGTTTGTTTCATGTTCCCTCTAAATTGTAAAGTGCTGCGTAATATGTTGGCGCTATATAAATAAAGATTATTATTATTATATCTATGGAAAAATTCAATTTTCACTCTGCAATATCGCGTGCACACTAATTTCTACAAAACACCTGCAGGGTTAACATGCTCACTACTCCCCTAGGTGAATGCATTGAGGGGTGTAGTTTCCAAAATGTGGTCAATTCTGAGGGGTTTCCACTGTTTTGGTCCCACAGGCGCCCAGAATCTAAACCAGCAAAATCTGCACTCCAAATGGCGCTCCTTCCTTTCTGAGCCCTGCCGTGTGCTCAAACAGCAGTTTATGACCACATATGGGATATTGCCGCACTCGGGCGAAATTGCTTTATAAATGTTGGGGTTCTTTTTTTCATTTATTTGTTGAGAAAATGAAAAATTTTGGGCTAAAGCTACGTCTTATTGAAGAAAAGGGGATTGTTTTTCTTTTCACTGCCCAATTCTAATAAATTCTATTAAACACCTGTGGGATCAAAATGATCACTACACCCCTAGATGAATTCCTCAAGGGGAGTAGTTTCCTAAATGGAGTAAATTTTTGGGTATTTTCATTGTTTTGTCCCCTAAGGGTCTTTGCAAATGCAACATGGCCTCCGCAAACCATTCCTGCTAAATGTGATCTCCAAAAGCCAAATAGCGCTCTTTCCCTTCTAAGCCCTGCCATGTGTCCAAACAGCCATTTATTACCACATGTGGAGTATTGTTTTACTCGGGAGAAATCGCTTTACAAATTTTGCATAGCATTTTCTCCTTCAGTCCTTGTGGAAAAAATTTGCTAAACCTACATTTTCTTTGAAAAAATGTAGATTGTCATTTTCAGGGCCTACTTCCAATAATTTCAGCAAAAAATCTGTGGGGTCAAAACGCTCACTATATCCCTAGATAAATTCCTCAATGGGTGTAGTTTCCAAAATGGGATCACTTGTGGGGGTTTCCACTGTTTTGTCCCCTCAGGGGCTTTGTAAATGTGACATGGCCTCCGCAAACCATTCCTGCTAAATTTGAACTCCAAAACCCAAATGGCGCTCCATCCCTTCTAAGCCCTGCCGTGTGTCCAAACAGCCGTTTATGACCACATGTGGGGTATTGTTTTACTTGGGAGATACTGCTTTACATATTTTTCAGTGATATTTCTCCTTTAGTCTTTGTGGAAATGAGAAAAAACTAGCTAAACCTACATTTTCTTTTAAAAAAGGTTGTTTTTTATTTTCACGGCCTAATTTACCTATTTTTGTGTGATAAGGAGCCGCTCAACTTTGAAGCCTATGGAGAAAGATCATGTTTTACTATAAGGGAGGGGGTCAGTCTGACACTTAGCCTTGGAGATACTATAAGGGAGGGGGTAGTCTAAGGGTATGTTCACACGGCAGCGTCCGTAACAGCTGAAATTACGGGGCTGTTTTCAGCCGTAATGGCATGTTGAGGCGCTTTTTGCTGCGTCCATTACGGACTTTAAATGGAGCTGGTTTTCCATGGAGTCCATGGAAAACGGCTCCATTTACGTCTGAAGGAGTGACAGGCACTTCTTTGACGCGGGCGTATTTTTTACGCCCCGCCTTTTGACAGCGGGGCGTAAAAAAAAAGGCCGTGTGCACAGCACATCGTAAGACCCATTCTAATGAATGGGCAGATGTTTGCCAATGCTATCGAGCCGCATTTTCGGACGTAAATCGAGGCGTAAAATGCCCGAATTACGTCCGTAAATAAGCCGTGTGAACATACCCTAACTCCTAGCATCTATGACGTGGTATATTTTGGGAATGATTGGTTCAGAGCAAAACATATTGTCATTATATGCTATTGGCTAAATGGAATCAAGTTGCTCCTACTGCGAAGGATATTATTGTAATGGTTTGATGAGTAAATGCCAGAGAAGGATTTTGAGCAAACAAAGCATCGTCTCTTGTGTCATCTTTTCTCTCAGATATGTATATATTGATTACCTATGATTTGAAACTGGATAAAACACTGGAGGGCGGGTATCACTTGACATACCCAATTCATATTTCAGTCTAATATATTTTGGCCCAGGATTGCGTCAACAGACATGCAACGTACTATTATGTTGCGGTCGCCATGGTCTTAACGCAACCCAACGTATAGTGAAAATATGTATTTGCCACACAAATTGAAGATTTATGTAGAAATATTTGTTGTAATCTTATCGATCAGCATTTAATACTATTGCCGATACATGTCTGCGTACATGTTCAAGTCCTGTTCTTATTGTAATATATACTGAACGACATTTACATATGACCGGCCAATCACAGCTCTTTTCTACATATACCTATCACTGTTTACGACAGCACCAATACCTGCCTTGCACTCACTGGCTGGTGGAACCTGGCGCCCCCTCCCCGATGGCTATTGGTCGGTCAGCACAGACGGGCCAATAGTAGCCATTGCGGGTGTTTCAAACACCCTGCACCAGCCCTGCCCTCCTCATTCCGGTTAGGAACGGTGAGCAGAGCTCTTGCATGCATACCTACTGTGAACCATACTGACCGTTTTTGAGGCATGTGTTAATGGCTATCGTCGTCTCCTGCATCCTTCTGTCATCATCATCATCAACTGTGCTGCTGTTTTTTTTTTTTTTTGTTTTTTTAGCAGCAGCACTGTGATCTGTTCCTAAATTTACCTGTCCCAGTCCCTGACCCTTCTGATCAGTGACCGCCGTGCAGTCACTGTGCTCAATTTTTGCCACAGTACTTTCTTTTTTGTCAATTTTTCCTCTGCACCATCTCCGTGTGTGCGCCCTGTGGCCACTGAGTGCTGATCAGTGACCGCCATCACTGATCGGTATTTGTGCTCAGTTTTTGGTGCAGGTTTTTTGATTTTGGGCCTTTTTAATGCACCATCTGTTTGTGTGCGCCCTGCAGCCACTCAGTGCTGAGTCTACAATCAGCCTCAGTGATAATTTGTTGACGCAGGTTTTTTTTGGCCTTTTTTTTCTACCTGCACCAATTTTGTTACACCGTGTTCCAAATTATTATGCACAATGGATTCAAGTGTCATAAACATTTAATTATTAGTTTTTCAATTAAACTCATGGATGGTATTGTGTCTTAGGGCTCTTTGGATCATTGTAATCAATCTCAGACACCTGTGATAATTAGTTTGCCAGGTGTGCCCAATCAAAGGAAAACTACTTAAGAAGGACGTTCCACATTATTAAGCAGGCCACAGGTTTCAAGCAATATGGGAAAGAAAAAGGATCTCTCTGCTGCCGAAAAGCGTGAAATAGTGTAATACCTTGGACAAGGTATGAAAACATTGGATATTTTAAGAAAACTTAGGCGTGATCATCGTACTGTGAAAAGATTTGTGGCTGATTCAGAGCACAGACGGGTTCGTTCAGATAAAGGCATAATGAGGAAGGTTTCTGCCAGACAAATTAATAGGATTAGGAGAGCAGCTGCTAAAATGCCATTGCAAAGCAGCAAACAGGTATTTGAAGCTGCTGGTGCCTCTGGAGTCCCGCGAACCTCAAGGTGTAGGATTCTCCAGAGGTTTGCAAGTGTGCATAAAGCTATTATTCGGCCACCCCTAAACAATGCTCACAAGCAGAAACAGTTGCAGTGGGCTCAGAAATACATGAAGACTAATTTTCAAACCGTGTTGTTTACTGATGAGTGCCGTGCAACCCTGGATGGTCCAGATGGATGGAGTAGTGGATGGTTGGTGAATGGCCACCATGTCCCAAAAAGGCTGCGACGTCAGCAAGGAGGTGGCGGAGTCATGTTTTGGGCTGGAATCATGGAGGGAGAGCTGGTAGGACCCTTTAGGGTCCCTGGCAGTGTGAAAATGACCTCTGCAAAGTACATAGAGTTTATGACTGACCGCTTTCTTCCGTGGTACAAAGAGAAGAACCGTGCCTTCCGTAGCAAAATTATCTTCATGCATGACAATGCACCATCTCATGCTGCAAATAATACCTCTGTGCCATTGGCTGCTATGGGCATAAAAGGAGAGAAACTCATGGTGTGGTCCCCATGCTCCCCTGACCTCAACCCTATTGAGAACCTTTGGAGCATCCTCAAGCAAAATATCCATGAGGGTGGGAGGCAGTTCACATCAAAACAGAAGCTCTGGGAGGCTATTCTGACATCCTGCAAAGATATTCAAGCAGAAACTGTCCAAATACTCACAAATGCAATGGATGCAAGAATTGTGAAGGTGATATCAAAGAAGGGGTCGTATGTTAACATGTAACTTGGCCTGTTAAGTTTTTTTTTTAATGAAAGAGCTTTTGATTTCTGTAAATATGACCTCCTGATGCTGCAAATTCAACAAATTACCATTTTAGTTCTCTTTACAACCTTTAAAATGTTTTGATCTCTGTTGTGCATAATAATTTGAAACAGTGCATTTTGAGTTTTTTACTTCTAAAAAAAAAATCTGTTATCATTAGGAGATTTGTTCAATAAAATTTGCATTATACTCCAACGGTTAATGGCTTGAAGATTATACTGACTGTCATTTGCATCGACTATTTAGGAAAATCAGCGAAAAATAACATTTGCATAATAATTTGGAATGCGATGTAGTAGTTGTTATTTAGTGTGATTCAAAAAATATTATGTAAAAATTTAAAACATGTGAAAGTAAAGATGAGCCTCCCAATAAACATATAAAAACACAACTACAATATAATTGGATTTCAACACGATACTTTATCCAAAAACACAAAACAAAATAACAGTCAAAGGCAGAGTCTGTTCATTAATAAAAAATTACTTGGTAAAAAATGTACAAATGATACAAGTCGGGAGAGGATGGTGAAACAGTTGATGGACTTGCCTTCATTCACTCTGAGGGTGCTTGCGCAGCAGATTGCCAAGGGGGTGGATTGGCATAAGGATTGTGTGGATGGTAATAACCATGATAAACATTTTGAGGTTCCGGAGCTATCTGGCGTTGCAAATATGGGCTATGCTGAGGAATAGGAGGAGGTGGTGAAGTATAGCTCCCGGGCACTTGTGCCTGAGGGTCAGTGTGCCCAAATAGCCGCCAGTTCTCCAATGCAGTAAAGCACTCAATGAGGTCATTTGGGGGGGGGGGGGTTGCTATGACCATAACTGCGGATTGCATATAAAGGACCCATGGTCCAAACAAGTGTGTCCACCTTATCCTCAGGGTGATGTCGGGATAAATACTCTAAACCCCTTGTGTCCACCTGGATGGTTCCACTCTTTTTTTTTTGTGCAGCTCTGAAGTGAGAATTATTCTCAGGAGTGGTAGGGCTCTGAAGACTTGGGCTAGGTGATGTCACAGGAATCTCGCAATCCAGTTGTTCCTGATCTGGACTTGTGCTATCTTCCACATCTCACCTCTCCACCTTCTCTGTACACTCGTCTTCGTCCTGATCCCCGACTAGGTTGTCCTCTGAGCTAATTTTTTTATTTTTTTTATTTATACATTTTTATTAAATGTTAAATACTTTTGTGTCAAAAAAGACAAAAGTATAATAGGTATGATACCTTTATTGGCTAACCATAAAAGTTCTGTATGCAAGCTTTCAGAGCACAGAGGCCCCTTCTTCAGGCAGTTTACAAATGAATGACTTAGAAAAAAGCACAACATTTAGATGTTACACAAAGACAATTAGTACATGAGGTGATACATCATTAAGATAAGCCGGGGCAATAAAACTGAGGTTATAGGGGTGATGACTTAGGAGTTAAGGCATCTGGAGTCAGTCTGATGGGGGACGTGACGTGTGTCCATGTAGTGGCTCATAAATCCTGGTGTTAGATTGAGGCCTTGTGTCAATGACTGGAATTTTATCATCATCTTGAATTCCCAAATTTTTCTTTCTCTGTTGTTTTTAAAATGACCCTTCAGAATGAGTACCTTTAGATCTGCCAAACTGTGGTCTGGTCCAGAGAAGTGTTTTCCCACGGGTGTATCCACCTCCTGTTTTATTGTATGTCTGTGAAGATTCATCCTGGTTTGTAGTTTTTGTATTGTTTCTCCAATGTAGATTCCTTTATTGATGCACCTTGTACACAGGATCATGTACACTACATTGGAGGATGTACAGGAGAACGTGCCAGTGATTTTATAGTCCTGCTGCGTGTTTGGTATCTGGATGGTGTTTGATGACAAGATGTTGGTACAGGTCTTGCATTTTCTACTGTTGCAAGGAAAAGTGCCAGTCTCTGATGGTGGTGAGAGGGCACTTCTGACCAGGAGATTCCTTAGGTTTGGTGGCTGTTTGTAGGCAAGGAGTGGTAAATCTGGGAATATTTCCTTCAGTTTATTGTCTTTGTTAAATATAGGTTGGAGATCAGCAGCAATTTTCCTCAAGATGTTCATTTGGGGGTTGTATATGACCACTAGGGGAACCCTGCTGTTGTCTTCCTTCTTTTTGTACTCCAGAAGATTGCTCCTTGGAATTCTTGTTGCTCTGTAGATCTGATCATCTATAATCCTTGGATGGTATCCCTGTTGTAAGAATGTATTCCTCAGTGATAGCAGGTGTTGTTTTGTGTCTTCACAGTCTGACCAGATCCGTATGTATCGCAGAGCCTGGCTGTAGATGATGGATTTCTTTATGTGTCTCGGATGGAAGCTGTTCCATCTCAGATATGCTGGACGGCCTGTAGGTTTATGGTAGATTGTTGTTTGTATGGTATTGTCTCTCATGTATATGGTCATGTCCAGAAAATGTATTTGAGATGTAGAGTAGTTGAGAGTGAGTTTGATGGTAGGATGGAACTTGTTGAAGTTTTTATGGAAAGAAAGCAGTTCATGTTCAGAGCCTGTCCAGATTATCAGCAGGTCATCAATGTACCGGAAATATGCTAGAGGTTTAGTTGCGCAGGTTGATAAAAACTCTTCCTCTAGTTTGGCCATGAACAGGTTAGCATATTGTGGTGACATTTTGCTACCCATAGCGCTTCCCATACATTGCAGATATATGTCTTTGTCAAATAAAAAATAATTGTGATGGAGTACGAACCTGGTGAGTTGTAGGGCTGGCTCTGTCGCTAGATTGTTCTTTTGAAGAAAGTGTTGGCATGCGGCTATGCCATCCTCATGGGGGATGTTAGAATATAAAGATTCCACATCCATAGTTGCCAATATTGTTCCCTCTGGTAGTGGACCTAGAGCTGAGAGTTTGCAGAGAACGTCTGTGGTGTCCTGGACATAACTGGGTGTGCACCTCACCAAGGGCTTTAGAAGATTTTCCACCCAGCCAGAAATATTCTCAGTTAAAGTCCCAACACCTGAAATGATTGGTCTCCCTGGATTGCCTTCTTTATGTATTTTAGGTAACATGTAGAATGTTCCCATTCTGGGATTGTCCGGTATAAGGTCCATTAAACTGTCTGATACAGCGTTGAAATTATTGATAATACGGACAAGTTCTACTGTGTATTGTTTGGTGGGGTCTTCATTAAGCAGGGTGTAGTATTTTCTGTCTGAGAGTTGTCTGTGTGCCTCCTGGATATAATCGGATGTATTCAGAATCACTACAGCGCCTCCTTTATCAGCTGGTTTGATGATGATGTCTCTGTTGGATTTTAGTGATTTTGTTGCATTCCTTTCCTCCATGCTGAGATTGTGTGTTACTTTGTGTTGTTGGTCCAAGATCTCAGATTTAACTTTTTTTCTGAAGCAGTCTATGTAGTAATCCAGAGTTTGATTGTATCCAGGTTGTGGGGTCCAGTTTGTCGTCTTCTTCTTTCTTGATGTTTCTTTTCCCATCCCGGCTTGTGATGTCATATCTGTTTTGTCAGAAAATAATTCTTTCAGCCGCAATCTGCGGAAGTATTCTTCCACGTCACTGCAAAACTGGGCTCTGTCAAGTGGTTTAGTGGGACAAAATGTAAGTCCTTTAGATAGAACATTCATTTCCATTTTGCTTGGTTCATACTGAGAGAGGTTTACAACAGAGGATGGTATATCCAAATGGTTATGTGGATTTTGCTTTCCTTCTTGTATTTTGAGACCCGATTTCTTCCTTAGTCTGTGGAGTTTCTTTTGTTTGCAGATGATAAGTTGATTTTGTAATTTATTGTAGAATTCCTTTAATACTTGCTTGGTTAGACTTGATCCAGGTCCTTGTATTGTATCACTTAGGGAATTAATCTCATTTTGGATGGTTCTTTTCTTGTTGTAAAAAAATCCAATAAAGTGACATCACAAGCCGGGATTGGAAAAGAAACATCAAGAAAGAAGAAGACGACAAACTGGACCCCACAACCTGGATACAATCAAACTCTGGATTACTACATAGACTGCTTCAGAAAAAAAGTTAAATCTGAGATCTTGGACCAACAACACAAAGTAACACACAATCTCAACATGGAGGAAAGGAATGCAACAAAATCACTAAAATCCAACAGAGACATCATCATCAAACCAGCTGATAAAGGAGGCGCTGTAGTGATTCTGAATACATCCGATTATATCCAGGAGGCACACAGACAACTCTCAGCCAGAAAATACTACACCCTGCTTAATGAAGACCCCACCAAACAATACACAGTAGAACTTGTCCGTATCATCAATAATTTCAACGCTGTATCAGACAGTTTAATGGACCTTATACCGGACAATCCCAGAATGGGAACATTCTACATGTTACCTAAAATACATAAAGAAGGCAATCCAGGGAGACCAATCATTTCAGGTGTTGGGACTTTAACTGAGAATATTTCTGGCTGGGTGGAAAATCTTCTAAAGCCCTTGGTGAGGTGCACACCCAGTTATGTCCAGGACACCACAGACGTTCTCTGCAAACTCTCAGCTCTAGGTCCACTACCAGAGGGAACAATATTGGCAACTTTGGATGTGGAATCTTTATATTCTAACATCCCCCATGAGGATGGCATAGCCGCATGCCAACACTTTCTTCAAAAGAACAATCTAGCGACAGAGCCAGCCCTACAACTCACCAGGTTCGTACTCCATCACAATTATTTTTTATTTGACAAAGACATATATCTGCAATGTATGGGAAGCGCTATGGGTAGCAAAATGTCACCACAATATGCTAACCTGTTCATGGCCAAACTAGAGGAAGAGTTTTTATCAACCTGCGCAACTAAACCTCTAGCATATTTCCGGTACATTGATGACCTGCTGATAATCTGGACAGGCTCTGAACATGAACTGCTTTCTTTCCATAAAAACTTCAACAAGTTCCATCCTACCATCAAACTCACTCTCAACTACTCTACATCTCAAATACATTTTCTGGACATGACCATATACATGAGAGACAATACCATACAAACAACAATCTACCATAAACCTACAGGCCGTCCAGCATATCTGAGATGGAACAGCTTCCATCCGAGACACATAAAGAAATCCATCATCTACAGCCAGGCTCTGCGATACATACGGATCTGGTCAGACTGTGAAGACACAAAACAACACCTGCTATCACTGAGGAATACATTCTTACAACAGGGATACCATCCAAGGATTATAGATGATCAGATCTACAGAGCAACAAGAATTCCAAGGAGCAATCTTCTGGAGTACAAAAAGAAGGAAGACAACAGCAGGGTTCCCCTAGTGGTCATATACAACCCCCAAATGAACATCTTGAGGAAAATTGCTGCTGATCTCCAACCTATATTTAACAAAGACAATAAACTGAAGGAAATATTCCCAGATTTACCACTCCTTGCCTACAAACAGCCACCAAACCTAAGGAATCTCCTGGTCAGAAGTGCCCTCTCACCACCATCAGAGACTGGCACTTTTCCTTGCAACAGTAGAAAATGCAAGACCTGTACCAACATCTTGTCATCAAACACCATCCAGATACCAAACACGCAGCAGGACTATAAAATCACTGGCACGTTCTCCTGTACATCCTCCAATGTAGTGTACATGATCCTGTGTACAAGGTGCATCAATAAAGGAATCTACATTGGAGAAACAATACAAAAACTACAAACCAGGATGAATCTTCACAGACATACAATAAAACAGGAGGTGGATACACCCGTGGGAAAACACTTCTCTGGACCAGACCACAGTTTGGCAGATCTAAAGGTACTCATTCTGAAGGGTCATTTTAAAAACAACAGAGAGAGAAAAATTTGGGAATTCAAGATGATGATAAAATTCCAGTCATTGACACAAGGCCTCAATCTAACACCAGGATTTATGAGCCACTACATGGACACACGTCACGTCCCCCATCAGACTGACTCCAGATGCCTTAACTCCTAAGTCATCACCCCTATAACCTCAGTTTTATTGCCCCGGCTTATCTTAATGATGTATCACCTCATGTACTAATTGTCTTTGTGTAACATCTAAATGTTGTGCTTTTTTCTAAGTCATTCATTTGTAAACTGCCTGAAGAAGGGGCCTCTGTGCTCTGAAAGCTTGCATATAGAACTTTTATGGTTAGCCAATAAAGGTATCATACCTATTATACTTTTGTCTTTTTTGACACAAAAGTATTTAACATTTCATATTGTCTCTGGCTAACACGGTACTACACTATTTTTTACTGTACTTCGTGATACATTTTTATTGAAATTTTGGATGTTTTTTTGGACAAACAATATTTAAACAAAATAACAAACGAACTCTGAACAGTCCGAGATCACTGAGGACAAGAAAAATTACAGACATACTGTGCCAATTTCAAAGTTAAAGAAAAACAAAGGTATCCGGAATCGACAAGGAAAAACAATAATCAGTTTACATCAAAAGAAATACCGAGAGCTAATCCACGGCTGCCAGGATTTCATAACTCTCCGATGCGAACTAACAGACTGTGCGAGCATAGTTTCATGATGGCAGTTACTATTTAGTCTGCTCAAAACTTCAGAAATGGGTGGAAAGATGGGAGATTTCCAAGACTTTTCAATGGAAAGCCTGCTTGCTATTAAAATATGATGAATGATTAATCTGAACGACGAGGAAATATTCTCCAGACCTATGTCTAAAAAAGCCAGTTAGCGAGAATGGGAATTCCAGAAAGAGTGGAAATTAACTGAAATACTTCTGTCCATAAAGATGCAACCGTAGGGCAAGACCACCACATATTTAGAGCAGAACCAATGTGTCCACATCCCCTCCAGCAAATGTTAGATGTCCCATCAAAGAGATCTGAGAATTTCGATGGAGTCATATACCGTCAAAGATGAATTTTACGTGTAAGTTCTAAACGATTAATACACTTAGTATGTTGAAATATCCATTTAGATGCCTTTGACCGTTGATCCAAAGAGAAAGAAAATCCCATCTCTCGTTCCCACCTTACCATATGAGAAGTTTTATCAGACCAACCTTTAGACAACAAAAGAACATAAATACAAGAGAGTCCTTTTGAAAACCATTCCAATTAAATACAAATTTGTGAATCCGGTTTAGATAAAAATAACAAAGATTGTAAAAAATGCCTTATTTGAAAATAGGGAAAGGGAAGAGCATGAGATAGTTCAAATTTTTCAGCTAGCTTCCCAAAGGTTTGAATGACCGATTTATCATAAAAAGCAGAGATGGACTCTATACCTGCTAGTTGCCAGGGAGCTATAGGTATGTGAGGAGAAAAAAGAATTATAGTTTGTAAAGGGATATGTTCAAGAGGTATATGTACCCATTTAAACTTGCATGCATATAATTGCCAGGTTTTCAAGGAGTCAGCCATGGATTGCAAAGGTAACTGTGGGGTAGGAGCCCTCAGATAAGAGGCGGACAACATTAACTTCAACCGGAGATTAGGGATCATGTAATTTTCTAATTAGGACCATAGATTGAGAGACTGAGAGCTCCGGAGAGAGTATAATTGATCCATAATAGTTTCTATATTGTAAGTCACTACCTCTGGATCTCCCAATCCCCCCTCCTTAACCTTACTGAAAAGCAGGTGTTTAAGAAACAGTATTTGAATCTGTGAAGTAATAGGTTTGGGGATGAGATAAGGGATTGTTCTGCATAGATAAAGATATCTGGCCAACAGCAGCATTTTAACTAAATTAATCCTGGCAATCCAAGACAATTGAAATGTATCCAATCTTTCACATTCAGATTTCAAAGAGATGAAAAGCTTCATATAATTCTTAGATATTACTTGGGAGGGAGTATTAAAGAGATTTATGCCTAAGTAAGGAAGTCCCGAGGTAGCCCAAGCCAATCGAGAAATTGCCAAATTAGATTTGAGTAGTGGGTCAATTCGTAACATCAGGGACTTGGATAAATTAAGCTTATAGTATCAAATACTAGAAAACTGCAAGATAATGTGCAGTATTTCATTTAATGAAGTCAAAGGAGATGTGCAAGACAAGACAACATCGTCCGCATATAGGCCAATTCTGTGTTCTGATTTTCCTACTTTAATACCTGTCACTTTTTGAGAGCTTCAAACCATTTCTGCCAGGGGTTCCATACATAAAGCAAATATTAGGGGGGACCGAGGGCAGCCCTGACGAGTGCCATTAGTAATATTAAAAGGTTTTTAAGTAAATCCTGAAGAGAGGACCCTAGCCGACGGCAAGGTGTATAAATAGCATTTTTTATAAAAGAGTTAAATCCAAATTTGTCTAGTATACCCTCCAAATAACTCCAGTTAACCCTGTCAAATGCCTTTTCAGCATCAAGGGAAATAAAGATAGTTGGATTCAAAGAAGTGTTAGCTATTTGTATTATGTCTAAAATCCTACGAGTGCCATAATTTGACAAAGCCCACTTGATCTAATGCAATCAAAGGCGGCAGGCAATCATTCAGTCTAGAAGCTAAAACCTTAGCAAAATGTTTTATATCGCAATTTAAAAGAGATATAGGATGAAAATTAGCAGGTACGTCTGGGGTTTGGCCAGGTTTAGGCAAGGTGACTATAGTGGCTTGTAGCATCTCCAGAAGAGGCTTTAGATTAGATGCTATACTCATAAAAGTATTTTGTAAATGGGGAAGTAAGATGTCATTAAAAGTCTTATAGTACTCATTGGACAAACCGTCAGGTCCCGGGGATTTATTTTGTTTAGACTGAAGGATTATTTTACGAATTTCATGCAAGGAAATAGGGGCATTCAATTAAGACAATTGGAAGTCTGAAAGAGTAGGGAGATTTATGTGAGTTAGAAAAGCATCAACTTTATATCTGGAAATTACTGGAAGGGAGAGATCTTCTTTAAGATTATATAATGAGCTATAATACGCAGCAAAGGCCTCTGTAATTTTTTGGGGATCATAGATCTTTGAACCATCTGGGGAATATAAGAAGGACATTTGGGTTTTTGCTACATGCTGTTTGACACGATTCGCTAGGATTTTCCCCTTGAACATAAAAATTCCAATTTAGTTTTTTCCGAGTTCTTTCATATAGAAAGAGATTATGCGTACGTAATTTATCCCTTTGTACTCTCAATTCTCATCTGCAAGAATCAGTGGGGTGAGATTTTAGTTGTGATTCTAAGGATTTAATCTTGGTGAGAAGGGAATCTAAGGTTTTATTCCTTTCCTTTTTTGCTTTAGAAGCAGCTTGAATAAATAAACCTCTAACATAGACCTTATGTGCGCACCAGAGGATTTCAGGATTAATGTTAATATTAATGTCAAAGAAATCTTTCAGAGCATTTCTTATGGAGGATTGAAGTAAAGAGGATTTTAAAAGAAAAGAGTTGAGTATCCAAGAAGAACTCTGCGAATTAGTAAAATTGTCATAAAGTGAAAGTTCAATTGAGGCATGATGACCATGTCATAAGACCAATTTTCGTCGAGTGAGAATTTAACAAAACTGTTCTATCTACTAGGAAGAAATCAATCCTAGAGTACATTTTGTGAGGGGAGAAATAGAACGTGTAGTCTTTCTCGGATGCATGTTGGTATCTCCAAACATCATGGAGTCCTTCCTCTGAAAATTAAAAACTGTAAATCTGGGGATAATCTAAGGGCTCCTACTGAACGATTTAATGGAGTGTTACATACTACATTAAAATCCCCACATAATATCAAGCCCTCCTTTTGAAACAAAGAAGCTTTAGCTAACACTCTTTTAATAAATGGTATTTGTCTTTTATTCGGAGCATATAAAGAGACCAAGGTATAAATCACGTTATGAAGTTCACAAACTAGGATTATATACCGACCTTGCGGGTCAGAATAGGAGGCAAGGGATTTGAATGCTACTGTCTCTTTTACAGCTATGATGAAACCTGCCTTGTTAACCTCCTTAGATGCAAAGAAAACAAGCGGGAACTTCTTATTGTTAAACAAACTTAAATCTCTCGAAGATATGTGAGATTCCTGTACACATAAGACATCACAATTGGACTTAAAAGCTTCCTTCAATAGAAGGGATCTTTTAAATGGAGAGTTTAGGCCATGAGCATTTATTGACAAGATCTTAACACCCATTTATGAATTCAAAAGAAAAACTAGTAGTACACCTTTCCCCACGATCAGGGAACCCTTATAGTCTAAGTCATCGCATGAAGAAAACAATGGTACAGTGAAGTAAAACCTAAATAAATTATAAAACATGAAACAATACAGCAATTAAAGCCGTACCTAAATGAAAACACAACTTTCCCTCTTTCAGGGAAAAGGAATAGGGAAGCAAAAGTTTGTCTGATCACTTATCCCAAAGAGCTAAGTGCGACAAAAAGAAGGACTTATATCCAAACAGAAAGCAAGAAGCCTTGATAAATAACATGCAGAAACATAACATTCCATCAGTGAGTAGGTCGTCTTCTGGTCCTGCTGACTTTTTCGGACAATAGAGGGGTTATGAACTCTGGACGAGCAGCGTTAGAATAAGAAATACTCTGCGGAGGAGATTGGAGTAGTTCCCAAGAGTGCAAAAGATCTTTCCAGGGGCGTAGCTAAAGGTTCATGGGCCCGGGTGCAAGAATTCAGCTTGGGCCCCCCTACCCCTCCCCAACACCACCATTACTCGACCCCTGCGCGCGCCTATGCCCAGCCGCCTTGCCCAACAGCCCCATAGTATAATGCCCCCACACAGTATAATGCTCCCATAGCTGCCCCTACACAGTATAATTCCCCCTTAACTGCCCCATACAGTATACTGCCCCCCATAACTGCCCCATACAATATAATGCTCCCCATATCAGCTCCACAGTAAAATGCCCCACATAGTTGCCCCCATAAAGTATAATGCCCCCATATCAGCTCCTCATACAGTATAATGCCCCCCATATCAGCTCCCCATACAGTATAATGCCCACCCATATCAGCCCCATACAGTATAATGCCCCCATATAAGCTCCCTATACAGTATAATACCCCCAAAAAGTATAATGCGCCCCCATATCAGCTCCCCATACAGTATAATGCCCCCCAATATCAGCTCCCCATACAGTATAATGCCCCATATCAGCTCCCCATACAGTATAATGCCCCCATATCAGCTCCCCATACAGTATAATGCCCTCCATATCAGCTCCCCATACAGTATAATGCCCCCATATCAGCCCCCATACAGTATAATTCCCCCATATAAGCCCGCCATGCAGTATAATGCCCCCCCATCTTATCAGCCCCCATGCCATATCATCCCCCATGCAGTATAATGCCCCCCTGCCATATCAGCCCTCCCCCACCATATCAGCCCCCATACAGTATCATGCCCCCATATCAGCCCCCCATGCAGTATAATGCCCCCATCTTATCAGTACCCCCCACCATATCAGCCAATCCACCATATCAGCCCCCCATACAGTATAATTCCCCCATATCAGCCCCCCATGCAGTATAATGCCCTCCATATCTGCTCCCCATACAGTATAATGCCCCCTATATCAGCCCCCATATAGTATAATAGCTCCATATCAGTCCCCATGCAGTATAATGCCCCCCGCCATATCAGCCCCCCATAAAGTATAATGCCTGCATATGGGCATAATAGAAAAATAACAAGTACTTACCTATCCCCGTTCCCGCTACATCGCACCTTCTTGCGTCGAGCCACTCAGGGCACAGTGAATGCTGGAGCAAGAAGACGTCAGCTACTTGCTCCAGCACTGAATAGAACCGGGACCTCGGTGAGTGACTTGCGACCCCCCGGAGGTCTTCACACGACTCCCAGGGGGACGCGTCCCACAGTTTGTAATGTATTGTGCTGTATTGTGCAGTTTGTGGTGGAGAGAGGAGGGGGGCTGTAATTTAACGGGGCCACCCCTCTCCATTGCAAACACAGACATAACAATACAACACTATACATTACAAGACAACACAATACAATACAACACATTACAACAACACAATACATTACATTACAATACAGACTCTGCAGCTCACCTGGTGTCCTCCGCACCTGCTCTTCCACTGCACTGGCTGAAAGACGTGTCACGTGATGTCACGGTCACATGGTACACTAAGTGTACCATGTGACCATAACCAGGAAGTGCCGGCTTCACGGCATAGAAAATTTATTTAACCAGCATGCTGTATGGCAATGGGGGCCCGTGGGCCCCCAGGCTTAGGGACCTGGTCGCAACTGCGACCCCTATAGCTATGCCATTGGATCTTTCACCGCATCTGGAGACATACAAACATGCTGAGTACCATTTTCGGAAATAATGAGCTTCACCGGGAAACCCCACTTGTATAGAATGCCTTTATCTCGTAGAATTGTAATCATTGGAGCATATTCTCTGCGTATCAACATAGTAGCTGCTGACAAATCAGGGTATAGAGAAATGTCTTTAAATCGATCTGGTAAGTAAGGAGATGATTTCAGCGCTTTAAGAAAGTGAAGGCGGGCAATCGTATCTCTGGGAAGTTGAGCTGCAATATGACGTGGTTTAGGAATTCGGTGAATTCTGTCAATCAGGAGGTCCAGAGTGGACTTTTCAGGCAATACTATAATCATTAAATCCACAAGAAATTGAGAGAGGAGATAAGGGGTGACCGACTCAGGGATTCCTCTGATACGGACATTGTTCCTGCGGGAACGATCCTGCAGATCCAAGACCTTATTAGAAAGACGCATTACTTCTTCCTCTAAGGTTGCATTTGCATCTATAAGTAAGTTGTAGGATTTCACAAATTGCTCCATTTTATTCTCTATATGATCGGTTCTTCTAGCAATAGATTGTATGTCAGATCTCAGCTCTCCCATGGCTTGTCCCAGGTCAGATTGAAGAGAATCTCTAAACGAATGCAGTAGTTTCTTAATTGTAGCTTCCGAAGCAGGCTGTGTGTTTATCACATCAGGTATGTCATTATCCATTGAATCCGCCCTGCAGGAGTGAGAAGGAGAAGAGGAAGGAAGAGAAATGCGCCTGTTCACTTCAGAGCGTTGAGATTAAGAGTTTGTAAAGAATTCCGTAAGTTTGGCTGGTTTAGCCTTAGGCTGGGTTCACACACCCTATTTACGGACGTAATTCGGGCATTTGAGCCTCGAATTACGTCCGAAAATACGGCTCCAAAGCGTCGGCACACATCTGCCCATTTATTTGAATGGGTTTTACGATGTTCTGTGCCGACGGTCATTTTTTTTACGCGTCGCTGTCAAAAGACGGCGCGTAAAAAAGACGCCCGCGTCAAAGAAGTGTCTGTCACTTCTTGAGTCGTAATTGGAGCCGTTTTCCATTGACTCCATGGAAAAACAGCTCCAATTACGTCCGTAATGGCCGCAGCGAAAAACGCCTGCACATGTCATTACGTCTAAAATTCCAGAGCTGTTTTCTCCTGAAAACAGCTCCGTAATTTCAGCCGTATCAGAGGCTGCCGTGTGAACATACCCTTAGTGTTTCCCTTTGATGTACCACCCATTGTTGGCAAGATTAAGTGACACTCTGAACAGCATAGAGGGACAATAAAAGTCAACTGCAGACTAAATATTGTAATAGAAGTGGTATAATAAAGGTCTAACCAGACAGTATGTAGAAATATATTGTGATGCAAACTTCCTCTGAAGTATCCTCAGTAGGATCTGAAAGCATTCACTTGTAACGGCAGAACAGTGTGCAAATATGAAAGGCACCAAAATGGCTGAAAGGCAGAAGGATAGTTCAAATGCAGGATAGAAAAATGAGGGGAGGAGGTACTCGAATCACAGGATCAAATTGGAAATATGATTACCGCCGTACACCGCTTCACATGTCGGTCACCCACCACTCTGCAGTAGGTCGTGGACACTAGTTCTCTCTATGCCCAGAGTTAAAGCATCAGGCTCCGTCCTCCTCGGAACTAGTGTCAGCCGGGGCGCATATACTACATCCAAGATGGCCACCGGAGAGGAAGACAGGACTCAGATTGTGGCAGAGGCAAGGGGCCTTATCCCTCAGAAACGGACAGTGGAAACAGGGCAGGTCAGTAAGAGGAGTAGAAGTTCAGTTCTAATCCTTACCCAGTCCACGAGAGCCGGGGGTAACAACTTCTGTGAAGCTACGGTCTTACGCAATGTACGAGACACAAGGTTTCCGGCACAGCCCGATGTGAGAATCCGGCAAGCAGGGTAAGTTGGGTGTGAAGGCCACAGACCAGTCAGTGCTCACCGAAGGCCGAAAATCAGAATCCGTCTATGTCGGAGAATCAGCAGGACTTGAAGAAGGCAGACATCTGCAGATAACTGGTTTAGTTTATGCCGATTTAGGCTTCAGTGCACAGGAGCTCAGCAGTTACACGTCCTCCTCCATGTCTAACCAGACCACGCCCCCCCAGGGCTAATTTTTAATGAGAAATTATTAATATTACATGTATTACAGGTATTTTTCCATCAGATCAAAATATAAAATTTGGTGTTTAGGGGACCCCTTAAAGACATTGGTGCAGGTGGTATTAGTGGGAAACAAATCACTGAGACATTTATTACATATTTCGTGAGATATGTCTTTTTTCCCTAGATGGGGAAAAACTTTTACAGCCAATTTTTTCTTTTATAGTTTTACTGGATACTTATGCACAGAGTTCCAAATTGGGTTTAAGAAAGGATAACTGGCGAGAAAACTGATATGGCTGTTTCTTGCTCGGAGCGGAACCACTCTTCCCTTTTGTGTTCATTTCACGATGGTATTGGTCCCTGATGCTTCTCCACCTGACTTTAATATCATCCACTGTTAGGAATGTAAAATAAGTATATAACTGTAAATTAATGCAAAAATATAAGTGCAGATGTACTATGAGACCCACATTAGATTACTTTTAACATTTCACTCCGTCTCTATCAGAGCCACATTTGGCACAATTAATAAATTATTGCAAAAAACTTGATCAACAGCGACACATGACAAAAGGGGAAAGAAGACACCATCTATATCATGACAACATGGCTTTGAAAAAATAACAAAATTATATTTTAAATAGGACAGCTACATACAATATTTGCTTCTACTTACCAAAGTTGTTTCTTTCAGCAGGACTAGCACTAGTCCACTAAGTGAACATGGATTTTGAAATGGCCTCCCATGCCTTGTCTTTCTTATTACAGTCAGGGTATGTTCACACGGCAGCGTCCGTTATGGCTGAAATTACGGAGCTGTTTTCAGGAGAAAACAGCTCCGGCATTTCAGCCATAATGGCATGTGCAGGCGTCTTTCGCTGAGTCCATTACGGACGTAATTGGAGCTGTTTTTCCATGGAGTCCTTGGAAAACGGCTCCATTTACGTCTGAAGAAGTGACATGCACTTCTTTGACGCGGGCGTCTTTTTTACGCGCCGCCTTTTGACAGCGGCGCGTAAAAAAAATGACCGTCGGCACAGAACATCGTAAGACCCATTCAAATGAATGGACAGATGTTTGCTGACGCTTTTGAGCCGCATTTTCGGACGTAATTCGTGGCTAAAACACCCGAATTACGTCCATAAATAGTGTGTGTGAACCCAGCCTCATGGTACAAATCAGACCTGCTTTCCCCAGGGGTGAACCTAGCCCCTTTGCAGCCTGAGGCGAACTATAGAAAGGTGCCCCCCAAATCTATCCGAGTAACCCCAGCCGAACTTTCTGACTTTCTGCTAAGTTCATCGGCCCAGCGCGGATGGCATGAAACAGTGACATAATCGCGCTAGGACGCTGACGTCATAAGCGCTATCTTGGACTGTTGTAGACCGCAGGCCTAAACCAGGCTGTGGTCTACGAGAGAAAACGGTGGGGCAGGGAGCCAATGGCCCAGGGCTGGCTGGCAAATTTTAGCTTGGAGGCAAGAACACAGCACTTGCCTAAGAGTAGCGGCCCATTTTGGGGGCACTGTGCAATTGCTGAGTTTGCCCTCCCTAACACCACCCCCATAGAACTGCTACATGTCAATGGAAAAATCTTCCAACAGAGGAAAGAATGTTTCCCAATGGTGAAGTCTTAAAAGAAAGCTTCACCTAGGCCTGGGACCTAGTACTCCGCCATGTGGAAACATTTTTCCCTCTGGCGAATGACTTTTCAGTTGACAGGTAGCAGACTTACATGATGGGGAATTATTTTTCTTTGACCTCTAGTTTCTAGTGCGTTGCAGGAGAGAAGGAAAGTGTATATTTTTTTTATTTTTCATACACTTTTTTTTATTTATTTATTATTCCGGTTGGTTCCAATAGACCATTTGGACTACACTGTAGATTTATTGGACTACTTTCACGATCTATGTTTTTTTTTTTTTTTTATAAAATGTTGAAAGTGGGTTGTGTGAGAGAGTTTTTATTTCAATTAAAACATTTTTCTTATGTCCATCTTTTTTTTAATACATTATTACCGCCAGTGTAATGGCTGCTATCTGATTGACAGCATCCATTACTAAGGCTGGGGCTTACTGTTAACCAGTAAAAAGGCTAGCACCAACCTTCCATTATTACCCCGGTACCCAACACCGCCAGGGCTACTGGGAAGAGCCGGGTACAATCCAATACCTGAACATCTGTAGTGACGGCCGGGCAGCGTCATCCCTTCAGATGGTCGGGTCCTGGATCGTACCCGGCTCTTCCTGGTGCCCCTGATAGCGGTGGGTACTGGGGTAATAATGGGAGGTTGGTGCTAGCCTTTTTACTGGTTAACAGTAAGCCCCAGCCTTAGTAATGGATGCTGTCAGACAGCGGCTATTACGAAGACGGTAATAAAGTATAAAAAAAAATACATAAAAAAACATTTTTTTTAACTGAAATAAAAACTCCCTCACATAACCCTCTGACCATTTTATTTAAAAAAAAAAAAAAGTATACCATCGAAGTAATCCAAGGAATCTACGACGTTGTCCAAATGGTCCAGCGGAATCTGAAAAACAAAACTAAAAATAAAATAAATAAATAAAAATACTTATACTCACCTACTGCAGTCTTCTTTCTTCTCCCCTGCGCTGCAATAGAAACTAGAGGTCAATGAACTGTAGTTCCTATTGTGGCGCCCGGGACCTAGAGATCTGGCAGAAATATTAATCGTTATTAACCCCTTCAAGACACAGCCTGTTTTGGCCTTCAGGACACAGCCAATTATTTCAAATCTGACATGTTTCACTTTATGTGGTAATAACTCCGGAATGCTTTTACCTATCCAAGCGATTCTGAGATTGTTTTCTCGTGACACATTGGACTTTATGTTACTGGCAAAATTTGCTCGATACATTAAGTATTTAATTGTGAAAAACACCAAAATTTAGCGAAAAATTGCAAAAATTTGCATTTTTCTAAATTTATATGTATCAGCTTGTAAGACAGATGGTAATACCACACAAAATTGTTGCTAATTAACATCACTCATATGTCTACTTTAGATTGGCATCGTTTTTTGAACATCCTTTTATTTTTCTATGACATCACAAGGCTTAGAACTTTAGCAGCAATTTCTCACATTTTCAAGAAAATTTCAAAAGGCTATTTTTACAGGGGCCAGTTCAGTTGTGAAGTGGATTATAGGGCCTTATATATTAGAAACCCTCAATAAGTCACCCCATTTTAAAAACTTCACCCCTCAAAGTATTCAAAACAGCATTTAGAAAGTTTCTTAACTCTTTAGATGTTTCACAGGAATTAAGGCAAAGTAGATGTGAAATGTTCAAATTTCTTATTTTTTTTTGCAGAAATTCATTTTCCATCTATTTTTTTTGTAACACAGAAAGTTTTACCAGAGAATAACAACTCAATATCTATTGCCCAGATTCTGCAGTTTTTAGAAATACCCCAGATGTGGCCCTAGTGCACTTATTGACTGAAGCACCGGCCTCAGAAACAAAGGAACATCTAGAGGATTTTGGGGCCTCCTTTTTATTAGAAAATATTTTAGGCACCATGTCAGGTTTGAAAGGCTCTTGCGGCACCAAAACAGTGGAAATCCCCCAAAAGTGACACCATTTTGGAAACTATACCCCTTGAGGAAATTATCTAGGGGTATAGTGAGCATTTTGACCCCGCAGGTTTTTTGCAGAAATTATTGGAAGTAGGCCGTGAAAATGAAAATCTACATTCTTTCAAAGAAAATGTAGGTTTAGCTAATTTTTTCTAATTTCCACAAGGACTAAAAGGAGAAAATGCACCACTACTTTTGTAAAGCAATTTCTCCCGAGTAAAACAATACCCCGCATGTGGTCATAAACGGCTTTTTGGACACACGGTGGAGCTTAGAAGGGAAAGAGCGCCATTTGGCTGTTGGAGATCAAATTTAGCAGGAATGGTTTGCGGAGACCACGTCGCATTTGCAAAGCCACTAAGGGACCAAAACAGTAAAAACACCAAAAAAGTGACTCCATTTAGGAAACTACACCCCTTGAAGAATCCATCTAGGGGTGTAGTGAGCATTTTGAACCCACAGGGGTTTCATAGATTTTATTAGAATTGGGCAGTGAAGATAAAAAAAATCCTTTTTTTCCAATAAGACGTAGCTTTAGCTCAACATTTTTCATTTTCTCAACAAATAAAGGAATAAAAGAACCCCAACATTTGTAAAGCAACTTCTCTGGAGTACGGCAATACCCCATTTGTGGTCATAAACTGCTGTTTGGGCATACGGCAAGGATCAGAAGAGAAGGAGTGCCGTTTGGCTTTTGGAGCACAGATTTTGCTGGATTGGTTTCTTGACACCATGTCACTTTTGCAAAGCTCCTAAGGTACCAGTACAGTGGAAACTCCCCAAAAGTGACTCGATTCACGAAACTACACCGCTAGAGGAATTCATCTAGGGGTGTAGTGAGCATTTTGACCCCACAGGTGTTTCATAGATTTTATTAGAATTGGGCAGTGAAAATAAAAAAAATCCTTTTTCTTCAATAAGACGTAGTTTTAGCTGAAAATGTTTCATATTCTCAACAAATAAATGTAAAAGAGCATCCCAACACTTGTAACGCAACTTCTCCTGTGTACGGCAATACCACATATGTGGTCATAAACTGCTGTTTAGGCACAGAGTAGGGCACAGAAGGGAAGGAGCGCCATTTGGCTTTTGGAGTACAGATTTTGCTGGATTGGTTTCTGGGCTCTATGTCACATTTGCAAAGTCCCTGTGGGACCAAAACAGTGGATCCCCCCCAGAAGTGACCCCATTTTGGAAACTACACCCATCAAAGTATTCACCTAGGGGTGTAGAGAGCATATTAACCCCACAGGTGATTGGCAGAAATTGGTGTGCACGTGATGTTGCAGAGGGAAAATGGTTTTTCAATAGATATGCCAATATGTGGCGCCCATCTTGTGCCACTGGAGATACACACCCCAAAAATTGTTAAAAGGGTTCTCCCGGGTATGGCGATGCCATATATGTGGAAGTAAACTGCTGTTTGGGCACACTGTAGGGTTCAGAAGGGAGGTAGCGCCATTTGGCTTTTGGAGCGTGGATTTTGCTTGTAGTAGTTTTGTTTGGAGTCTTACTGGTGTTTCCGTTTATAATGTTGGGGCACATGTAAGGCGGGCGGAGTATATAAGGGGCATAGTCAGGTGGTATAGTGGGGTAAAAAAAAACAATAAAATAATCCATAGATGTGTGTTATGCTGTGACACAATCCTTTCTGCACAGGCCGGTGTCGCACTAATAAATGGTCTTTACTTATCCCCCTTTTGGTCCGCACCTTTGAAGTTTGGGGAATTTTGCTGGGAAAGTGTTGTCCTGGTATAATACGGGCGCTCTCACTTCCAGCAGATATGTTTGGGCCCTCCCCTTCCTGGTTCCCTAATTTTAGGGGCCTTGATAATTCGCCACTTGAAACAGAAGAGACGTTCCCCTCGGGCCGGCACAACTGCATATTTTTATTTCCTGGCTTATTGGTGCCTTGACTAATTTTATTTTTTCATAGACGTAGTGGTATGAGGGCTGTTTTTTTTTGTGTGACGAGCTCTAGTTTTTATTGGTACCATTTTGGGGTACATGCGACTTTTTGATCACTTGTTATCCTTTTTTTTGGGGAGGCAAGGTGACCAAAAAACAGCAATTCTGGCATAGTTTTTTTAGTTATTTTTATACAGCGTTCACCATGCGTTATAAATTATATGTTACCTTTATTCTGCAGGTCAGTCCGATTCCGGTGATACCTAATTTATGGCACTTTTTATGTTTTTGCACAATAAAATAACTTTTGTAAAGAGAATGGATTTTTTCTGTCGCCAAGTTGTGAGCCATAACGGTTTTAAATTTTTCGTCGACGGAGTTGTATGAGGGCTTATTTTTAGCGAGACGAGTTATAGTTTTTATAGGTACCATTTTTAGGTACATGCGACTTTTTGATCACTTTTTATTTCAATTTTTGGAAGACAAAGTGACCAAAAAATAGCAATTATGTCAGTATTTTTTAGTTATTTTTTTTACGGCGTTCACTGTGCGGAATAAATAACATAATATTTTTATAGTTCAGGTCGTTATGGTCGCAGCGATACCAAATATGTATGGCTTTATTATTTAATTCAATAATAAATGACTTGATAAGGGAAAAAGGGTGATTGTGTTTTGTGTTATTATTTGAAACTTTTATTGTATTTTTTACAACTTTTATTTTTACTTTTTTTACACTTTTTTTTACACTTTTCTTTAGTTCCACTAGGGGACTTGAAGGTCCAACTGTTTGTTTGATGTTCTAATACATTGCACTACCTATGTAGTGCAATGTATTAGAACTGTCAGTTGTTCACTGACAGCACGCCGATCAGGCTCCGCCTCTGGGCGGGGCCTAATCAGCTTACGTAATGGCAGACAGGAGTCCATTGTTAGGGCTCCTGTTGCCATGGTAGCAGTCGCCAGCCTTGCCATCGCGTGGCAAGGCTGCCGATTTGCTACAAACCTCTAGGATGCAGCGATCACAATGGATCGCTGCATCGAAGGGGTTAATGCCAGGAATCGGAGCTAGCTGGAGATCGGGGTGTCCGCTGTAACATACAGCGGACACCCACTGCTGATGACGCCGGCTCAGCTTCTGAGCCGGAAGCTGAGCCGGCGCCATCTTGCCGATGGTACCGGAAGCCTCCTGGGCCCCGCCGACGACGGGGCATAGGAGGATTCCGTTACAGGCTGATCGGGAGGTAAGCATTAGCCCTCCGATCGCCTTTGCAGCCACCGGCAACCCAGCGATCACGTTGCTGGGGTGCCGATGGCTATAAGCTCCTCACATGCTGCGATCTCTATTGAACGCAGCATGTGAGGGGTTAATCGGTCGGATCGGAGGCTAGCTCCGGTCCTGGCCGATACCTCAGGGTGCCAGCTGTAACATACAGCTGTCACCCGGCGGTGATGTCGCTGGCTCAGCTCCTGAGCCAGCTTCATCTCCATGACGTACAGTTACGTGGAGATGCGGGAAAAGGCCATCTCCCATGACGTAACTGTACGTGAAATTGCGGGAAGGGGTTAATAATTCTAACGCATCTGGGAGGTCCCGTGCACCAGAAAATGCTAATTCATGGACTCCTAAAGTGACAGAAGAGTCCCTGTATTAGCTACGTGACCGGGGTTACTAGCAGTCACATTGAAGTGTTCGGTAAAGCTATATTCACACGACAGTAAAAAAAAATGGCCCTGGGTGCGCCATATAGCACCTGTGTCATGCAGAAACACACATACACATATACAGATGCTAATAAAGATGGCTGCCCCCATCTTTATTAGTACAAATATATGAATAAATACAGTTACATTAGGGAACATATTAAAATAGTTAGAAAAAATAGGCTCATAACTTAAAACACATACAAAAAGAAATTACTTTCCTTTAACCCCTTCCCGCTCCTGGACGTACTATTACGTCATGGCAGCTGTATCGTTCGCGCTCCATGACGGAATAGTACGTCTCGGGAGTAACGGCCGTTTCGGCCATCCTCCCGACACATACAGGAGCTGTGACAGCTGCTGTCTTGTTCAGCAGCTGTCACAGCTCCTACAGCGGGGACCGATCGCTGTGTCCCTGCTGATTAACCCCTTAAAAGCTGCGTTCTATAGAGATCGAGGCTTTTTAGGGGTTAAGCTGCCATCGCCGGCCTGCTACGCGATAGCGGCCGGCGATGGTGACTATGGCAACCGGACACCAAACAATGGCGTCCGGCTATGCCATAGACGGAAGCCTAGTGGGTCCTGACAACGTCAGGACCCACTATGCTTGCTGTCAGTGAGTAGCTGACAGTTCTAATACACTGCACTACGCATGTAGTGCAGTGTATTAGAATTGCGATCAGGGCCACCTGCCCTCAAGTCCCCTAGTGGGACAAAGTAATACAGTAAAAAAAAAGTTAAAAGAAGATGTGTAAAAATAAGAAAATAAAAGTTTTAAAAGTATTAAAAGTAAAAATCCCCCTTTTCCCTTATCAGTCATTTATTATTAATAAAAATATATAAACAAACAAATAAACTGTACATAATTGGTATCGCCACGTCCGTAACGGCCTGACCTACAAAATTATTTCGTTATTTATCCCGCACGGTGAACGCCGTAAAGGAAAATAATAATAAACCGAACCACAATCACAATTGTTTGGTCACTTCACCTCCCAAAAAATGGAATAAAAAGAGATCAAGCATGTACCGAAAAATGGTACTGATCGAAACTACAGTTCGTTACGCAAAAAATAAGTCCTCGCACGGCTTTATTGATTGAAAAATAAAAACGTTATGGCTCTTAGAATAAGGCAACACAAAAAGTAAATGATTGTTTACAAAACGTATTTTATTGTGCAAACGCCATAAGACATCAAAAAAAACTATAAACATCTGGTATCGACGTAATCGTATCGCCCGGCAGAATAAAGTGAATATGTCATTTATAGCGCACGGTGCACACAGTAAAAAAAAAAAGAATAAAAAAACAATAGTAGAATTGCTGTTTTTTAGTCACCACGCCACCTAAAAATAGAATAAAAACTGATCAAAAAGCCGCATGCACCCCAAGAAAACTACAATGGAATCCTCAAGTGGTCTAGTTTCCAAATTGGGGTCACTTTTGGGGGGTTCCCAATGTTTTGGTACCACAAGACCTCTTCAAACCGGACATGGTGCCTAATAAAAAAGAGGCCTCAAAATCCACTAGGTGTTCCTTTGCTTCGGAGGCCGGTGCTTCAGTCCATTATCACACTAGGGCCACATGTGGGATATTTCTCAAAACTGCAGAATCTGGGCAATACGTATTAAGTTGCGTTTCTGTGATAAATCCTTTTGTGTTATAAAAAAATGGTATAAAGAGGATTTTCTGACAAAAAAAAAAATGTAAATTTCACCTCTACTTTGCTCTAAATTTCTGTGAAACACCTAAAGGGTTCATAAACTTTCTAATTGCTGTTGTGAATACTTTGAGGGGTCTAGTTTCTAAAATGGCGTATTTGATAGGGGTTTCTAATATATGGGCCCCTCAAAGCAACTTCAGAACTGAACTGGAACCTAAAAAAATAAATAAATGAGGCAATACTTTGCTTCTTACATTATACTGATAATGAGCCGTGCCCACCCCGAGATGACCCCAGTTTTGACCGTTTGTATAAACGGAGACCCCTATTAGACCGTTCCAGTGCCCGGTTTTCCCAAGCATTCACCCCCGAGAAGTGTATTTCTATTGATGAGTCCCTGGTACATTTTAAAGGGAGGGTTCAATTCCGCGAGTACCTGCCGGGTAAGAGGGCAAGGTATGGCGTGAAGATGTATAAGCTGCGAGAGTGTATCTGGGTATACCTACAGGTTTAGGCTATATGAAGGAAAGGCCACCCCCAAACCAGACTGCATCCTGGACTACAATAGGTACATGGGAGGTGTGGACTTGTCAGATCAAATCCTGAAGCCCTACAGCGCCATGCGGTGTGGTATAAGAAACTGGCCGGGCACATCATACAGATGGCATTGTACAATGCGTACGTGCTACGTCGATGTGCAGGCCAGACGGGAACTTTCCTGGAATTTCAAGAGGTAATTATCAAGAACCTAATCTTTAGGGACCAAGAAGGGGGGACACCCAGTACTTCTGGAAGCGGCGCCACACGCATCGTACCAAGGCGGCAACACTTTCCAGGAGAAGTTCCCCAAACTGGCAAGAAGGGAAAAAGTCAAAAGAGGTGCAAAGTCTGCTATAAGGGATGACACAATATATCAATGTGACACGTGTCCCGAATAACCAGAGCTCTGTATGAAAGTCAGTTTTAAAATTTATCATACATCCCTTGGTTTATAATTTAGCCCAATTTTACTTACCCTGATGCACTCCGCACAGCTTATCCCCCCTCGTCTTTCCCCTCTGAGCCCTGCTGTGTGTCCAGGCAGCTGATAACAGCCACATGTAGGGTATTGCCATACCCGGGAGAACCCACATTACAGTTTATGGGGTGTAGGTCTCTGGTCAAAATGCTCACTACACCTCTAGATGAATGCCTTAAGGGTGTAGTTATAAAAATGGGGTCACTTCTTGCGGGTTTCAACTGTACTGGTACCTCAGGTGCTTCTGCATACATGACTTCGCACTAGAAAATCCCCAGTAGGCCAAATGGTGGTCCTTTCCTTCTGAGCCCTCCCATGGGCCCAAACGGCAGTTTATCACCACAAATAGGGTATTGCGGCACTCAGAACAAATTGCGCAACAGAATGGGGTATTTTGTTTCTTGTGAAAATAAGAAATTTTCAGCCAAAACTACATATTATATGAAAAAAATAATTTTGTTTTCATTCCCAGCCCAATTCAAATAAGTTCTGTGAAAAAACTATGGGGTCAAAATGGTCACAACACCCATAAATGAATTCCTTGAGGGGTGTAGTTTCCAAAATTGGGTCATTTGTGGTTGGTTTCTATTGCTTTGATACCTCTGGGGCTCTGCAAATGCGACATGCCACCCGAAAACCAATCCAGCAAAATCTGGACTCCAAAGAACACACAGCGCTCCTTTCCTTCTGAGCCCTCCCATGGGCCCAAACGGCAGTTTATCACCGCAAATGGGGTATTGCCACTCTCAGGACAAATTGGGCAACAAAATGGAGTATTTTATTTCTTGTGAAAATAAGAATTTTTTAGCTAAAATGACATATTATAGGAAAAAATATATTTTTTTTAAATTCCCAGCCCAATTCAAATAAGTTCTGTGAAGAAACTATGGGGTCGAAAAGGTCACATTACCCATAAATGAATTCCTTGAGGGGTATAGTTTCCAAAATGGGGTCACTTCTGATGGGTTTCCGTTGCTTTGATACCTCTGGGGCTCTGCAAATGCGACATGGCACCCGAAAAACAAACCAGCAAAATCTGTACTCCAAAGAACACACAGCGCTCCTTCCCTTCTGAGGCCTCCCATGGGCCCAAACGGCAGTTTATCACCACAAATGGGGTATTGCCACACTAAGGACAAATTGGGCAACAAAATGGGGTATTTTGTTCCCTGTGAAAATAAGAAATTTTGATCACAAATGAAATTTTATTGGAAAAAATGACATTTTTTTCATTTCACAGCCCAATTCAAATACGTGCCTTGAAAAAACTGTGCGGTCAAAATGGTAACAACAACCATAAATGAATTCCTTGAGGGGTGTAGTTTCCAAAATGGGGTCACTATTGGGGGATTCCTACTGTTTTGGCACCTCAACACCTCTTCAAACCTGGCATGCTGCCTAAAATATATTCTAATAAAAAAGAGGACTTAAAATGCACTAGGTGCTTCTTTGCTTCTAGGGCTTGTGTTTTATGGTTCAATAGTTTTTATTAGAATTTTCAAGTATAACAAAAAGGATCATGATCAATAATCACATAACATCATATGCATATAACGAAAGTTTACATTGCATTTTTTCATCTTCGTGTACATACAATATGTTTGTTTGGAGTGTGACAATTGATCAACCGAACAAATGCCAATCCGGCATATTCAAAACAAATACAACAAGTACAACATTAATAATAACTTAACCGGTGTATATATGGGTCTTCATGCTATTCATTTCACAAATAGATCTAATTAACATATAACATATCTATTATCATACATGTATACATTCCGAGCTGTCCTTCCATGCATCCCATATCTCTGTGCTAGACGAGAAGTTGTTCGATCCATAGGACAACATCTTTTCATACATATATGTGTTGTTAATGGAAGAGATTACTTCTGCTCTTGTTGGGATAGAAGAAGATTTTACATATAAGAATCCTAAATCCGGGAGGAATTACCTGTATGTCTAGAAACAATAGGGCCATATGTGGGGTGTTAGGGATCCGTTGGTTTATTAGCTTAGAAATCAACCTAAATATGTCCTGCCAGTAAGTCGTTAAAAGCGGGCATTTCCAGAAAACATGAAGCATAGTACCTCTCCCTCCACATCCTCTCCAGCAGCTACATGAGGAATTCGGGTATATCTTACTCAATCGATCTGGCGTGTAGTACCACCTTAGCATAGTTTTCATTGCGGCTTCATAATGAGAACTACATTGCATTGATTTATTTATCCATTTGAAAGCTCTTGTCCACTTCTCAGGTGCAAAGGACTGTCCCAACTCTTTTTCCCACTCTTTGTGTGGGTATGATTTAAGAAATGTGTTATGAGCATGTATAAAGTTATAAATTACTTTAAGGCCTTTCCATCTTCTCGAGAGAATCGGAAATATAGAATTATTACAATGAATCGTCTCTTTACTTTTATGAAGTATAAAATGGTGAATTCTTAGGTAAGTATAGTACTCCATTTCAGGGAGTTGAAATTGTTGGACTAATCTCGTGAATGATATCATATGAGAACCTTCCATGAGTTGGGACAAATCCTTCACCCCTTTCAGTTTCCAGAGCTTAATATTTAAGTTAGGAATAGCTACTGCCAGTAAGTCTATTGGGGAATTCGACCTAGATAATGGACTGTGAGAGTGCGAGTATTCATGGAATTTCGACCAACCATGAATAGATGCCTTTGTCAATGGCGTGATGCCAGAAGGAATTGGCAGTTTCCAACACGAGGCCAACAATAACATTTTCAACGATATAGGATGCGCCCCCCAGGTTTCTATATGTACCCAGTGTTTACTAGTGTCTGCTGCCCACCACGCTTGTATTTGTGACACTTGAGAGGCTATATAGTAGTGATAGATGTCAGGCACTCCCAATCCACCCGCAGTCCGGTCTTTGGACAGTAATTTATATGAAGTTCTGGGAGGTCGCCCTGCCCATATGAAGTGGGAGATTATCTTTTGAATCGAGGTAAAAAAGGACAAGGGAATGTGTATAGGGAGGGTGCGAAACCGATATAACAGTTTCGGCAGTAGTAACATCTTAAAGGCCGCAATCCTCCCAATCCAAGATACCTCTAATTTTGTCATCCGCAGTGTTTCCGGTTGTATGGTTAGTAATAAGGATTCATAATTTCGCTTAAAGAGTGATTTATGTGTACCAGTTAACATAATCCCCAAATAGTTAATGCCATCTGTTTGCCAATCAAAAGGGAGTTTAGTTTTTAAGAAATATAACGATTGTCTTGAGATATTTAGTGGGAGAGCTTGTGATTTTTGGGTATTCAATTTATAGTATGACATATTCCCGAACTTCTTAATAATATCCATAACCTGGTCAAGAGAAGTCTCCGGGTCTGATAATGTCAAAATAATGTCATCCGCATATAGCGAAACAGTATGTGTGCGGTCCCCTATTTCAATGCCATGAACCTCTGAATGTTCTCTCAATGCTTGGGCCAATGGTTCTATTGATAATACAAAAATCAGCGGCGATAGAGGGCACCCCTGTCTGGTTCCATTAGTGATGAGAAATTCATCAGAGAGTGCTCCATTTGTAAATATTTTCGCAGATGGTGCGGAATATAATGCCGATACCGCATTTAAAATACTTCCTCCGAACCCCATGTGTCGGAGAACTGAGAATGCGTACGACCAGCTAATCCGGTCGAACGCCTTCTCGGCATCTAGTGACAACAGTACTGAAGGCAGTCCATGAGTTTCTAATATATGTAATATATTCAACACTCTCCTTGTGTTCTCGAATGCCTGTCGACCTTTAACAAATCCCACTTGGTCATCTCTCACCAAATTTGGCAAAATAGGAGCCAGGCGATTTTCCAGCAATTTAGCATATATTTTTATATCGGAGTTGAGTAATGAGATTGGCCTAAAATTCTGAGGTACATCAGGGCCTTTCCCTGGTTTGGGTAACGTTACTATTAAGGCTGATTGGTTTTCTTTCGGAAATATTCCAGTCGCTATTGCTTTTTCAAAAACCGTGTGTATATGAGGTGTCAATATAGAAGCAAACGTTTTATAATAGTCATTCGATAGCCCATCCGGTCCAGGTGATTTACCCATAGGTAAGGATGCTATCACTTTAAATATTTCCGTTTGGGTAATGGGTGAGTTTAGAGTGTCTATGTCTGCGTCTGAGAGTTTTGGGAGCGATAAAGAATTCAGAAATACGTTAATATCCTGTTCCACTATCGGAGGAGAAAAGGGATCAGATTGTAGGTTGTAAAGTGCGCTATAATATTCTCTGAATCTGTTGGCTATATCTTTGGGATTATATATTTTCCCATTATCAGTTGCATTTCTCAGGAAAGGAATTCTAGATTTTGTGTGTTGCACCTTAAGGCGTGAGGCTAATAGTTTTGTTGCTTTATCGTTTTGAGAATAGTATTTAGCCTTTACTTTCGTTAGGTGTTTCTGGTAAGTGTGGAGGAGACATCCACGTAGTTGTTGTCTTAATGCTGTAAGGTGCATAGTTTGTTGTTCAGATTGTTGGGCTTTGTTAACTATTTCCAATTTTTTAATCTCTTCAAGTAACGATGAGATTAGTGCATGTCTTTCTTTTTTATCCCTATGACCTAATTTTATGAATGTGCCCCTTATGAAAGCTTTGTGGGCGTTCCAGAGAATATTAGGGTCTGACACTGAATTAACATTAGATGTAAAATATTCATTTAGATCTGCCTCAAACATCTTTTTATATTTGGAGTGTGACATAAGATAAATGTTGTTCCTCCATAAATAAGAAGATCCTGCATTATATTTCTCTTCCAAGGTTAATGTAATTGCTGCATGATCAGACCACGTTATGGTTTCAATAGTCGAGGTTTGAGCCAACATTAGACCTTCTCTATCAACTAGGAACATGTCAATTCTTGAGTACGATCCATGAGCCGCCGAGAAAAATGAGTAATCTCTCTCCGTGCTATGATGTGATCTCCAGACATCATACAACTCCCTCTGCCACAGTACTTTGCCCAACGTCTGACTATTTCCTCTGGCAGAGGAAGTTGCATCCACAGATGAATCAGCGATTAAGTTAAAGTCTCCACACACTATAAGTCTCCCCTGTTGCATTTTGGACACAATCCGCATTACTCTATGGAAAAAACGAATTTGTCCCTTATTTGGAGCATACACCGAAACTATAGTGTAGATGACATTATTAATTGAGCATACTAATACAATAAAACGTCCCATCACATCTGTTTTCTCCTTAATATGTTGAAAGGCCAGAGAATTTTTTAGAGCTATCATGACACCTCTAGATTTGGACGTATAATGGGCTTGATATATGACGGGAAAGTTGGGATGTTTTAATCGGAACGCATCTTTTGCTATGATATGCGTTTCCTGAGCACATACAACATCACATGAGAGGGTTTTAGCTTCTGACCAAAGGAATTACCTTTTTTGTGGGCTATTCAAGCCCTTGACATTTAAAGACATAAGTTTCAGTACCATGTTTCTACAATATACATGCAGCTATGAAGTTCTGCTATTTTACCTCTAGATGTCACCATTTTGCCCACCAAGTATTGTATCAATGGCAGAAATGTCACATGTCGTCTTAGAAGGAGGTTTGACCAGCATAATACACCACAAACGTAAAGATACAGACATAACATCAAAAGTATAACACAAGCAACAAACTTATTCAGTTGCATTCCAAAAAACATTTGGACAAAAGGAGATAGCATATCAGCTATCTAAGGTATGAGGGCAAATAAACTAGAGACCCTGTTTACCGACTCTGGATGGATGAGCAAATCGAAGCCCCCACGCTATACTCGGTGGAACTCAGAGTTTATCCCTCCTCCGGGATCCCGCAACCTGCCAGTCATCCGATATTTGCCGAGGTGGTTGTTGTTTCGTCAGATTGGGCATGGGAAGCTGCAAATTCCATTGATTCAACAGTTGAATTCCATCTTCCACATTCTTAATGGCATAAAAGGTGTTATCTTTAGTAATAAGCAGGCGAACCGGGAATCCCCATTTGTAGAGAATCTTATTTTCCCTTAAGATAGTAGTTATAGGGTTAAGTTGCCTTCTTAGTTGGAGTGTTGCTGCAGACAGGTCTGTGTATAGTGCTAGGTGATTATACGGTTCTGGTAATTGACCAGCTTTACGTGTCGTTTCCATTAGATTTTCTTTCATGTGATAAAAATGTATGCGCGCCAGCACATCTCTCGGTACAGTATCCGCCAAATTTTTAGGGCGGGGAACTCTGTGAGCCCTATCAATGGTCAGATCTGCCTCAGTGGATGTCGGTATCATGGCCTTCATAAATGCCTGCAAATATGGCACCAGAGCCGAGGGGGTTATGCTTTCAGGTATGCCCCTGAATTTTATGTTGTTCCTTCTCGACCTATCTTCCATGTCTGCCATTTTAGTACGGAGGTATTGCATTTCAGACTCAATCTCGTAGTGTGCATCTATGAGATCGTTATGTGAGCGGGCAAATTCCCCCATTTTGGATTCCACTACATGCACTCTCTGATCCACTTCTTGAATCGCAGCGTTTATAGGATTAATCACTCGCCCAATATCTGCTTGCAGGGATTGGCGTAAGGCTTTTAACATCTCTTTCATTATGGAGTCAGTCACTGTCTTATCAGACGTGGGCATCTCCTCAAATAAGTCGGAGGGATCTGGGGGTATGGTGATAGACCAGTGGCGTAGCTATAGGGGTCGCAGCGGTCGCAGTTGCGACCGGGCCCCTAAGCCTGGGGGGCCCACGGGCCCCCGTTGCCATACAGCATGTTTTCTGGCTAAATCTTCTGTGCCGTGAAGCCGGCACTTCCGGGTTACGGTCACATGGTACACTTAGTGTACCATGTGACCGTGTTGTCACGTGACACGGCTTCCAGACAGAGCAGAAGAGTCGGTGCGGAGGACTCCAGGTAAGCTGCAGTGTAATGTAATGTATTGTGTTGGAACGTTATGTATTGTAATGTAATGTATGTGATGCCTTGTAATGTATTGTGTTGTATGCGGTGGAGAGGGGGGGAGCGTTAAATCACAGCCCCCCCTCCTCCACCGCAAACTGCACAATACAGTATAGTACACATGAGTGTATGAGAGCGGGGCTGCGGCTGTGTAATACAGTCACTGCCCCGCTCCTGAGTCCTGACATGGATGTGCGCGCCGTCAGGATGAAGTGATGCGGCCGGCGCTGCACTAATGAGCGTCGGCACTGAAGACAGAACATGGTGGGCGCGCTACAAAACACCTCCATGTTCTGTCCTCAATGCCTGAACCGCCGCTCATTAGTGCAGCGCCGGCCGCATCTCCTCATGCTGACCGCGCGCGCACTTATATCAGGAGCGGGGCAATGGCTGTATTACACAGCTGCAGCCCCGCTCTATAACGGCGGAGATCAGAGAAACCGCTCATCTCCGCCGCTATTCTCCTAAATGCTGCGATCAAAGCTGACTGCAGCATTCAGGGGAAAATGAGAAGGGGGGATGCCCCTGGATCGCGTCACAGGGAATTCCTGTGACGCGATTAAGGGACATACCATATATGGGCAGACAGCCCAGGGTCTGTTGAAGGACCCCAGGGCTGTCCTACCATATTTCCTGTTGTTAGGGCATACTGAGGTATGTCCTAACAACTGCCTGTGTGCTATCAGCACATAGGCTAATGTACTGGCATATAGATATAGGCCAGTACATTGAAGTTTAAAAATAAAAACAAAGTAATGTTAAATAAAAAAAATACACATACACCTTTTTTATAATAAACATTAAAATAAGTCTCAATACATAAAACATACACATAATCGGTATTGGCGCGCCCGTAATAACCTGCACAACAATTTTTTTGCATCATTTATGATGTGTACTCTGTAAAAAAATAAAAATTGCTTTCAATCACTTAGGCCCCATTCACACGACCGTGCCCGCAATCAGGGCCCGCGATTGCGGGCACGGCCGGCCGCCGACTGCCACCCGCATTTTCGGGCCGTGCTCCCATACAAAGTATGGGAGAACGGCCCGCAAAATGCAAAAGGACGGACATGTTCCATAATTTTCGGAACATTTCTACGGCACGGACACCCATGAAAGTGAATGGAGATTATTTACGGCCGTGTGCATGGGGCCTAATTGTGAGGCACGAGGTGCGATGATGAATTTAACCTCCATGTGCCTCACATTAATAGTAATTAACACCATCATGTACCTTACACATTAACCCATTATGACTGAGAAACATGATGGGGTTAATTACTATTTATGTGAGGCACATTCAAAATTCATCATCACACCTCGTGCCTCACATCAGAAAATGGAAGAACTTTTTTTTATTTTTTTATTACTGTTGGCAAAGTAAACGAAGTATCGGTATCGAAGTCCAAATTTTGGTATCGGGACATCCCTACACTGTGGGTCGCGTCCCCATGGGGGTTCGTGAGTCACTCACCGAGGTCCCGTTTCCAATCAATGCTGGAGCAAGGAGCTGACATCTCCTTGATCCAGCATTCCCTGTGCTGTGAGCGGCTCGACGCAAGCAGGCGGGATGTAGCGACATCATCGCGCCTGCCTGCGCTGAGTCACTCATAGCACACACCGGAGGAGGCGAAGGATCCTCCCCTCGACGTGGGAACGGGGATAGGTAAGTAATTATGCACATATGGGGGCATTATACTGTATGGGGGGGCTGATATTGCGGGGGGGGGGGCCATTATACTGTATGGGGGGCTGATATGGGGAGCATTATACGGTATGGGGCTATTATGGGGGGGCAGTATACGTTATGGGGCATTATACTGTGTGGGGGCAGCTATGGGAGCATTAACTGTGTGGGGGCATTATACTATGGGGGCTGTTGGGCAAGGCGTCTGGGCATAGGAGCGCGCAGGGGCTGATGATGATGGTGGTGCTGCGGAGGGGTAGGGGGGCCCAAGCTGAATTCTTGCACCCGGGCCCATGAGCCTTTAGCTACGCCCCTGTGATAGACATAACATCATCTCTTACCTCAGACATAGATGCATTCGCCAGAGGTAGTTGCTGATTTTGAGGAGACGACGACATCTGTGGTGATATAGGTGACTCCCTCGTGGGTTCCGAGAGAGTAAATCTTGTTCGCTGACCTCGGACTTCCTGGTCGCATAGCTGGCCTGAAAGAGGTGAGTCCTTCCTCATCTGCAGAGGTGTTTGCGACCGAGGAGAGCCTGGTATACTCCTTCGCTGTGGCAGCGCCAAGAAAATGCGCTCCACTGATCTGGGCGGCATGTCTGAGGTAGAGGAACTAGCCGGCGAGTGTGTATCGGCGCCATCTTGGCCATGCTCCGGAGTGCGGGAAAGGTAGAAATCCATAAGTTTCTCCGGTTTTTTCATCGGTTTCTTCTTTCTGGGCATGTTCCAGTAAGTAGTCCTGTAGTCAGGACCACTCTCGAGGTCCACGGCTGTGTATTAGTCGCTGAAATCGGGCAACAGGAGCAGGAGCTAAGTACTCACACTTCCATCCAGTTCAGCAGCCAGGCCACGCCCCAGGGCGTGTGTTTTAGTCCACGAGCGCAGTAGGGCCACATGTGGGACATTTCTAAAAACTGCAGAATCTGGACAATACATATTTAGTAGTGTTTCTCTGGTAAAACCTTCTGTGTTACAGAAAAAAAATTAATAAAATTGAAATTCAGCAAGAAAAATGAAATTTGCAAATTTCACCTCCACTTTGCTTTAATTCCTGTGAAATGCCTGAAGGGTTAAAAAACTTTCTAAATGCTGTTTTGAATACTTTGAGGGGTCTAGTTTTTAAAATGGGGTGTTTTATCAGGGTTTCTAATACATAGGCCCCACAAAGCCACTTCAGACCTCAAGAGGTACCTTAAAAAAAAGGCTTTTGAAATTTTCTTAAAAATATGAGAAATTGCTGTTTATGTTCTAAGCCTTGTAACGTCCAAGAAAAATAAAATAATGTTCAAAAAACGATGCCAATCTAAAGTAGACATATGGGAAATGTGAACTAGTAACTATTTTGGGTGGTATAACTGTCTGTTTTACAAGCAGATGCATTTCAATTCTGAAAAATGCAATTTTTTCAAAATTTTCTCTAAATGTTGCAATTTTATACCAATAAACACTGAATATATCGACCAAATTTTACCACGAACATGAAGCCCAATGTGTCACGAGAAAACAATCTCAGAATCGCTTGGGTAGGTTTAAGCATTCGGACGTTATTACTACATAAAGTGAAATATGTCAGATTTGAAAAATGGGCTCTGAGCCTTAAGGCCAAAACTAGGCTGCGTTCTTAAGGGGTTAAAGTGTAATTAAACGTTAAAAAAAACCTTTGACATGCCATAGTAAAATGTCAGAAGTTTTGATCATTGGGGGTCTGAGCACTTAGCACCCCCCGACCACTAAAACGAAACAGCAGAAGTGCTCGGGTGAGCGCTGTGCAACTATATTTCTTATCAGCTTTCGTGTGTGTATGCCTATATATATATACACACACACACACACACACACACACACACACACACACACACACACACACACACACACACACACACACACACACACACACACACACACACACACACACACACACACACACACACACACACACACGCGCACACACACACACGCACATTACACACACTATGGCCTCATGCACACGACCTCACTGTTTAGTTGTGCATTCGTGTATCATTAGGGTTCACAGATCCACAACAATTCACCATTATTGGTAAATCCGCAAATCTGGGCGGTAAAATTAATTGTTTTGAGTTTTTGCGGTCCGGATATGCGATAGAAGAGGTGGTGAGTCCATGGCAGGATTTCCCTTCAGCCTCTTCATGCCGGCAGCAGTGCAGTGCAGACACGCGCCCTCTTCGTCCCGACACTGAGCAGGATCATATTACAATAGAGACAGAAGAGTGGAGAGCAGGGGGGGGGGGGTGTTATTAAGGTGGCACAGGAGAAATGTTCTCTTAAGGAGGCAGCACATCTTGCAGCTGCTGATAAGTGGCGGAAACGTCGGCCAGCAGCTCAGGAATGCTGAGGAATGCCGCCCCCTCTGGGACTCTACAGGGTGCCGCCTGAAGCCAGAGGCTCATCTTGCCTCATGTTAGGTGCGTCCCTGGCTGTCCCACAACTCAGACCTCTCCTGAACCAAAGTAATTAACCTCTCAACGTCAATTGGCTGAACTGCTTGCTTGAGAGTTTGCTGCGCACAGGACTGATTTGTTCCTCCTCTGCCGATGCTGCAGACAAACACTTCCTTGTTTTTGGATTAAAGCCCCAATATGCTTTGCAATACTACGTGAATAACGCACAGGACACGGATGATACAAGCGTTCAGTGCGTTATTTTCACGCACCCATAGACTTCAATGGGCGACTGTGATGCGCAAACACACACCAATATAGGAATACAGTAAATTTCACACAACTTTTGCTGCGTGAAAATTCACGCATGTGTGAATGGTCCCATTGAAATCAGTGGGTCCGTGTGCTATGCGTTGTTTCAACGCACGGCACACGGATGTAATTCACGCTCGTGTGATTGAGGCCTTAGGGTGAGTTTAAAAATAGGATTTTAAAAATACTCTGTTAGGCCAAATGCACACGATGCTTATTACGTCGCAGATTTTTTCTGCACAAAAATTGACCTGCGGTAGGTATTAAAAAAATATGCTAGATGTCAATTTATCTTGTGTTTCTGCTTTTGAATTGTTTCTGACTAGTTTAAAAAAAAAAACGCAGCATAAAACCTACACCTATTTCCACATCAAAATGTAAAATCCACACCTATAAACGTATCAAAAAATGCACTATTAGGCTGGGTTCCTACGTAGCATAAATGCTGCGGAATTTCCGCAATGGAATTCTGTGCGGAAATTCCACCGCGTTTACATTAGCAGCAAAGTGGGTGAGATTTCGTAAATCTCATGCCCATGCTTCGGAGAAAAAACGCAGCGCAAATGTTAATAAATTGACCTGCGGTGCAGAATTTAATTACATGTCAATTTATGCTGCGTTTTCATTGATTTTGTGCTGTGGGTTGAATTCAATGGGGATGCAAAACCCGCAAAAGAAAGCCAAGTGCTGTGACTTTTGCCGCGTATTCGCAGCGTTTAAGCCTCAAAAATTGCAACGCAGGAAAAAAACAAACATACTTACCCAGAACGCCCTCCTTCTTCATGCAGTCTGGCCTCCTGGGATGAAGTTGTATCCCATGTGACCACTGCAGCCAATCACAGACTGAAGCATCACATGGCCTGAAACATCATCCAGGGAGGCCGGAGCGAATGTCAGAGGAGGGAAGAGGTAAGTATATGCGATTAGTTACGCAGCGGAATTTCCATCCAATTTTTTCGGACGGAAAGTCCTGCGGGTTCCAGGTTGGATATGCTGTGTGGTTTTTACGCAGCGTATCTGTCCCTTGGGAACCCAGCCTTAGGTGCAGATTTTACCTGCAGAATTACCTGCGGTTTTGATGCAGATTTTGTGCACCAAATTCCTCAATGTGTGCGTGTAGCCTTACAGATCTTGCTAGGGATTTACAGCAAATTAACCCTTTACATTGTAAAAGATGAAATACGTTACATTTCTGCAACATAATAGGCATGTAGCTGATTTAAAAATCAGCAGCACATTCTAAATTCCATGCAGATTTTTTTTCTGCCGCATGTACATGGGGTTTTGAAAACCCCTTTCACATGAGTTAGGGTTTATTTAGATGAACGTGTTAATCCTCCGTGTGAAGGACGTTTTTTTTAATGGACGTCATAAGGCTGCATGTATTTCTAAGGGGCTATTCACACGGCTGTTGTTTTAATGGACTATGTGAAGGGCCTGTAGAAAAAATAGGACATGTCCTTTTTTTGTCCATTTTCACGGATCCCTCAATACACTCAAGTCTATAAGGGATTTGCGAAAACAAGTTCCTCACGGGTGTAAATCAGCCATGAAAAATGGCCGTTATTCACAGCTGATTTTGCAAGCGTTCGTCTGAATATAGCCTTAGATAGTAATTTGTAGTGAATTTTCATTGTGCAATCCACACCAAAAATAGGAAACAAGAGGCCTTGTTCAGACGTCCATGTTCGGTCTGTGAAAAACGGACCGTGTATCCAGGGCTGGCGTCAGCACCCTTGGGGCGGCCCACTCGGCCGTCGGGTGCTGTCCCTGCCGTCGTCACGGCATCAATGTCCATATGTGGACAGTGATGTCAGGAGGTGAGAAGGAGTCCCAGGCAGAGCACCAGCGGCTCTTCTCCGGGACTCCGTCGCTGCGAAAGCCCCTGACATCACTGTCCATATATGGACAGTGATGTCAGAGGGAGAGAAGGAGTACCAGGCAGAGCGTTAGCGGCTCTGCTCCGGAACTCCATCTCTGGGAAAGCCCCTGACATCACTGTCCATATATGGACAGTGATGTCAGGAGGAGAGACGGAGTCCCAGGCAGAGCGCTAGCAGCTCTGCTCGGGGACTCCGTCTCTGGGGAAGACCCTGACATCACTGTCCATATATGGACAGTGATGTCAGGAGGAGTCCCAGGCAGAGCGCTAGAAGCGGCTCTGCTCAGGGACTCCGTCTCCAGGGAAGCCACTGATATCACTGTCCATATATGGACAGTGATGTCAGGAGCAGAGCAGTGTCCCAGGCAGATTGCTAGTAACGCTCTGCCCGGGACTTTGGCTCTGGGGTTACCCCTGACATCACTAGCCCTATATGGACAGTGACGTCAGGGCCTTTCCCAGAGCTGGAGTACTGGAGCAGAGCCCTTACTTGCACTCTGTCTAGGACTTCAGCGCTGCTCCGGACATCACTATCCATATATGAACAGTGATGTCGGGAGCAGGCAGAGTGCTAGTAGTGTTCTGCCTGGGACTATGGCTCTGGGGTTGCCCCTGATAACACCGTCCATATATGGACTGTGACGTCATGGGGTTTCTCCTGAAGCGGAATCCCCAGCCAGAGCATCGGAAATGCTCTTGCTGGGGATTACAGTCATAGAGGGAACCCTTAAATCACTACCTAAATGGTGGGAGGCTGTGTGGTACTACCAGGAAGGGTGGTTGTGTGGCACTACCAGGGAGGGAGGCTGTGTGGCAGTATCAGGGAGGTGGGCAGTGTGGCACTTCCAGGGAGGACGGGGCTGTGTGGGACTACCTGGGAGGGGGGCTGTGTGGCACTACCTGGGAGGTGGGGGCTGTGTGGCAGTACCTGGGAGGTGGGGGCTGTTTGGCACTACCTGGAAGGGGGGGCTGTGTGGCACTACCTGGGGAGGGCTGGATGGCACTATCTCCAGAGGGCACTAAATTTATGGGGGTGCAAACTGGGGGCCTAACTTCTTTATGGGGGCACGAAGTGAGATTTTCTGCCATTTTACTGCCGCTGTGAGTTCCCCCGCAAAGGAGCCTACTAAGTCTGTGTCGCCCAAGGGCCAACATAAACCTGGAGCCGGCCTTGCATGTATCGAATTTCCTGGACCGACCACAGTTCATGGAGCCGAACTCCTAACATCACAGTTATATATGATGCTAGGAGTCCCTACCTCCCCGTGAGAATACTGTCCCCAGTCCTGTACTGAAAACATGATTACAGTGCAAGACGGTATTCCTGCAGGGTGGTAGGGACTCCTAGCATCATAGATAAATGCGATGCTAGGAGACCGGCTCCATGAACTGTGGTCCATCCGGGAAATACGGCCTTAGTCTGGTTACACAGTGCGTCAAATCCCATTTTTTTGCCACAATTTTTGAAAAAAAACACACTATTTTTTTCAAGTTTCTGATGTTTTGTAACATTTTTTATGCAATTTTTGTAATCTCGGCTCAAATCACGTGCAACTTTTAAAATATTTTTTATGAAAAATAGTTTTTACTTTTTGAGATACAGCTGCTTTGTATCCTGTATACAGAGCAGCGGTTTCAAAAGTTAAGACCTGAATCCATCAGGTCAGCGGGACTGACAGGTTCAATGACAGCGTGTCCTGCATGTCTATGACACGCAGGATCGAGCTGTTCCCAATCACATCTAAGTTCAAAACTTAGATGTGATCAATTACAGGTGGATCCTGCGTTGACACTGAACCAGTCAGTCCCAGTGACCTGATGGATTGAGGTCTCAGCGCTAGATACAGCTGCTTTGTATACAGGATACAAAGCAGCTGTGTCTCAAAAAGTAAAAATTATTTTTAATAAAAAGTATTTAGACAGTTGCACAAAACACACTAATAGCTGTTTTTTTGTTTTTTTTTTAAATAAAAATGTATATTTCAAATGTGTAACTTCTATCTGTGAGGAGACTTATTGTCTTAATGTTGGGAATAGCATTCACATCATTTATTTTTTTTATCTTTTCTGTCACGTGTTATTAAAATATAAGTATTGGTTGGAAAGCCAAGAGGTACAATGCGCCACTGGAGCACCAGAGACCACTAGGTTGTTGGATCACTAGAAATTCATGGGCATCATTACATTTCTAGTCAATAGGCGCCTTACAACTGACCTTACCACTGGTCCCCTGCTACCTGAATGCTTATTGATAGCACTTAGAATTAGGTCCAGGATTATCTGGACAGTGACACAGTCTTCATGATTTGCCACCCCATTGGATTTAAAATGAAACAACCGAGATGCGATTGAAGTGTAGACTTTCAGGTTTAATTCAAGGGGTTAAACAAAAATATCCTGTAAAACGTTTAGGAATTGCAACCATTTTTCTACTCAGCCTCCTCATTTCAGGGGCTCAAAAGTAAGTGGACTTGAAAAAGCCTTCATAGAGAAGGTGAAACGTTGCAGTGGATGCTGGATGAATAAACCAGAGTTTTTTTTAGTGCTGCTTCTTTCTCTCTTTTTTGGATACACGTTTGTGCAGGGGGAGGTCACTCCTTGTTTGAAAGCTGAGCACCAGCCTTAACAGGCAAGGAATCACAGTGCTGGTCCTACCCTTGATTTGTCTATATATATATATATATATATATATATATATATATATATATATATATATATATACATAATAACGTTTATTACCTCGTTACAATGGCTCCTGTCAAGGGGTGGGATATATTGTTTAGGCAGCAAATGAATAGTCAGTTCTTGAAGTTAATGTGTTGAAAGCAGAAAAGATGGGCAAGCGTAAGGATCTGAGCGACTTTGACAAGGGACAAATTGTGGTGGCCTAGACGACTGGATCATAGCATCTCCAAATCTGCAGGTGTTGTGGGGTGTTCCCTGTATGCAGTGGTTAGTACCTACAAAACATGGTACAAGTAAGGACAAGTGGTGAACTAGTGACTCGTGAGCTGCCTTTGGGGCTGACTTTGGGGCTCCACCGCAGAAAGCATCTACAATGGGCAGGTTAGCATCAGAACAGGACCATGGAACATTGGAAGGAGGTGACCGATTGTGATGAATTCTGTTTTCTTTTACAATATGTGGATGGCCAGGGGAAGGAGGGTTGCTTACCTGGGAAAGAGATAGCACAAGTATGCACTATGGGAAGAAGGCAAGCCTGCGGAAGCAGTGTATTGCTCTGGGCAATTTTCTACTTGGAAACCGGGATCCTGGCACTCTTGTGGATGCAACATTGACACGTACCACCTATCTAAACATTGTTGCAGACCAAGTACACAATTTCATGGAAACTGTATATCTTGATGCCAGTGACCTATTTCAACAGAGTAAGGTGCCCTTCCACACTGCAACAAAATTTCAGGAATGGTTTGAGGAACATGACAAATAGTTCAAGGTATTAATTTACCCTCTAAATTCCCCAGATCTCAGTCCGATTGAGCATCTGTGGGATGTGCTGGAAAAACATGTCCGATCCACGTGTGCCCCAACTCATAATTTACAGGATCTAATGGATCTGCTGCCAATGTATTGGATACAGATACCAGAGCACACCTTCACAGGTTTTGTGAAGTGAGGTCAGAACAGTTTTGGCGGCACGAGGGGTTGCCATAATATTAGGCAGGGGGTTTTAATGTTTTTGCTGATACGTGTAAATATATAAATAAATACTTATAGTATCCAAACCCACTGTCTTGCTAGATAGACCAGTGATTCCCCAACTCATTATTGTATTGTGGTATATCCGTTAAATTGGCCATAACTTAATTAATGTGTGAGATGTGACATTATAGTGGCTACATGGTGGTATGTGTGGATGTGGATGAATGCGGTGGCATAGCATGCCTAGCAGGCAGCAGAAACCTGTATGGCGGTGTTTACTAAAACAAATCTGAGAAATTTAGAAAAGTAGAAAACTATGGAAAAAAATATAATCATGTTCTTGTTATGACCAGTGACCTACATTGGGACCATACATTTCAGCAGTAACAGAAATCACCGTGGGCTCAGTCCCCTGCCAATTTACTAAGTGAAAGGCTGTATTGGACACCTTACAATTATAGCAGAGTAGCACCACTATTGTATCTAAGATGTGCCAGCATGGAAAAGTAATGAAGTGATCCATAAAGCAAACGTGTTTTTCCAAACAGGGTTATAAAGAAAACAGATCAGCAGGGAAAGAATAGATGTCAGAGACATGTTGGAGTTCATTTTGCAATGTATTTATATCTATACAAGAATGAAAACATGGAAAAATTTGTGTAATGTGAGCATAGCTTAACAAGGTATGTTTTCTGCAAGCATCTCCAAATATGTAGGTACAGTCTATTGTCAGTAAAGACAAATATTTCAATACAAAAGCATAGAACAGGAATTTTTATATTTTTGACTTGTATTACATAAAACTATTGCAAACAAAACAATATAATGATATAGATCAGATCTCTCACTGTATTTCTATAGTACGGTTTACTGTATAAGCTAGAAATCACTCTGACGTGACATTAGGGACACTAATTTCATTTGACTGAAGCAGTCTTTTGACATGTGCAACCAGGGATACCGACCTTTATATTCATTGTTTTTTCTGGACAATTTACAAAAAAATCAAACAGCCAAATCTTCTAACAAGTAAAAAAACTAAATCAAAGAGACTGCCATTTCGTGATTTACATTTTAAATGACAAAGTTACCTCCTATCTAGATAATAGAAATCCTGCTCCCCTTGTATAGGTAGATATGAGACTTGTCTCCCAATTAAAGGGGTTTTCCCACAATCACAAATTATCACCTATCTACAGGATAGTTTAAATTTTTCTAATTGCTGGGGGTCCCACCACTCGGAACCCCACCGATCGTGAGGACACAGGTCACAATCCCCCATATCCTCCTTCCTGTACCTGTGGATAGGTGATAATTAATGATTTTGGAAAACCCCTTTAATGGGTGGTGTGTGGTGACTGCTATCCCCAGATTTTATCACTCCATGGGACATCCAGGATCCATGCCTTGGAACAAAACAATAAGAAAAAAGGACGACTGTTGCCACTGTCACCATGAAAATCGATGTCAAGATAAGGCTACATTTACACGACTGTGAAAAAAAAATGGCCATTAAAAACTGATCAACTGTCAGTTTTTCATGGCCATTTTGCATCAGTGTGTCTCCAATTTTTCTGTCTGTTTTTAATGGCCGTTTGTCATCCGTTTCCCATTCGTTTTTCATGGCCGTTAAAAAAAACTGATGAATTTAATTTATTGATTTTATTGTCCAAACCCCCTGAAAACACCACAGTTTCCATGTAGATAGTGCTGCAATAACCCTGTAGATAGTGCCACAGTGCCCACTGTAGATAGTGCCCACATAGTGCCACAGTGCCAACTGCAGATAGTGCAGATAGGTTTAAAGGCTTTATTGGTCTCAATAAAATACATGTTTCAGGGCTACTTGTCCTATCCCCAGAGTGAAAAAAGGCGCTAAACCTACCTCTAGGTGGGATTTTGGTCAGTTATTTAGCAATAAATTTAAAAGGTGCTGTCTTTAAAAAGACGGCTCGTAAGAAGACGCCTGCGTCAAAGAAGTGCATGTCACTTCTTGGGCCGTTTTTGGAGCCGTTTTTCATTGACTCCATTGAAAAACAGCTCCAATAATGTCCGTAAAATACGCAGCGAAAAACGCAAGTTGTTAAAAAACGTCTGAAAATCAGGAGCTGTTTTCAGGCGAAAACAGCACCGTAATTTCAGACGGATTTTGCTACTGCGTGTGAACATACCTTAAGGCTGGGTTCACACGACCATGTTACGTCCGTAATGTACGGAACGTATTTCGGCCGGAAGACCCGGACCGAACACAGTGCAGGGAGCCGGGCTCCTAGCATCATAGTCATGTACGACGCTAGGAGTCCCTGCCTCTGCGTGGAACTACTGTCCCGTACTGTAATCATGATTACAGTACGGGACAGTTATCCTGCAGCGAGGCAGGGACTCCTAGCATCGTACATCACTATGATGCTAGGAGCCCGGCTCCCTGCACTGTGTTCGGTCCGGGTCTTCCGGCCGAAATACGTTCCGTACATTACGGACGTAACATGGTTGTGTGAACCCAGCCTTACAGATAATTCAGTGGGAAGCGTGAATAGGATAAAAAATAATCCCTTTTTCCTATATTCACATCGTAATAATAAATTATATAACTTACACAGTGAATTTTTTCTACACCTGAACTGCACAATAAAAAAAAATACAATTTCTTCCACATAGAAAAGGCCTCATACAGCCACGTCAATGAAAAAATACAAAAGTATTGGCTGCTAAAAGGCAGAGAGGCAAAAACTAAAAAATTTAGCTGGTCATTAAGGCTTTTTCAGGCCCGGTCATTAAGGGGTTAATGACCAGCTAAATGTTTTTTCTATTTTTTCATTAAGGGTATGTTCACACGCTAGACTAAAAATGGCTGTAAAATACGGAGCTGTCTTCAAGGGAAAACAACTTCTGATTTTCAGCCGTTTTTTAACCATCAAGCGTTTTTGGATGCGTTTTTTACAGCTGTTTTTGGAGCTCTTTTTCTATTGACCCAATGCAAAACGGCTCCAAAAACGGCTCAAGAAGTGACATGTAATTATTTTTTACGGGGCGTTTTTTTGCGTGCCATTTTTAAAAACGGCCGCGTAAAAGACACCCCGTGGGAACGGAACACCGTTTTTCCCATTGAAATCAATGGTTGGAGGCGTTCAGCCCCCATATTTTCAGCCATTTTTCGTGGGCGTTTACTGCCCGAAAAACGACTCAAAATAGGCCGTGTGAACATACCCTAATGCGGCTATATGACACCTTGCTATATACGAGAGAAATTGTATTTTTGTTCTGCGTGGTTTGGGAATGGAAAGAATTTACTGTGTAAGTTATGTAATTAATTCTTTCGATGTGAGTATAGGAAGAAACTATTTCCAGTATTTTTTTATCTTTCTTGTTTATTTTTTATTCCGTTCACATTTCATGCTAAATAATCTATTAAATAAATTCTTCAGGTTATTACGTTAGTGAAGATACCTAGTTTGTGTAGGTTTTTTACTTTTATGAAATGTATGGGCCATAAAATATATTTTATGCTAAATAATGTTTGTTTTTTAATTTTTTAAATTTTTTGTTACATTTTGTTTTATCCCGTTAAGGGATAACTTTAATTGCAACTTTATTTTTTTACGTATAATGTATTAGCACACTCCTATGCTAATTCAGTATACAGTATCACTATGACACAGACTGCTGTTAGGGCAAAACATAGGGCTGACAGCACAAGGTTCCCAAAGTCGCCAATAGTGTCACCGATTTCCGGTGACGCGATTAAAGTATATAGTGCCCTTTGATCATGCCGAGGTCATAGACCATGGTGATCAAGGCTGGCATCAGCACTCGGCAAACCCAGGCAAGTACCGTGCCTCACTGCGTTTGGGGGAGCCCACTCGGCCGCCGGGTGCTGTTGCTGCTGTCATCATGGCATCACTGTCCATATATGGATAGTGATGTCAGGAGGAGGGTAGGAGTCCCAGGCATTGAACTAGCAGCTCTGCTCCGGGACTCTGTCGCTGGGGAAGCTCATGACATCACTGTCCATATATGGACAGTGATGTCAGAGGGAGAGAAGGAGTCAGAGGCAGAGAACTACAAGCGTCTCTGCTCCGGGACTCCGTCTCTGGGGAAGCCCCTGACATCACTGTCCATATATGGACAGTGATGTCAGGAGGAGAGAAGGAGTCCCAGGCAGAGCGCTAGAAGTGGCTCTGCTCTGGGACTTCAGCTCTGGGGAAGCCCCTGACTTCGCTGTTCATATATGGACAGTGTTGTCAGGAGCAGAGCAATGTCCCCTAGTAGCGCTCTGCCTGGGGCTTTGGCTCTGGCGTTGCCCGTGACATCACTAGCCATATATGGACAGTGATGTCAGGGGCTTCACAGAGCTGGAGTACCAGAGCAGAGCCTTTTCTAGCTCTCTTCCCGGGACTTCAGCTCTGCTCCGGACATCACTATCCATATATGGACAGTGATGTCAGCAGCAGAGCAGGAGTCCCAGGCAGAATGCTAGTAGTGCTCTGCCCGGGACTATGTCTCTGCGGTTGCCCTGACAACACTGACATACATGGAAAGTGACGTCAGGGGTTTCTCCTGAAGCGGAATCCCCAGCCAGAGCATTAGCAATGCTCTGGCTTGGGATTCCACTTCTAGAGGTAAAGGCGCTACCTACAGGGAGAGAGGCTGTGTGGTACTATCTTGGAAGAGGGCTGTGTGGAACTAAATTGGAGGGGGGCTGTGTGGCACCACCTGGGAGGGGGGCTGTGTGGCACTATCCACAGAGGGCACTAAAGTTATGATGGTACAAACTGGGGGCCTAACTTCTATTTGGGGCAAAAAGTGACGTTTTCTGCCATTTTACTGCCGCCGTGAGTTCCCCCCAAAGGGGCCTACTAAGTCTGTGTCACCCAAGGGCCCACATAAACCTGGAGCCGTCCCTGGCGGTAATCAAAGGGTTAAACTGCTGGGGAGTTTTTTTCCGCTCCAAGCTGTATTCAGAAGGCTGCACTAAGTTCAGGAGCTATTAGTAACAGCTACTGCTAAGAGGATAAGCGCACATGGGAGCGCTCAGAAGCCTTTTCTACAGCGATGCCAAACAGCATAGGACTGGGGTTCCTTGGGCTCACCAGAGGATATAATTTTGAGGGCTGACCCTCCATCTATATGGAACATGTTTAACCCCTTAGTGACCACCAATACACCTTTTTACGTGATTCACTAATGGGCTTTAGGCTAGGCTGACGCCTTTTCACGTCAGCCTAGTCTAAGTCCTGCACGGGTCTCCCGTGCAGGCAGGAGCCGGGGCTCTGCTGTCTGATGACAGCTGAGCTCCTGCTCCAACGCCCGCGATCGAAGTTTACTTCGATCGCGGCCGTTTAACCCGTTAAATGCCGCCGTCAATAGCGACCGCGGCATTTAACTTTGTTTACAGAGGGAGTGCGCTCCCTCTGTCACCCATCGGCGGCCCGCGAATGAAATCGCGGGTCTCCGATGGGGTGTCATGGCAGCCGGGGGCCTGATAAAAGCCCCCAGGTCTGCCCTGGACATATTCCTGTTAGGACGCGCCGGAGGCACGTCCTAACAGATTGCCTGTCAGATTTACACTGACAGGCAATAATGCTCTGGTATACGAAGTATACCAAAGCATTATAGCAGCGATCGGAACATCGCACAGTAAAGTCCCCTAGTGGGACTAATAAAATCAGTCATCAAAGTGAAATAAATATTACGGTATTAATAAAAAGTACAGTAAAAAAATAAATAAAACCATTTTTTTCCATAAAAAGTGGTTTTATTTAGTAAAAGTGTAAAAAAAAAAAAAAAGTACACATATGTGGTATCGCCGCGACCGTAATGACTCCATTAATAAAGTTAATATGTAATTTAAACCGCAAAGTGAACACTGTAAAAAAAAAACGCAAAAAAACATGGCGAAATTGCAATTTTTTTCCATTGCCCCCCAAAAAAGTCATAATAAAAATGAATCAATAAGTCCCATGCTCCCCAAAACAGTACCAATCAAAAGTACGTCTCGTCCTGCAAAAAACAAGCCCAAAAAATCACTACATTGATGGAAAAATAAAAAAATTACGGCTCTTGGAATGCGACGATGCAAAATCAAATAATTTTAGTTCAAAAGTGTTTTTATTGTGCAAAAGTCGTAAAACATAAAAAAAACTCTACATATGTGGTATCGCCGTAATCGTACCGACCCATAGAATAAAGGTAATATGTTATTTACGTCGCACAGTGAACGGCGTCAATTTAAAAACGCATAGAACAATGGCGGAATTTCAGGTTTTTTTTATAATCCCCCCCAAAAAGGTTAATAAAAGTTAATATAAAAATTATATGTACCCAAAAATGGTGCCATTAAAAAGCACAACTAATCCCGCAAAAAAAAAGTCCTCATACAGCTATGTAGACGAAAAAATAAAAACGTTATAGCTCTTTGAATGCGACTATAGAAAAACGAATAAAATAGCTTGGTCATTAGGGCCTAAAATGGGCTGGTCACTAAGGGGTTAATATTTATTATAACATAGTCCTTGTTGTTATCATTGTAGACACCGGACATATCATCAATAATAAAATCTAATAGATAATTTGTGAATCAACTCATGAAAAATAGACCTAGTCGCAAGTGATTGCTCCAAAGTCACCTCCAAATGGGGTTGTCTTCTGCTGGACCTTTATTGTGTTAGAGGCTGGGCCCACTGGAGGATCCTCTGGTTCTCTGGTGGGCCAGTCTGACCCTGACGCCAAAAGAAGTTGGTGTAGATTGGGGGTCTACATTGCCCGCCGTCAAAATACATTATTATTGGCTAACATAAACACTCTATTTTATTATTCATTGCTGGATTAACAATTCATTTGCAAAGTGATTTTAATTTAGAAAACCAAAAATGAATAATTGAGTAATATACAATGCATTCAGAAAGTCTTCAGACCCTTTACATTTTTCACATTTTATTATGTTGAGGTCTTGTGCTAACATAAGAAAACATTCAAGTATGTCATCATCATTCTGCACTCAACACCCCATAATGACAAAATGAAAACAGAATGTTAGTAAACTTTGCTATTTTATTGATAAGGAAAAACGAAAATATTGCATTGACATAAGTATTCAGACCCTTTACTCAGTACATAGTTGAAGCACCTCTGGCAGTGATAGCAGCCTCCAGTCTTCTTGGGTATGATGCCACAAGGTTTGCACACCTGGATTTGGGGATTTTCTGCCATTTTCTATGCAGATCCTTTCAAACTCTGTCAGGTTGGTTGGGGGCCGTCGGTGGACAGCCATTTTCAGGTCTCTCCAGAGATCTTGGATTGGGTTCAAATCAGGGTTTCCGGCTGGGCCACTCATGGACATTCACAGTGTTGTCCCTAAGCCACTCCTGTGTTGTCTTGGCTGTGTATTTAGGGTCATTGTGTTGTTGGAAGGTAAACCTTTGGTCCAGTCTGAGTTCCAGAGCACTCTGGATAATGTTTTCATTAAGAATATCTCTGTACTTTTCTACATTTATCTTTCCCTCAACAGTGACTAGTCTCCCTGCCCCAGCTGCTGAAAAATACCCCAACAGCATGATGCTGCCACCACTATGCTTCACTATAGGGATGATATTGGGCAGGTAATGTGTATTTTACTGAGGAGAGGCTTCTTTCTGGCCCCTCTGCCATAAAGCCCAGATTGATGGAGTGCTGCAGTGATTGTTTACTTGACCCTGTTAATATGATGTAACAATCATCAATTTACAATTAACATTAAATGTTGTTAATGTGTTCAAATTATTGTAGAACTATAGACATACAGTGCATTTGGAAAGTCTTCAGACCCTTTCACTTTTTTCACATTTCGTTATGTTGAGGCCTTAAGTCAAGTCTTTCCCAATCATTCTGCACCTAATACCTCATAATAACAATGTGAAAACAGAATTTTAGAAGTTATTACAAATTTATTAAAAATGAAAAGCTCAATTTGCGCATGGACATAAGTATTCAGACCCTTTGCTATGACACTTGAAAGTTAGCTCTGAGGGCATCTGATTTCTCTAGATCATCTTTGAAATGTTTCTACACCTTGATTGAAGTCCACCTGTGGTAAATTCATTTGATTGGACATGATGTGGAAAGACACACCCCTGCTTATATAAGGTCTCACAACTAACAATGCATATCAGAGCAAAAACCAAGTCATGAGTGTAATGAATCGGGGTAGGGAGATGGACAGGTGAGCCCTAATCTACCTGTAACTCAGTCCCTGCCTACTTGCATGACCCGTCCTAAGTGATGGCGTTCAACTGGGCAACGGTCCCGACGCACAGTAAGTGAAAGACAGACAACACAAGACAGGGGCACAAAGAAGCAAAGGGGGAAGTAGGGGCAGTTGCCCACGGAAACACCGTGAGCAACAGGCAGTGGTGAACGAGCCGAATCAAACCAGGAGAGTACGTAGTAGCAAAATCAGAGCAGGAGAATAGTCAGACAAGCCAGGGTCAATAAGTAACAGCGGTCAATCAGGTAAATAGCAGGAATCGCAGAGCCAGGAAACCAGACAATCACAGGCAAGGAACATGCTGCAAGTGAGGGTATAAATAGACCAAAGGCGGGAGCTAGAACCATCAGGCCAGGCTGTGATAGGTTCTCCCTCTCCTCAGCCTGCAAGCCTGAGTGGTAACAGATCGCATCACTCTAGCAGACCTTGGAGCTGATGAAGGCTGATTAACCCCGGGCGTCGACACAGAACCTGTGTCTGGCAAACCCTTTACAATGAGGAGGACAGAACTGCCTGTAGAGCTCAGAAACAGGATTGTGTGGGGGCACAAATCTGGAGAAGGGTACAAAAAAAATTCTGCTGCACTCAAAGTTCCCAAGAGCACAGTGGCCTCCGTAAATCTTAAATGGAAGAAGTTTGGAACAAACAGGAGACTAAGTAATCAAACCAAACTAAGTAATCAGGGGAGAAGGTCCTTGCTAAGAAATGTTACCAAGAACCTAATAGTCGCTCTGGCTAAGTCCCAAAGACCCTTGGTGCAGATGGGAGAAACTTCCAAAAGGTCAACCAAACAAGTCTGCATTTTTATTGAACTGGGATAGTCCCATGGGCATAAATAGGAAAGGCTGTGCTCCATAGCAAATTTTTGAGTGCCACACACAGCCCCTCTTGTAGATGTTGCCCTCCTATAGATTGTGACATTCAGGCTCACTGTACACAGTTGCTATACAACCCCCCTGTAGATAGTGCTACCCTTCCCCCTTGTAGACAGTGCCATAAAGCAATCACTTGTAGATAGTGCCCCCACCTCCCCCTTGTAGAAAGTGCCATAGAGCCCCCTGTAGATAGTGCCCACCTCCCCCTTGTAGATAGCAACCCCATCCCCTTGTGAGTAGTGCCATACAGCCCCCCTGTAGATAGGGCCATACAGCCCCCTGTAGAATGCGCCCCCACCTCCCCTTGTAGATAGTGCCATACAGTCCCCCCGTAGATATCGCCCCACCTCTCCCTTTTAGATAGTGCCATATAGCTCCCCTACAGATAGCGCCCCACCTAACCCTTGTAGATAGCAGCATCCCCACCTGATTGCGCCCCCCCCCCCAAACAAATAAAACAAAAAACGTTATACTCAACTAGGCTTCGTTCCTTCAATGAATGGAGCTGTTCCAAAGAATCAATGCCAGCGTGATCCAGTGACGTCATCACGCCGGCCTGTGCAGGGATCCTAACTCTGTGCCTGATAGGCCTGATAGGCTGATAGCCTGATAGGCTGCAGGCCGAACGTGGCCTGTAGCCAAGCAAGTGGCAGAGCAGGGAGATATCCTTAGGATGCAGATAATATTGAATGTGGCTATGGCTGCTACAGCTATAGTTACGCCACTGGATAGTCCTATCATTAGTGCCTATAAAATAAAATACCACATATAGTATTAACCGTGATTTCCATACAATTATAGCACTGATGTCACGATGCGGGGTGTGGACCCTGTGGGTTGCCCCTGTGGGTTGCTTTATGTAGGGGAAACCACCCAAGAATGCAGGAATAGGCTTAGCCAACATAAATATACTATACGTCAAAAGAAGTTGGATTTACCCATTCCCCAACATTTTGATAAATATCGACACAATGTCTCTCAATTAAGCTTTAGAATTATCGATGGGATCCCTGAATTACGTAGGGGAGGTAATAGGGAAGCCACGTTGGATCTATGAGCTTGATTGTTTGGAGCCAAAAGACTTAAATCGAGAATTCAAAATTGTCTCTCTCTTCTAGCTTTACGTTGGAATGCTGTTTCTGCCATGTTGCTGTAGGTTTGGTTTGAAATTTAAGTGCTTGTACCTAACAATCGTACGGATTTGTTATGATTTTTATAAATTTTTTTGGTTTTATCTTATAATAAACAAAAAATCTTTTTCTTTTTTCTTAGATTGTTTACAGCTGTTTGGATCTTGTAAACTCTGTGGAGATGGAATTCCAGACCAATATGATATAAATTAACATCTTTTTCAAATGTCTATCGTTATTCTGCCATGCATATTTCCTCTTGATGTCATTCATTATAATAAAATGCCCTTCTTTTATATGCGCTTTCGTGGTATGTATATTTCTACACTGTAGATTAGAATGTTCCCTGAGACCTTGAGACACAGGACAACTTTTATGTGAGTGTATGCTCTTTAGACATAGTGACACTATGTATTCATAATTGGGGTGATTTTTTTTTTTTTTAAAAAGTAACAATTGTTTTCCCCTTCTGCGATATTATCTTATGGTTCTCACTATTGTTAGGCTATGGGACACTATGAATGAGTGCAGTGCTGGTTATCTTTAACACGTGCTGCGTTATGGACATTAACCAGTGGCTATCCTATACAATGGGCTAAAAATTAAAGATAAGATAAAATATAGATGGAACCTATTGAATGAGTGTTTATAAAAGATTAAGGTATTAGACTGCTATGTTGACGTGATATTCCTTTAGTATTCTAATCTACGACATCCACTCGTGGTCACATGCTTTTTTGAGTATGTTACATTAAGAAGCAAGTATGTTGGCAGATGAATAGTTAAATTACTGCCTACTATGTATTTGGAGTGTCTGGACATGTGATCAGCGCTCGATGACATTGCTTGCTGCTTGCAGTCACATGATCGCGGTCGCCAGGCAACGGTAACGCTGCTGTGATGCGTATTGAATCCTGCCCATGGACAGTAGGGCTGAATGCCGATACATGAAAATATAACATTGACGAGTTATTGACAACTCGTTTTAGATGATTCGGCCATCCATCCACTCGGGTACTGTTTATATTGTATGTAATGTATTTTATTATACGTTTCTTGATGTACTTTGTTTATTATTATTGATTATGTTACACCTGTATTTGACACTTGCAATTAGTGTCATGATGTCACTTCCTCTATATAAACTGCACATTAGCACTTTGTTTACTGCTTGAAAAAGACCCTCACTGGGGTCGAAACGTTGCTATTTATGGTGAAATAAAGACACCTCTTTTTTGATACCTGGATAACGTGTGTGCTACGGTTTTTCTACCTTCTTGTGTCTTCTAGTAATAAAATGTTTTAATTTGCCAAAATGCAAACACAACCTCCTACAGATTTAGTGTTTGGTATTTTTATATTAGGAAGAGCTAGTTGGCTTCCTAATGATATTTGTTGTCTACTTTGCTTTTCTAATTCCATGCAGCTTGCTATATGACTGAATGTTTTAAATCTTTTAGTTGTACCAATTTGTGGTTGAAAGTCTGTTCAGTGTTCAGAGTGAAATTATATTTCTATTTCAGGGTTAGTTGGAGATAAATCATAAACATCAAAGCAAAGTAAAATTAGTAATGTAATTCTTGCATGATATGCTGTTGCACTTGCACGCAGCGGTGACATTTGTTTAAATTGTAGGTGGGCCAGCTAATATGTCAGTGTCAAAAATATGCATTTGATGATTTGGGATGGATGAAGATGAAAGAACAAACACAGCTATCTAAATATTCTATGCATATTTCTACCTGCATAAGTTATTTTGCACAGAAACTAGTATATATTTGATTATAAATATAGATAAAGGGTGGTTTTCTTAGGCCTTGTTCACACGGCGCTCAAAAAAACCAAAGTGTAAACTTGTCAAAAATGTAAGTGTTTTTGACGCATTGTCGTCGCGTTTTTTTATGCACTTTGTGCGCATTTTTGGTACGTTGTACGTGCCAAGAAATGACCTGACGCTTCTATTTTTACACAACGCGTTTTTTAAACACGCACGCGTAAAAAGCATGCATTAAAGCATGCATTTTTGATGCGTTTTTCAGCGCGTAAAACTCATCAAAACCGCGTCAAATACACGCTGTGTGAAAAAGGCCTTAGAGATGTGTTCTTTTTCTGTCAATTCTTTATTTTCAGTTTTATTAAACAATGGGATAGGAAAAGCATGTACAGTAAGAAAGGAATTGGGATTTACATAAACCACAAAAGATAGTGTAAACATTTCTCTTTAGAGTCTCTGTTGACTGACATGGATGAATCTATAATATACAGTAACATAATTTGTAACATAGTTATTATAGCTGAAAAAAGACATAAATCCATCCAGTTCAGCCTATTTTGCTAAAATGTTGACCCACTTAAGACAAGCCAAAGACAAGACAACATTATATTTATCAGAGTGAAAATAAAAAAAGTTAATTCCTGACTCCAAATATGGCAATCGAGATAAATCCCTTTTCTCCAAATAACCCTTTTTTTTTTTATTTCCTGGGCACTGTGGTCCACCCATATCCTGCATTTGAGCTTGCTCAAGTTCTACTATGTTTTTCTAGTCCACTGGTGCTTAAACCTGTACGCAATAATCTATGTGAAATCTAACTAGTGATTTATAAAATGGTAGAACTCTGTTCTCGTCTTGCATATATATGCCCCTTTTGTTGCACCCCGTGATCTAAATAGCCTTTGCAGCAGCTGCATGACAATGGCTTCTGCAGTTAAGTTTACTGTCAAGTAAAATTCCCAAGTCATTTTCCATGTCAGTTTTACCCAGTTCTTTCCCATTTACTTTGTAATGCTGGCATGTATTTTCCCTTCCCAAGTGTATAATCTTATATTTATCAGTGTTAAACCTCATTAGCTACTTTTCTGCCAAGATCCACTTCTAATAGATAACTGTCCTCGTTTGTATTAATTCCTTTACACAGTTTAGTATAATCCGCAAAAATATAAATATTAATGTGAAATTCTCCTACAAGGTCACTCACAAATATATTAAGGTCCCAATACTGATCATTGTGGTACCCCACTAGTAACGGTGACCACATCTGTGTCCCCTTAACGACCACCCACCATCTTTTGATGGCAGGCATTGCAGGTGCTTAGTCTTATCATATACTAATGTGCCCCAAACAGGAAGTTAATATCACCAACCATTCCCATTTTATTTAGGTGTATCTATATAAATGGCCCACCCTGTATAATAAATTAACCTTTATCTTTACCGCATTATATTATATAGACATGTGCCAGTGGTATTGTACAGTAGGTCTCTCTATCTCCTGGTGTGCATACGTCATATTGGCTATATAAACTGCTGTAATTAATGATTTAATGTCCAATCTCCATAGGAAGACTTTGGTTTATATTATAGATTGCAGAATATGTGTAATATTGTAAAATATGTGTAAAATTGTTATGCTAACTGTATGTTTGCTGTTTGAATGAACGGAAGTATATGGTAGAGTCTCTTTGTGTTTTATAGACTTACACCAGAACAAGTTGAGACACTTTATTATAAACTCGTGTGTGAAGTGGCGGGTAACCACTCCCGTCCACGAATCTGGACAGCACTCTTGCACGTCCGCGTTGTGACTATTATTGCGCTCGTGGTCAGGAGTGAGTTAGCGAGTTAACAATTGAGAAAAGTAAGATCTGCATCTTTTCTGTGAGGGTTATAAGCATTTTCTACTATTAGAGTGATGCACTTACAGCAATTATAACCCCACATGCTTCACCAATATATTGTATGTTACCTAACATGATGATGATGATGATGATGATCTACTAACCATGATAAGCAGAATGCTAAAGCCTAGAACAGGGGAATATATCCAGTTAGTGAGTTACAGCAAGCAAAAGAAGGTTTGATGACTGATGGTTACACTAATGTAGATATCTCCAATGTGATTAAGTCTAGGTGATTATAGAAAGCCTTGAACTTGTACTAAATTGTTGGAGTTGAAGAAACAAAGAGAAAAGGTAATAATAATAATAATAAAATGTTGCCATTATATTCATCCTGTGGGCAACCTACGTGTTAAAGCTAGTCTAACTAAAATAGATGATTTCAGGGAAAAAAAGCTACAAGAACAAGAGGTTAACAAAGACTCCTGGTGGGATAATACCTTTTCTTTCTTAAAATAAAGCTAATTGATTTAAGGGAATAGCAGGATGGCTTATGAGTATACTTCAAACTGTGTTTCATTATTTTGTTTTGCATACTTGGCTATATAGGCTTTCATTTGTTAATATGGCTAATGAACTGAAGTATAAGGTTGTGTAAAAAGACTGTTTTGTTGTGGTTTTTTATGTATCTATAAGGTTTAAATAATGAAAGTTATCTGTGTAGAGTCAGGTTTTAGCATTATAAATATAGCAGAAATTTTGTTTCCTTACAGCATTTTGGCATGCTGAAACTTATTAGTTCTAAAAGAAAAGGGAAGAAAAGGTGGGGGCTGAGGGCAGCAGCTGAATGCAGTGTATGAGCATGTTAGAAGGAATGTAAAATGCTGCTCTCTCTCTCTTGAAATATTTAACAAGCATGGTCTGCATAAATGATAGATTGCTAAGTTATCAGGTAATAAACTGATAACTCCCATTATGTCTCCCTTTAATATCCGTTTTTTCTCTATCCTTCTGTCTCCGGATTGTGACTAATATTTTGCCTTCACACACGGAGGCAAACAATATGCCTGGATGGAGCTTCCCCAGGGTGCATCAAATTCCCCTGACGTTATCATCCGTGTAATGAAAGAGCTGTTGGATAACTGGTCCCCCAAACACTCCACCACTTGTCTATTGCTATATGTTGATAATTTGCTTTTGTGCTGTAGCTCTGTTGACATGTGTGCTTAGGAAACGGTCTCATTATAGTTGTATTATCCTATATATGTTTACTGCTATCCAAGACCACCCAGTCCCACACAACTATCACTATGCCTTTGGTTGTAGAGAAAGGAGGGAAAGGGGGGGATGACAGAGCCTTAATGTATGAACTTGCAAATGACAATGTCTTGTTTGATATGAAACATGAGCCTGATTGTCCCAGTTTAATGCAACTTGAAGCCCAAGGGTTACCAGGTGTCACTGATGTACCTTTGACTAACAATGATGTTCAGTATTTTGTAGATGGATCTAGATACTGGAATGAGCAGACAGGACATTTCACCACCGGGTATGCAGTAGTCCAGGAAGGTAAGACAGTGCTGCAAAAGTCACTGTCCTCCAGCAGCTCTGCCCAAGAGGCAGAACTCATGGCACTCGCAGAAGCATGTAAGTTGGGCACAGGTAAGAGGGCGAACATCTATACAGACTCAAGGTACACCTTTGGAGTCGCACACGATTATGGGACTTCAGCAGGCAAACCAATACAACACTGGTTTGCCCCTGTATTTCAGAACGCAGCTGCTCGACATGACAAAAACACCCAGTAAGCACATGCCTCATCCTGATTACCCCTTCCAGTGACTGCAGGTGGACTACATACAGCTACCCGAGGTAGGTGTATATGAATATGTCCTCGTATGAACTGACATGTTTTCAAACTGGCCTGAGGTACGGCCAGTAACCAGAGCCACAGCTAAAAAACTGCTAGGAAAATACTCAGTGAAGTAGTATGCCGATATGGAGTCCCTGAAGTAATTGAGAGTGACAGAGGAACCCACTTCACAGGGGAAGTACTAGGGCATAAACTTACTAGCCTGGGCATCACACAGGCATTTCATACACCATATTACCCAAGAAGGTATACATCTAGATGAAGGAAGAAAGTCAGCAGTACTCGAAGCACCGAAACCTCGGACAAAAATACAAATTATGTCCTTTTTGGGTATGACTAACTTCTGCAGAAGTTGGACAGTCAATTATGCTACTATTACGGGACCATTGATGTGTTTGATTTATGAGGAACCCCTTGCAGCCCAGGATTCCATTAAATGGACTCCTGAAGTTGAGGAGGCATTTTTTCAGATATAACAGGTTCTTGTAGGATCTTCAGTGCTTGGACTACCTGATTATTCAAAAACCCTACATTCAAACTGTAAATTGTAAAAATGGATACATGATTTCAGTGCTAACACAGGAGTATGGAGTAAAGGATAGACCTCTAGCTTACTAATCATTAAAACTTGACCCAATTGCTAGAGCCTTACCTCCCTGTGTTCAATCAGTTGTAGCCACTGCAGAAGCTATAAGAGCTTCCGTCACATTAGTGTTATTTATCATAGAAAGATGTACCACTTTAAATTCATCGACCTTGATGCCTACTTCTGAGGATGATGAACCACATGATTGCCTATCCTCCATAGCAGAAAGAGTGTTACTAAGATCAGATATTAAAGATACTCCACTACCAAATAGTGATCTCATACTGTTTGTAGATGGATCTTGTAAGAACAAATACATTCTACCCAGCAACTTATTCAGATATGCAGTCATATTGAGCCATGGGACAAGCCATGTCTCAACAGGGGGGATGGTAGAAATCATATATAAAGTGTTCACGGCATATGGCTTTACTAACTACTCTATAAATTTTGTTTAACCTGTTTAACATGCGCCAAACATAATTCACAGGGGAATGTAAGACTAAAGAGAGGTCAGTTCCCAAGTCCACAATAAACATTCTAACATATTTTTTATGGATTTCATTGAATTTTAGTTTCCTAAGATATTAGGTATATGTATAAGGGTGTTAATTTGAATCTCAGAGCAGGTAAGAAAATTTTTTGGTTTGAGACACTTGTCAGATAAAATATATGGTATCTGTGAATATTTTTGTGAGTAGAAGCTGTTACAGGTAATCAGCTCAGATCAAGGTACAAATCCTGCTGAAAAGAGTAACACCAGGTGCAAATAAAATGTACCCAGTAACTACACATTTTCTAAGTGCCCTGTCCAGAGGGAAAGATAAGTTTTTCTTATATAAAGGTGTTTGTTTGTTTGTTTGTTTGTTTGTTTGTTTGTTTGTTTGTTTGTTTGTTTGATTTGATGTACAGGACTTATCAATGAACTGATGGGACCCAAACCTGAGGGGTGATAGCACGAGATTGGTGATAGTATTATTTTATAAGTTGAGACCCTATTGTCTGATGTTTATAATTATAATGTATGTAAATATGCCGCAGTGCTGCAAATTACAATCTAAGGTGTTTTTAGTGGAGGCATGAGGTGAAGGTCACTGCTTGTTGTCACTCATTAGCAAGAAGTAAATGGCAGCAATGAGAGCCCGGAGGTTATCTTACCTGGGTGTCTTTAGGTTTGAGAAATATGCTGCCCACGATCTGTTATATCTGCAGGGGTAAAAATCCCATTAGGACAGTAAGTGACAGTGCGACACAATTATGATCAATATGTACCGTGGCAGAAGAAGTTTAGATTATTGCCAATATTAGTAGTTTTAGCAGTAAAGAATGCTCATAATATAGAGAAAGTGGCCGACAGATTGGACACTGTTACAGATTATGTGTTTGATGTTTGGAATGCTGCCCAAGGTGGCATTTGACAAGTAGTTGGCCCAGCCTGTTGCCACTGTATAGACCTTTTTGGCATTATGCAGGACAAGTATGACCATAGAGCAAGCTAAGAAAATAATGTCCGTAAGGGGGATAAGCCCTCTTTTAAGTATCTGGCTTTGGTAAATGTGAAAGTGATTAAAATAATGTTTAAATGAATTAATTTTGTGCAGCAGCCATCTTTTCTGGAGACCCCATCTTGTTCTTATGTAGTGAATGAGAAAGACATTGTTCCTTTAAGACAAGTATATTAATGCTGATTTCGTAGGTTATTAAAGTTAGTTATCTTTGACCTTGGTTCCCATGCGAAACTCAAAGGGAAGAAATATTGCTTAGTTATTATTGATGTATTTACCAAATGGGTAAAAGTATTCCCCACAGCAAGCCCAGATGCTATCACAGTCACTAAAGCATTAGTAAAGGAGATAATAACTAGGTTTGGGATACCTGAGAAAATATACAGTGACAATGGGATACTAAAAAACAAACTCAAGAAAACAATGGAAGAGACTGGGAAGAATTGGGTATATTGTTTACCATTAGTAGTCCTAAATATGCATGTGACTCCTACAGCATCAGGTTTGACACCTTTTGAAATGATGTATGATAGACCATTTGTAATACCACATTTAAAACCATTCTCTAGGATGGATGAGGAGTCTGATTTTAAACTTGCTGAATATATGGCAAAAATGATAACCAACAAGGAAGTTCCTATCTCTAATTGTATTCCAGGTGACCATGTACCTGAACCTGAACATGTGAATCCAGGAAATTGGATCCTGATCAAAGTTATAAAAAGAAAACACTGGTATCATCCTCATTGGGAAGGACCATATTAGGTTCTACTTACCACACCTACGGCCGTAAAGATAGCCGAACGTGGTTAGCATGTGGTTAGAGACCAATGCACGGATAGAAAATAGCTTACAAATTAGTATATGCAGATAAGTACATTGGTACTTTCTATGTGAATGACAAGGTGATCAGATCTAGGAATGATGATACATAGGGTCATGATTGTATGATTACTGGGATTGGTGGGGGGATGGCAATATAATGAAAACAAGAGATGGGATCCCGCAGATAACATTAATTCAGGAACTCTAGGTCAATGGAAATGGAATGTGGTTAGCCTTAACTTTAGTGAAGGACAAACAGCCACATTCCAGGTAGAATTTTGTGACCTGCTCAGAACTGGAAGCAATGGATGGTTAAAATGTAATCTAAATAGAGGAGAATCAGCCAAGTTAACAAGGTCAGGCAAATACATCTATGCTATACAAACACATATAAAGCTAGGATGTGCAGTCATGGACTTTGTCTGTATGGATTACGGCTATGCCCGACTATGGATATTATGCCAGTAATCCCTCTTTAAAAGAAATGTTAATTATTATTAAGAAACCTACCTCTCCCTGTACAAGTTACACCAAATGTAACCAGCCATTTTTGCTAGGAACTGATGTTTCAGGTACTGACCCTATAGGGCATTTTATTAAAGTTAAGAAAAAGGATGTAACTGAAAGTCCTTTAGCCTCAAAGATAGACCTACCCTCTATAGTTTATCTGGCCAACTTCACTTATGAAGATAAATTGGCATTAGAAACAGGTTACAGTGATAAAAATGAATGGTTAGCCTGGGTAGGATACACTGCAACCTAAAATAAAAGAACTAACTGTATCGCTTGTGCAAAAGCTAGGTCACATCTGGCTACTATACCTTTCAGGCTATCAGATAAGGAGAACCTACAAGGTCTGCAATGCATGTTATCTTTATATAATGCATCATATAATCCAGGTGATAAATGATGTAAGACACTCTCTTTATTGTACCCACCTGTGGGGAGAGATGAAATCCCTCCCTTAGTAGTTGCTTACCCAGGCAACTACACCTGCTTTCTGAGGAATGGGAAAGGTAAGAAAGTAGGAAACCTCACTGAAGAGTTTTGCGAAACCACCATAGATATTGGTACTGATATTGGTAATTACTCCTCTAAATTGGTTTACCAACCAGACAATGGCAAGGACTGATCTCTGATAACTATGTGGAAACAGGAAGCTGAGACCTAGGCTACTGGCCAAGAGGCAGGGAGGCTGTAATCTGGTTCAGCTTCTGATGACATCCACTTGTTTTCAGCCCTTGAATTTCAAAGAATGAGAAAATAGCCCTGGAGACTATCTGAATCGCTATAAGCGGTCTATCCCTGGAGGTTCCTTTGACCCTAGAATATACATAGATGAAATAGGAGTACCCAGAGGTGGGCCAAATAAGTTTAAGGCCCAAAATCAGATTGCATCAGGCTTCGAGTCTGTACTTTTCTGGTGCTCTACGATAAATAAGAATGTCGACTGGATTCGTTATTATTATTTATTACAATCAACAGAGAGTTGTTAACCCCTTAGTGACCAGCCCATTTTAGGCCTTAATGACCAAGCTATTTTATTAGTTTTTCTATAGTCGCATTCAAAGAGCTATAACGTTCTTATTTTTTTTCTACATAGCTGTATGAGGACTTGTTTTTTGCGGGATTAGTTGTGCTTTTTAATGGCACCATTTTTGGGTACATATAATTTTTATATTAACTTTTATTAACCTTTTTGGGGGGATTATAAAAAAAAACTGAAATTCCGCCATTGTTCTATGCGTTTTTAAATTGACGCCGTTCACTATGCGACATAAATAACATGTTACCTTTATTCTATGGGTCGGTACGATTACGGCGATACCACATATGTAGAGTTTTTTTTATGTTTTACGACTTTTGCACAATAAAAACACTTTTGAACTAAAATTATTTGCTTTTGCATCGTCGCTTTCCAAGAGCTGTAATTTTTTTATTTTTCCATCAATGTAGTGATTTTTTTGGCTTGTTTTCTGCGGGACAAGACATAGATTTGAATGGTACTGTTTTGGGGTGCATGAGACTTATTGATTCATTTTTATTATGACTTTTTTGGGGGGCAATGGAAAAAAATTGCAATTTCGCCATAGTTTTTTGCGTTTTTTTTTTACGGTGTTCACTTTGCGGTTTAAATTACATATTAACTTTATTAATGGAGTCATTACGGTCGCGGCGATACCACATATGTGTACTTTTTTTTTTTTTTTACACTTTTACTAAATAAAACCACTTTTTATTGAAAAAAATGGTTTTATTTATTTTTTTACTGTACTTTTTATTAATAATATTTATTTCACTTTGATAACTGATTTTATTAGTCCCACTAGGGGACTTTACTGTGCGATATTCCGATCACTGCTATAATGCTCTGGTATACTTCGTATACCAGAGCATTATTGCCTGTCAGTGTAAATCTGACAGGCAATCTGTTAGGACGTGCCTCCGGCGCGTCCTAACAGGAATATGTCCAGGGCAGACCTGGGGGCTTTTATCAAGCCCCCGGCTGCCATGACACCCCATCGGAGACCCGCGATTTCATTCGCGGGCCGCCGATGGGTGATAGAGGGAGCGCACTCCCTCTGTAAACAAAGTTAAATGCCGCGGTCGCTATTGACGGCGGCATTTAACTGGTTAAACGGCCGCAATCGAAGTAAACTTCGATCGCGGGCGTTGGAGCAGGAGCTCAGCTGTCATCAGACAGCAGAGCCCCGGCTCCTGCCTGCACGGGAGACCCGTGCAGGACTTAGACTAGGCTGACGTGAAAAGGCGTCAGCCTAGCCTAAAGCCCATTAGTGACCGACGTAAAAAGGCGTATTAGTGGTCACGAAGGGGTTAATTATACCAGAGATGCAATAAAGGGCATTGCAGATCAGTTGGGACCTACAGTGGAGGAAATAAGTATTTGATCCCTTGCTGATTTTGTAAGTTTGCCTACTGTCAAAGTCATGAACAGTCTAGAATTTTTAGGCTAGGTTAATTTTACCAGTGAGAGATAGATTATATAAAAAAAAAAAAAAAGAAAATCACATAGTCAAAATTATATATATTTATTTGCATTGTGCACAGAGAAATAAGCATTTGATCCCCTACCAACCATTAAGAGTTCAGCCTCCTCCAGACCAGTTACACTCTCCAAATCAACTTGGTGCCTGCATTAAAGACAGCTGTCTTAAATGGTCACCTGTATAAAAGACTCCTGTCCACAGACTCAATTAATCAGTCTGACTCTAACCTCTACAACATGGGCAAGACCAAAGAGATTTCTAAGGATGTCAGGGACAAGATCATAGACCTGCACAAGGCTGGAATGACCTACAAAACCATAAGTAAGACGCTGGGTGAGAAGGAGACAACTGTTGGTGCAATAGTAAGAAAATGGAAGACATACAAAATGACTGTCAATCGACATCGATCTGGGGCTCCATGCAAAATCTCACATCGTGGGGTATCCTTGATCCTGAGGAAGGTGAGAGCTCAGTCGAAAACTACACGGGGGGAACTTGTTAATGATCTCAAGGCAGCTGGGACCACAGTCACCAAGAAAACCATTGGTAACACATTACGGCGTAATGGATTAAAATCCTGCAATGCCCGCAAGGTCCCCCTGCTCAAGAAGGCACATGTAAAGGCCCGTCTGAAGTTTGCAAATGAACATCTGGATGATTCTGAGAGTGATTGGGAGAAGGTGCTGTGGTCAGATGAGACTAAAATTGAGCTCTTTGGCATTAATACGCCGTGTTTGGAGGAAGAGAAATGCTGCCTATGACCCAAAGAACACCGTCCCCACTGTCAAGCATGGAGGTGGAAACATTATGTTTTGGGGGTGTTTCTCTGCTAAGGGCACAGGACTACTTCACCGCATCAATGGGAGAATGGATGGAGCCATGTACCGTCAAATCCTGAGTGACAACCTCCTTCCCTCCACCAGGACATTAAAAATGGCTCGTGGCTGGGTCTTCCAGCACGACAATGACCCGAAACATACAGCCAAGGCAACAAAGGAGTGGCTCAAAAAGAAGCACATTAAAGTCATGGAGTGGCCTAGCCAGTCTCCAGACCTTAATCCCATCGAAAACTTATGGAGGGAGCTGAAGATCCGAGTTGCCAAGCGATAGCCTCGAAATCTTAATGATTTACAGATGATCTGCAAAGAGGAGTGGGCCAAAATTCCATCTAACATGTGTGCAAACCTCATCATCAACTACTAAAAACGTCTGACTGCTGTGCTTGCCAACAAGGGTTTTGCCACCAAGTATTAAGTCTTGTTTGCCAAAGGGATCAAATACTTATTTCTCTGTGCACAATGCAAATAAATATATATAATTTTGACAATGTGATTTTCTGTTTTTTTTTTTAAATATAATCTATCTCTCACTGGTAAAATTAACCTAGCCTAAAAATTCTAGACTGTTCATGTCTTTGACAGTGGGCAAACTTACAAAATCAGCAAGGGATCAAATACTTATTTCCTTCACTGTATATCTTTAATGGCATGACAAAATAGAATGGACCTGGATATGTTACTAGCAGAAAAAGGGGGTGTCTGCAAAATGTTTGTATTTTCTGTTGTACTTTTATTTCCAATAATACAGCTCCTGATGGTAGTAGTATTACCAAGGCATTGGAAGGACTCAATTCCCTGTCCGAAGAGCTTGTGGAAAACTCTGGAATACATGACATCTTCACTAATTGGATTGAAGGATGGTTTGGAAAATTGAGTAACCACATATCCAGTCTATTGATTTCCTTAGCAACAGTGGTAGCCATACTTGTAATTTCTTGCATAAAAGGATTAATTCAGAGACTCAATTACTGAAACAATGTACCAAGAGATTCAAAATGAGGACTTATGCGATGGCTTGGAAACACCCCATTATGACGGTCAAGATTCTGAAGGGCTGGTGAAAACTTAAGGAGAACATTTGTTTTAGATGTCTCACAGAACATTTCTTGATAAATTTACAACAGGGGGGAATGTTAGGAATTTTTTTTTTTTAATTCATGTATCGGAAACTAAAGTGTGCATTGGGCTATACAAGTTTCTCTGCAAAGGTTTTTTTGCTGAAAAAGTGTTTAATATGTTATCAAGTGTGAGGGTATTGGGCAGTTGAATTCCTTTAGAGAGAGAAGTGAAGTATTTATATAAGTTTCGAGGTCAAGTAAAAAGATAACAAAACTGGTTTGAACAAGGTTTATCCCATGTATAAAAGCTATGATACTCAAGGTAGCAGCAGACATTTTGCCATACTGTCTCCTTATCGATACGAATAAAAGACGCGCATCTCTATTCAGATGACTCCTTGAATCTCTTTGATAAGAACCTAAATTCTTCTATTATCAGGCCAAGAAGCTTCCAAATATTTTATTATTTTTACAATATTTCCTGTTGCGGTACCGTTCTTACTCTACCGGTTTTCTGGATTGGAAAGCTGCAGATGATTTTAACCTTACATGCCTACATCAGTGTTGTACCTGACGTGTACAAACTCTATAGGTTAGCGAAACCACCTTTTCTTGCATTTCCTTCATCCTACCAACCAGTATTATCTTGCACCATGTATTGCTGTGTATTATTTTTTTCCCTTTTGGTTTTATTAAGGGGTTAATGACCAGCTAAATGTTTTTTTTTATTTTTTCATTAAGGGTATGTTCACATGCTAGACTAAAAACAGCTGTAAAATACGGAGCTGTCTTCAAGGAAAAACAGCCTCTGATTTTCAGTCGTTTTTAATCATCAAGCGTTTTTTGATGCGTTTCTTACGGCCTTTTTTTTCTGCTGTTTTTCTAGTGACCCAATGAAAAACGGCTCAAAAAATGGCTCAAGAAGTGACATGCACTCCTTTTTTATGGGGCATTTTTTTACGCACTGTTTTTAAAAATGGCCATGTAAAAACCGCCACGTGGGAACGGAACGCTGTTTTTCCCATTGAAATCAATGGGCAGATGTTTGGAGGCGTTCAGTCCCCGTATTTCAAGGCATTTTTCAGGGCATTTACGGGCCGAAAAATGACTGAAAATAGGCCCTGTTAACATACCCAAATGCTGCTATATGACACCTTGCTATATGCGAGAGAAATTTTATTTTTCTTCTGCGTGGTTTGGGCATATGGAAAATTACTATGTAAGTTATATAACTTATTTTTTTGGTGTGAGTATAGAAAAAACGATTTCCAGTTTTTTTTTAAGGGTTTTTGTTTATTTTTTATCCCATTCACGTTTCATGCTCAATAACCTATTAACATAATTCTTCAGGTTATTACGTTAGTGTAGATACCTAGTTTGTGTGTGTTTTTACTTTTTTGAAATGTATGGGCAATAAAATATATTTTATGCTAATTAATTTTTTTAATTTATTTAATATTTTTAAATTTTTTGTTACATTTTCTTTATCCCATTAAGGGATAACTTTAATTACAACTTTATTTTTTACTTATAATGTATTAGTATACACCTATGCTAATACATTATACTGTGTCACTATGACACAGACTGCTGTTAAGGCAAAACATAGGGCTGACAGCACAGGGTTCCCAAAGTCGCCAATTGCGTCACCGATTTTCTGTGACGCGATTAAAGTACAGAGTGCCCTTTGATCATGCCGCAGTCACAGACTGCGGTAATCAGGGGGGCCCACTCGGACGCCGGGTGCTGTCGCTGCCATCTTCACGGCATCACTGTCCATATATGGATAGTGATCTCAGGAGAGTAGGAGTCCCAGGCAGAGTGCTAGCAGCTCTCCGGGACTCTGTCTGTGGGGAAGCTCCTGACATCACTGTCCATATATGGACAGTGATGTCAGAGGGAGAGAAGGAGTCCCAGGTAGATCGCTACAAGCGGCTCTGCTCCGGGACTCCGTCTGTGGGGAAGCTTCTGACATCACTGTCCATATATGGATAGTGATGTCAGGAGGAGAGTAGGAGTCCCAGGCAGAGTGCTAGCGGCTCTGCTCCGGTACTCCGTCTGTGGGGAAGCTCCTGACATCACTGTCCATATATGGACAATGATGTCAGAGGGAGAGAAGTAGTCCCAGGCAGTGCGCTAAAAGCGGCTCTCCTCCGGGACTCTGTCTCTGGGGAAGCCCCTGACATCACTGTCCATATATGGAAAGTGATGTCAAAGGGAGAGAAGATGTCCCAGGTAGATGTCCCAGGATCTGGGGAAGCTCCTGAGATCACTGTCCATATATGTACAGTGATGTCAGAGGGAGAGAAGGAGTCCCAGGCAGAGCTCTACAAGCGGGAAGCCCCTGACACCACTGTCCATATATGGACAGTGATGTCAGAGGGAGAGAAGGAGTCCCATGTAGAGCGCTACAAGCGGCTATGCTCCAGGACTCCGTCTCTGCGAAGCTCCTGACATCAATTCCCATTTATGTACAGTGATGTCAGAGGGATAGAAGGAGTCCCAGGCAGAGCGCTACAAGCGACTCTGCTCTGGGACTCAGTCTCTGGGGAAGTTCCTGACATCAATGTCCATATATAGATAGTGATGTCAGAGGGAGAGTAGGAGTCCCAGGCAGAGCACTACAAGCGACTCTGCTCCGGGACTCCATCTTTGGGGAAGCCCCTGATATCAATGTCCATATACAGACAGTGATGTTAGAGGGAGAGAAGAAGTCCCAGGCAGAGCACTACAAGTGGCTCTGCTCCGGGACTCCGTCTCTGGGAAAGCCCCTGACATCACTGTCCATATATGGACGGTTATGTCAGGAGGAGAGAAGGAGTCCCAGGCAGAGCGCTAGAAGTGGCTCTGCTCCAGGACTCCATCTCTGGGAAAGCCCCAAACATCACTGTCCATATATGGACAGTTTTGTCAGGAGCAGAGCAATGTCCCAGGCAGAGTGCTAGTAGCGCTCTGCCTGGGACTTTGGCTCTGGGGTTGACCCTAAGATCACTGGCCGTATATGGACAGGGATGTCAGGGGCTTCCCCAGAGCTGGAGTACTGGAGCAGAGTGTAACATGCATGGCCGCAGACCATCGGGATTACTCTCCCCTCGACGGCTGCAGCTATGGTCTGGTGAGCGTTGGCCCGCATCTCATTCCCAGGAGATGCCAGCGTTCACTTTCGCTCCACTCTGCTTTGTCCCGTGGGGTGCTCGTGCACCCTTAAAGCGCCAGTGCGCGCACATGCAATACATTAGTAATTAGTCCAATGAACACCCTGGACTATAAGAAAGGCCTTGCCCCTTTGCTCATTGCCTGAGCGTTGTTAGTATTTCCATGTTAGTCTTGCAAATGGCCCCTTGCAAGTATTATCCTGTTCCTGTTGTTACCCGTGCGCTGCTACCTGTACCTTGTATCCCGTGCTATTTGTTCCTGTGTTTGAACCTGTTGGAGTCGTTTTGTGCCACTGGTCACGCCTGCTGTGTTATACCATGGTTGGTGTCTGCTGTCAAGGACCTCTTTCCCCATACCTACAATTTCTATGACGTAATAGGTGGTGTACACCAGAGCAGGAAGGATCACTATAATTTTAAACTTAAAATAAAATAAATAAATAAAATAGGAGGTTCATCCTTTATAACCTTTCTAACAATCTGTGTCCTTCTTGGACATTTTCTTGACCCTCTCTTTTTTGGTAAATAGTGTGAATCCATGGCTACCTACAATATAGTGGATAAAATTAAAGAACGACACAAGAAACAATTATCATCAGCACAAAGTCTATTTTCAGTGGAAGATAGTCTAATATATGAGGTGGATAGTTCCCATGTAGACGTTTCAGCACTACTTTAACAATTTAAGGACTTGACGTTACAACAGACCCAAGCTTGGTGGACAAAGTCCACACTAGAACAATATTTGTCTTTAAATCTTATTACAAGAGGCCTGAGAGTCCCCCTATTCCCAAGCTACAAATTAAGCAAACCAGAACTAAAAACCAGGTGGGAGGAGGCTTTGACAGAATGTTCTAGAACTTTAATGACTTTACTAGTGGAAGATGAAAGCATTCTGCTGGAAAAGTTAGAACCCCAGTTAAATAAAACTATAGAAGCTCTTGAAAGCCATAAGCATAACAAATATTTTGGTGAAAAATTTGATAAAGTCTTGGCACAAATCGACAAGATTGAAATAAAAGAAAAAAAGAGGAGAAAATTTCTGCAAGACCAGCGAGACTATAAATCCATATATCTGGGGAAATAGATCCAAGAGGACTGCAGATAAAAATTACAAAAAAAAAGACTGTTAAGCCAGGATTTTCAAGATACAATCAGGAAAATAGTGAATCTGAAGTCTCGGATTCCTCAGAAATAGAGGGGGAATTCAATAGAATAAGAGGCAGTACCTCAAGAGGTCAATCCGGTCAGGATACACAACTACATCAAGAACAGCCAATTTTTTTACAAGACAGATTAAGCTGGTGTTACAGGGGACAACAGAGAGAAAGTGGAGGTCCCCCCAGAGGCAGGAGGAGAAGACAATAACATCCCCTTGTAAAGATAACACAATGCAAATAATCAATCTTTCACAACATGTCCTTACAAATGCACAGAGAAAGATTCTAAAAAGAGGCTACAACTTTTGCACAACACCCAGGCTGAACAAATTTGAGGTCATAAAAGACCTACATTTGTTCGGCCGCAAGTTGATTTACAAAAAAATCTTTAGCCAAAGGGACAGGGAAATGGATCCCCTGTACATGAGCTCAAATACACAAGAACGTGTATCATTGAGGACTCTAGAAGAACTAGCCGATGAAGGGGAAAGAGAATTGGAAACTGCGGTAACCGAACTAGAGGAAATAAGTACCATACATCCGAGATTACAATTAAAATCCAAGAAGATGCCCTCCCTGGACCTATGTCCACAAGTTAAGATATTTGTGGACTTGGTTACACAAGATCTTAATCAACTGAGTGAAATGCCACTCAAAAATTATAATATTACAACTGAGGAACATCAAGCACTGGAGGAATTCAAGGTTTGGACTGATGTAGTTTTTAAACAATCAGATAAGGGTGGGAACGCGGTTATATGGCCCAAGGATCTATATATTAAGGAAGCCAAAAAACAACTTAATAATAGAGATTGTTACAAATCCCTATAGGGGGATCCCACCCTACAATTCCAACAGGAATATGAGAGACTCATCAGTTCAGGTCTGGAAGAGAGAGCTATTTCAAAGAGTGAGGCCAAGTATCTCTCAGTCAGACATCCCAAGGTGGCGTCCTTCTATATGTTGCCAAAAATACACAAAAATATGGAGCAACCACCAGGCAGACCTATAGTGTCTGGCCAAGGATGTCTGACTGAGAGATGCAGTCAATGGCTAGACTTAGAACTACGCAACTTTGTATATAAACTGCCTTCCTACACCAGGCATACGATGCAGATACTCCAGGAGCTTAACAACGCCAATTTAGAAGAGGGAGAAATCTTAGTAACCCTGGATGTAGAGAGCCTCTACACCAACATCAAACATGATTTGGGATGTAGAGCTGTGGATTTCTTTCTGGGTTGTGAGTACAACTACAATCCCAATAGGAGGGTTTTCGCCAATAAAGTATTGAAGTTTATTCTAAGAAGGAATTACTTCATATTTGATTCTCGCTTCTTCCTACAAATCCAAGGAACAGCAATGGGAACGGCATGTGCACCAACTTTTGCCAACCTGTTCCTTGGGTGGTGGGAGGAGGAAATTGTTTTCGGTGAGCCTTTCCAGATGTATGTCGACAAAATCTCGATATGGCGCAGATATATTGATGATATCATATTCATCTGGAGGGGTTCCGAGGGCGAATGACACACTTTCATTGATATACTCAATATCACTTAAAACTGACCCTAAATTACAGCAAACAAGAAATAACGTTCTTGGATGTTAAAATTGGGATTGATCAGAATCATGAAATTGTCACAAATCTGTACAGAAAAGAGACAGCCACCAACAGTCTCTTAGATGCGAATAGTGCCCATCCAAATAGAACCATCAGAGGAATCCCTAAAGGTGAATTCCTAAGACTAAGGAGAAACTGCTCCACTTTTGAAAATTTCAAAAAGGGAGCTATAGATCTAAAAAAATGACTTAAAGAAAGACAATACTCAGGGCATCAAATTAAACAAGCATATAATGTTGCCCTTCGGATGGATAGAGGCACACTGTTGGTAGTGAAGGAAAAAATGGAAAGTGAGAATACAGTGAGGTTCATTACCACACTGCATGACAAGTGGCAAGAAATTAATAACATCATGAAACAGCATTGGCAGGTGTTATTATTGGATGAGGATCTGAAAAAATACCTAGGTGCAACAATTTCCTTAGGATATAGGAAAACTAACACTATAGAACAGCATATTGTTAAAAGTCACTTTTCCAGGGACTGTATAAAAAAGAAACCACATAAATATCCAGGTTTCCATGTGGTTTATGTACAGCCTTCAAAATTCTTGAAAAGAAAAAAGGTTTTAAAAATAGAACTGGAGGATATTACAAAATCCAAGAACATATTACCTGTGCCACCAAATGGGTAATATATATACTCAGATGCACATGCGATCTACATTATGTGGGAAAGACCAAAACAGAACTCAAAACCAGAATAAGGGAACACACTGGCAGCATTAAAAAATATGATAAATTGGAAGTGGAGACTAAAAGACAGAACAAACCATTCCAACCAACACCGGTTGCCAGACATTTTAAACACTACCATAATCTAAACTTAAAAGAACAGGCCATATGCCACCTTACCACAGGAATTAGAGGTGGTGATATAGACTCCCTGTTATTAAAAGAGGAGAGCAAGTGGATTTTTAAAATGAACTCAGTGAGCCCTAGTGGACTCAACGAGTCCTTTAATTTTGGTTGTTTTCTTTAAACACATGGAATACTCAACAGATATACCCTATGCTATAATGAGAAATCCTAGTGGTCACCCCACAAAAGATAGAACCAATCTGACTGTATAGAATAGACTATGCCAGCTGTGCCACTTGATATAAATCTAGTTATTTTCTCACAAAAGGTGGAATACTTAATAAAATAGAAATACCTTAAGAAAAATAATGGAAACTCTATGAACCAGTTAACCCCTTCCCCCTTTAGCCACATTTGACCTTCCAGACCGAGCCTCATTTTTCAAATCTGACATGTGTCACTTTATGTGGTAATAACTCCGGAATGCTTTCACCTATCCAAGCGATTCTGAGATTGTTTTCTCGTCACATTGGACTTTAAGTTACTGGCAAAATTTGCTCGATATGTTCAGTATTTAATTGTGAAAAACACCAAAATGTAGCGAAAAATTGCAAGAATTAGCATTTTTCTCAATTTAAATGTATCTGCTTGTAAGACAGGCAGTTATACCACACAAAATTGTTGCTAATTAACATCCCCCATATGTCTACTTTAGATTGGCATTGTTTTTTGAACATCCTTTTATTTTTCTATGACGTTACAAGGCTTAGAACTTTAGTATCAATTTCTCACATTTTCAAGAAAATTTCAAAAGGCCATTTTTACAGGGGCCAGTTCAGTTGTGAAGTGGCTTTGAGGGCCTTATATATTAGAAACCCCCAAAAAGTCACCCCATTTTAAAAACTTCACCCCTCAAAGTATTCAAAACAGCATTTAGAAAATGTCTTAACCCTTTACACATGTCACAGGAATTAAAGCAAAGTAGAGGTGAAATTTACAAATTTCATATTTTTTTGCAGAAATAAATTTTTAGTACAATTTTTTTTATAACACAGAAGGTTTTACCAGAGAAATGCAACTCAATATTTGTTGCCCAGTTTCTGCAGTTTTAGGAAATATCCCACATGTGGCCGTAGCGTGCTACTGGACTGAAGCACCGGCCTCAGAAGCAAAGGAACACCTAGTGGATTTTGGGGCCTTATTTTTGTTAGAATAAATTTTAGGCACCATGTCAGGTTTGAAGGGCTCTTGCGGTGCCAAAACAGTCAAAATCCCCCAAAAGTGTCCCCATCTGGGAAACTACACACCTCAAGGAAATTATCTAGGGGTACAGTGAGCATTTTGACCGCACAGGTTTTTTACAGAAATTATTGGAAGTAGGCCGTGAAAATTAAAATCAACATTTCTTCAATGTAGGTTTAGCAATTTTTTTTTCTCATTTCCACAAGGACTAAAGGAGAAAAAGCACCGTAAAATTTGTAAAGCAATTTCTCCCGAGTAAAACAATACCCCACATGTGGTAATAAATGGTTGTTTGGAGACACGGCAGGGCTGAGAAGGGAAAGAGCGCTATTTGGCTTTTGGAGCTCAAGTTTAGCAGGAATGGTTTGCGGAGGCCATGTCACATTTACAAAGCCCCTGAGGGGACAAAACAGTGGAAACCCCCCACAAGTGACCCCATTTTGGAAACTACACCCATTGAGGAAATTATCTAGGGGTATAGTGAGCGTTTTGACCCAACAAGTTTTTTGCATAAATTATTGGAAATAGGCCCTGAAAATGACAATCTAAATTTTTTCAAAGAAAATGTAGGTTTAGCTAATTTTTTCTCATTTCCACAAGGACTGAAGGAGAAAAAGCACCGTAAAATTTGTAAACCAATCTCTTCCGAGTAAAACAATACCCCACAAGTGGTAATAAAAGGTTGTTTGGAGACACGGCAGGGCTGAGAAGGGAAAGAGCGCTATTTGGCTTTTGGAGCTCAAGTTTAGCAGGAATGGTTTGCGCAGACCATGTCACATTTACGAAGTCCCTGAGGAGACAAAACAGTGGAAACCCCCCACAAGTGACCCCATTTTGGAGACTACACCCATTGAGGAAATTATCTAGGGGTATAGTGAGCGATTTGACCCCACAGGTTTTTTGCAGAAATTATTGGAAGTAGGCCCTGAAAATAAAAATCAACATTTTTTCAAAGAAAATGTAGGTTTAGCTTATTTTTACTCATTTCCACAAGGACTGAAGGAGAAAAAGCACCACAAAATTTGTAAAGCAATTTCTCCCGAGTAAAACAATGCCCCACATGTGGTAATAAACGGCTGTTTGGAGACACGGCTTGGCTTAGAAGGGAAAGAGCGCTATTTGGCTTTTGGAGATCACATTGAGCAGGAATGGTTTGCGGCGGCCATGTCACATTTGCAAAGCCCCTGAGGGGAAAAAACAATGAAAACGCCCAAAAAGTGACAGCATTTAGGAAACTACACCTCTTGAGGAATTCATCTAGGGGCGTAGTGAGCATTTTGACCCCACAGATGTTTCATAAAATTTATTAGAATTGGGCAGTGAAAATAAAAACAATCCTTTTTCTTCAATAAGACGTAGCTTTAGCGCACATTTTTTCATTTTCGCAACAAATAAAGGAAAAAAAAGAACCCAACATTTGTAAAGCAATTTCTACCGAGTACGGCAATACACCATATGTGGTCATAAACTGCTGTTTGGGCACACGGCAGGGCTCAGAAGGGAAGGACCGCCATTTGGAGTGCAGATGTTGCTGGATTGGTTTCTGGGCACCTGTGGGCCCAAAACAGTGGAAACCCCCCAGAAGTGACCCAATTTTGGAAACTACACCCCTCAATGCATTTACCTAGGGGTGTAGTGAGCATGTTAACCCTGCAGGTGTTTTGTAGAAATTAGTGTGAACTCGATGTTGCAGAGTGAAAATGGGATTTTTTCCACAGATATGTGGACAATATGTGGTGCCCGGCTTGTGCCACCATAACAAGACAGCTCTCTAATTATTATGCTGGGTTTCCTGGTTTTAGAAACACCCTACATGTGGCTCTAATCTCTTGCCTGGACAGTCGACCAGGCTCAGGAGTGAAAGTGTACCATGTAAAATTGAAGCCTAATTTGGCGATTTACAAAGTATTGGTTCACAACTGCAGAGGCTCAGATGTGAAATAATAAAAATAAACCCCTGGGAAACCACATTATGGAAACTGCACCCCTCAAGGCATTTATTAAGGGGTGTAGTGAGCATTTTCACCCCACAGGTCTTTTCCATAAATGAATGCGCTGTGGATGGTGCAAATTAAAAATTTCTATTTTTCCCTAGATATGCCATTCAGTGGCAAATATGTCGTGCCCAGCTTATGCCACTAGAGACACACACCCCAAAAATTGCTAAAAGGGTTCTCCCGGGTATGACGGTGCCATATATGTGGAAGGAAACTGCTGTTTGGGCACGCTGTAGGGTTCAGATGGGAGGAAATGCCATTTGGCTTTTGGAGCGTGGATTTTGCTTGGTAGTAGTTTTGTTTGGAGTCTTACTGGTGTTTCCGTTTATAATGTAGGGCATATGTAAGCCGGGCGGAGTATATAAGGGGCATAGTCAGGTGGTATAATAATGGGGTAAAAAAAACCAATAAAATAATCCATAGATGTGTGTTACGCTGTGAAGCAATCCTTTCTGCACAGCCCGGTGTCGCACTGATATATGGCGTCCTTTATTATCCCCCTTTTGATCCACACTCCGCGCCTTTGTAGTTTGGGGAATTTTGCTAGGAAGTGTTGTCCTGGTATAATACGGGCACCGTCGCTTCCAGCGGATATGTTTGGGCCCTCCCTTTCCTGGTTCCCTAATTTTAGGTCCTTGATAAATCGCCTCTTCAAACGGAAGAAATGTTCCCCTCGGGCACAACTGCATATTTTTTTATTTCCTGACTTATTGGAGCCATAACTAATTTTATTTTTCATAGACGTAGCGGTATGAGGGCTGGTTTGTTGCGGGACGAGCTGTAGTTATTATTGATACCATTTTGGGGTACATGCGACTTTTTGATCACCTTTTATCCTATTTTTTGGGATGCCAGGTAAACAAAAAAACGCAATTCTGGCACAGCTTTTTTCGTTTTTTTTTATACAGCGTTCACCACGCATTATAAACTACATGTTAACTTTATTCTGCGGGTCAGTACGATTCCGGCGATACCTAATTTATAGCACTTTTTTAAGTTTTACAACTTTTTGCACAATAAAATTACTTTTGTAAAAAGAATGTATTTTTTCTGTCGCCAAGTTGTGAGAACCATAACTTTTTAATTTTTTTGTCGACAGAGCTGTATGAGGGCTTGTTTTTTGCGGGACGAGCTATAGTTTTTATAGGTACCATTTTTGGATACGTGCGACTTTTTGATCACGTTTTATTCTAACATTTGTAGGGCAAAGTGACTAAAAAACAGAAACTCTGGTAACGTTTTTTACGTTTTTTTACGCTGTTCACCGCGTGCAATAAATAATGTAATATTTTGATACCTCAGGTCGTTACGGTCGCGGCGATACCAAATACATATGGTTTATTATTATTTTTCAATAATAAAGGACTTGATAAGAGTAAAAGGGGGATTGTGTTTTATTTGATTACTTGAAACTTTTATTGTTTTCAAACTTTTATTATTTGCACTTTTTTATACTTTTTTTCTCAAGTCCCACTAGGGGACTTGAAGGTCCAACGGTCAGATTTTTTTTTTTTCTAATACATTGCACTACCTATGTAGTGCAATGTATTAGATCTGTCAGTCATTCACTGACAGCAAGCCGATTAGGCTTCGCCTCCCGGCGGGGCCTAAATCGGCTTCCGTAATGGCAGAGCAGGAGACCATTGTGTCTCCTGTTGCCATAACAGCAGTCGCCAGTCCTGATTGCCTGTCAGGGCTGGCGATCTGCTAGTAACCGCTACGATGCAGCAATCGCTTTCGATTGCTGCATCGAAGGGGTTAATGGCAGGGATCAGTGCTAGCTCCGGTTCCTGCCGTTACAGGTGGATGTCAGCTGTACAGTACAGCTGACTTCCACCGCTGATGACGCCGGATCAGCCGGGGCGGATCTTGACCGGCTTCGGTGCTAGGCAGTATTAGGCCTCCGGTTGCCATTGCAGCCACCGGAACCCCGGCAATTTCATTACTGGGGTTCCGATGAGCTGCAAACACCTTAAGTGCAGCGATCGCGTTTGAGCGCTGCACTTAAGGGGTTAATCGCGGGGATCGAAGCTAATTTCGGTCCCCGCCGTTACAGCCGGATGTCAGCTGTAAGATACAGCTGAAATCCGGTGATGATGGCACTGGATCAGCTTCTGAGCCGGTCCCAAACATTCGGCGTACATGTACGGCAAGATGCGGGAAGTCAATGCTTTCCATGACGTACATGTACGGCAAATGTCGGGAAGGGGAATAACAATCACTTTGTCAACAAATAACCAACAGTGTTATTTATACTACCAATATATCTGGTACCAAATGGGACATAGTATGTGGGTCATTAAAAGAAAGATCCCTCATGCCAAAGTCCACAATGGTGTCCTTTCCTACTACACTATATATGTATGACTTTCTCTTGAAAAATTATGAAAGAAATCGAAAATTTCAATAAAAAATAAAAAAACAAAAAATAATAAATAATTAAAAACAAAATAATAAAAATATTAACAACGATTGGCACAATATGAGAAAGCCTTTATTAAAAGAGAAAGTCAAAAATACATGTTACAGTAATAAAATATTGTTAGCCTCTTTTTGTATGTTTAATAATAAGCAAATTATATATGAAGAAATATTAAAGTTACTGTAGGTGATGACAAGACTTAACTAACCAACTGATAAATGTTTGTTTCTGCTAAACACATTAAAGTACGGGATATAACCTGGTGGAAATGTCCTGTTACAAATGTAACAAATACTCACACTACTGTATTCTCAACAAGAGATACATTATAACAAGTTACCTTTTATTTTGATTGGCTAAACTAAATGCCAGTCAATTTCTGGCCTATAAAAAGCACCAGAAACAAAACCCTCCCAACCCCGGAATAAGCTGACTTTGCTCAGTGAAACGTACGTCGGGACAATACCGACCAGATAATAGGGAAAGGAATAATGAGGGAGACATTAGAATAATACAAAAAAACGAATCCTATCATACCCAAAGATAGGCTTTTAATCACAACGGGAATCGAGTGGGTGTAGTGGCGACGTCAATCATTCATGCCGCCCGGCTGTCGAGTGCTAATGACGTCACGGCTGACACTCTGAATGTATGCAGGCACGATACAGCCCGTAATCTCAATCTCTTTTTTTGGAAGTGTGTGTTTGCAGCCTGGGAGTGTGTCTATCCCAGTGCAGTGAAAGCTGCGATCCCAGTCTCGCTGCTCGACTGACAGGTCCTGGAGCAGCAATACTCGGGACAGTAGATAAAGTCCAGACGCACACAACAACGTACTGGGAGATTTACTTTCTCCCAGTGCAGTAAAAGTGTTTGTACAAGTCCTAATACACACAACCATATTTATATGAACTAGGAAACTTACCTTCTCCTGGTGTAATCTGATCCAGCTGCTCGTCTGACACAGGCTGCAGATTTGAACTTTAAGTTGTGTGAATTTATGGACTAAGTCATAATCACAAAATAAAGAGGGTTGGGCCCTTGGTAGTTGGCAGGTCTAATATACAGATTGAGAACAGATGCCAAAGGCAAGGAAACCCTATTTCCCAACTACCATTAAATTGATTGATAATCTTTATTGTGCTATTAAAGCAAATAGACATACAGACAAAACCAACATATAAAGTTAAAATTTTCAATGCATGGATAAGGATAATAGCCGTGCGTGGCTATGCTGATAAGCATCTGTATCTGCCGTCTGTATAGTCCGTGGTAGCAGTGTAACGTCTGAATGAACAATAGCTATAACAGTGAACACATGTATCTATCGTCTGTATTCACATCCAGACAGACTCAGCGGTCACTAAGACCAATAAAGGATTGCTAGGCAGTTAGATTTCTAAATTTTGAATTGTTAGTTAGTATTGCCCTAATTCCAGCATGTTTTAAAATTGAACAGAGAGCCCCCCCGACATGTTTCGCTACAGATGTAGCGTCCTCAGGGGTTCATGGGGCTACTAGCCCCATGAACCCCTGAGGACGCTACATCTGTAGCGAAACATGTCGGGGGGGCTCTCTGTTCAATTTTAAAACATGCTGGAATTAGGGCAATACTAACTAACAATTCAAAATTTAGAAATCTAACTGCCTAGCAATCCTTTATTGGTCTTAGTGACCGCTGAGTCTGTCTGGATGTGAATACAGACGATAGATACATGTGTTCACTGTTATAGCTATTGTTCATTCAGACGTTACACTGCTACCACGGACTATACAGACGGCAGATACAGATGCTTATCAGCATAGCCACGCACGGCTATTATCCCTATCCATGCAGTGAAAATTTTAACTTTATATGTTGGTTTTGTCTGTATGTCTATTTGCTTTAATAGCACAATAAAGATTATCAATCAATTTAATGGTAGTTGGGAAATAGGGTTTCCTTGCCTTTGGCATCTGTTCTCAAGTCATAATCACAACACAAGTTTTTGGAGTACTCTCTCCTTTTTCCCATTGATGAGGAATAGCCATATAATGGCCTCTTAATCAATGGGATTTGAAATACAAATAAAACATTTACAATAAATAAAGTAATAAAAATATAAAAATGACAAAATAAAAATAAAAAATTAAACATAATTAAAAAATGTTGTGCAATAAAAGGAAAAGGGACATTGCACAATAAATTCCTTTTCCTATACCAGTCGGTATCAATTAAAATAATTGAAGGCAACATTGACCAATCTTGCTCCATTTTCCTCTTTTCCCATACCTACAATTTCTATGACTTAATAGGTGGTGTACACCAGAGCAGGAAGGATCACTATAATTTTAAACTTAAAATAAAATAAAGAAATAAAATAGGAGGTTCATCCTTTATAACCTTGCTGACAAGGTCCCATCTGTGCCTAGCCGTTGCTACTGTCTGAACCAACGGTACCGTTGTACTTGGACTATTTATATATTGACTTGGTACTCTGTTGGCCAACTCCTCCAGGCAGTGAACATCATTACGCATTGGATGGATACGCAAGCTGCAACCTTCCTGGCACATGTTCCTATTACTCCTGCTCCTTCTCCTACTACACCTCCTGGCAGTACAGATTTGCTATTCTCTCTGCCATTGCCTCCCCGTTACGATGGAGACGTGAGGACCTGCAGGAGATTTCTGAATCAGTGTCAGATTCACTTCACTCTACATGCCAGTGCATTTCCTTCTGATGGCGCAAGGGTCACATTTATAGTTTCTCTCCTTACTGACAAGGCCCTGGCACGCCCAGGCCCATCTGGGAACGACATGGACTGGAGACCCGTGACCTACGGTGTTTCCTACGGACTTTCCGCACTGTATTTGAGGAACTTGGACGAGCCTCTTCAGCGGCTGCATCCCTGCTGACACTTCGCCATAGAGACACCTACGTGGGCGAGTATGCCATTCAGTTCCGTACCCCAGCGGCAGAGCTGATCTGGAACAACAAAGCCTTAGTGGCTTAAAGGTCTTTCTTCAGATATCAAAGACGAGCTTGCCGCTTGAGATCTACCCTTTACCCTAGATGACCTCATCCTGCTAGCCACCCGGATTGACATGAGAATTCAAGAATGGTCTCAAGAAATTCACCGGGTCCTTAAATTGCCCAGGCTGGCTCCTACAATCCAGCAATTCCAACTGCCCTCATCAGCTGTTCAGCAAGAGGAGCCTTCACAAATAGACCATCCCAAGTTGTCTGTGCAGGAGAGAAAAGCTCAGACGCACTTCGTGACTCTGTCTGTATTGTGGCCTTGGAGGCCATTTTGTGCGTCTGTGTCCCCAAAAGCCTATAAAGCCCCAGAGCCTAGGATTGGTTGGAGAGGCAACGCTACAAGGAAAAGGACGAAATAATAAACTCTCTCCCAAATTGTCTATTCCCGTGACCATAGGGTCCGGTGAGAAAACGCACCGGGTCTCTGCCTACCTGGACTCCGGGTCCACGGCAAACTTCATCCAACAGGACTTAGTGGATCAGCTCCAGTTGTCGACGGTTCCCTTGGAGACACCCCTGGTTGTTGCCTCGGTGAATGGCCTTCCTCTGCCCGACCTCATCATGTCCGAGACCAAGCCACTGAAGCTCCAAGTGGGAGTGCTTCATTCCGAGCAGATTACCTTTCTTATTTTGCCCAAAGCCATCAATCCGGTGTTGCTGGGCCTGCCCTGGTTCCTGCTTCATCCTACGACCCTGGACTGGAATTCTGGAGAGGTTCTCCAATAGGGCTCCAAATGTCTCCACCGCTGTCTGCTACAGGTTCATTCTGTTCTACCTACTATGTCTCAGTCATTGACAGGACTACCTACTCATTTTGTGCAGTTTGCGGACGTCTTTGGCAAGATGGAGGCTGAGATGCTTCCCCCACACCAGGCGTTTGACTTCCCGATTGAATTGGTTCCTGATGCCTCACCTCCCCGTGGTCATGTATACCCCCTCTCCTTGCCAGAGACTCAGTCTATGTCAACCTATATCAAAGAGAATCTGGAGAGGGGTTTCATACCAAAATCTTCCTCTCCGGACAGTGCAGGGTTCTTCTTTGTAAAGAAAAAAGACAGATCTCTTGGACCCTGCATTGACTACCGTGGTCTCAACCAGATCACGGTCAAAAACAAATATCCATTGACGCTGCTCTCTGAGTTAATTGATCGCATACGAGGAGCCAAGATTTTCTCAAAACTAGACTTGGTGGGGCCTACAACCTAATACGAATTCGTCAAGGTGACGAGTGGAAGACGGCATTTAACACTCGAGATGGACACTATGAATACCTGGTGATGCTCTTCGGCCTGTGTAACGCTCCTGTAGTCTTCCAAGAATTTGTCGATGATATCTTCTAAGACCTCCTCTATGTCTGTATTGTAGTTTATCTTGATGACATTTTGATTTTCTCCCCAGATCTGAGGACACATCGGAGACATTAAGTTCGTTAGGTCCTGCTGCGATTAAGGGAGAATCGTCTATATGCCAAGTTGGAGAAGTGTACTTTTTAAAAAAAATTCTTGGCCCTTCCTGGGCTTTATCATCTCGGATCAGGGTCCTCAAGATGGATCCTGAGAAAGTAAAATCCGTCCTGGAGTGGCATCGTCCCCAGGTCCTGCGGGTCATACAGCGTTTTTTGGGATTCGCTAACTTCTACCGGCAGTTTATCCCAAACTTCTCTTCTCTAATGGCTCTCATCACTACCCTTACTAAAAAAGGTATGAACGCCAAGCTGTGGACTCCAGTTGCAGAATCTGCATTCAATAGCCTCAAGAATGCCTTCACTTCAGCCTTGACCCTCCATCACCCTGATGTGTCTCGGAAGTTCTTGTTGGAGGTGGACGCTTCTTCTGTTGGTGCAGGTGAACTTCTGTTCCAGATGGGCTCCAAAGGAAAGGCAGTAGTATGTGGCTATTACTCAAGACTATTTTCCCCTGCAGAGTGCAACTACTCTATTGGGGATCAGGAGCTACTGGCCATAAAATTGGCTCTGGAGGAGTGGAGACATCTGCTTGAGGGCACAGCCCACCTCATCCTGATATACACTTACCACAAGAACCTCACCTATTTCCAGTCGGCTCAACAGCTAAACCCTCGTCAAGCCAGGTGGTTGCTGTTCTTCACCAATTTCCAATTTTTTCTCCACTACCGTCCCGCTGATAAAAATGTGAGGGCCGATGCCCTGTCCAGGTTGTTTGAAATGGAGGACGCTGTGGAGTCTAAAAATGTGAGGGCCGATGCTCTGTTCAGGTAGTTTGAAACGGAGGACACTGTGGAGTCCGCTTAAAGTATCATAGACCCGTCCTGCATTGTCACGGCCAATCATTTGCAAGTTAGAGACATCCTTCCGGGGAGGACTTTTGTTCGGTTGGCAGACAAGAGAAGAATTCTCCGCTGGGGACACAGCTGGGCACTTTGGTGTTCGCAAGACTCGAGACCTGATAACTCGTCATTTCTGGGGGCCTATGCTCCCCACAGATATAGTGGACTTTGTCTCTTCCTGTACTGTGTGTGCTTTCAACATGGTTGCTTACTCCAAACCTGCCGGTCTGCTCCAACCTCTGCCTGTACCCAATTCCCCTTGAAAGCATATTGCGATGGACTTTGTCACAGACCTCCACCCCCCACAGCAGGATGCAATACTGTCTGGGTGCTGGAGGACCGATTCTCGAAGATGGCACATTTTATCCCGCTGACCGGCCTAACTTCTGCTCCCCGACTGGCGAGTCTCTTCATTCAGCACATCTTCCGCTTGCATAGCTTTTCTCTTCACACCGTGTCCGATCAGGGGTCCAACTCACCTCAAAATTCTGGAGCTCCCTCTGTAAACTCCTGGAGGTGAGATTGGACTTTTCCTCAGCCTATCACCCCCAGTCCAATGGTCAAGTCGAGAGGATTAACCAGATCATGGAGAATTATCTCCGCCACTTCATCTCCATGCAACATGATGACTGGGTACAGCTTCTTCCATGGGCCGAATTCTCGTACAACAACCACGCAAGTGAGTCCACCACTTCCACTCCATTCTACATTGTGTACGGTTAAAGAGACTCTGTCACCATATTATAAGTGCCCTATCTCCTACATAAGAAGATGGGCGCTATAATGTAGGTGACAGCAGTGCTTTTTATTTAGAAAAACTATATATTTTTACCACTTTATGAGCGATTTTTCGCTTTATTCTAATTCGTTTCTTAGTGCCCAAGTGGGCATGTTTTTACTTTAGACCGAGTGGGCGTTGTACAGAGAGTGTATGACGCTGACCAATCAGCGTCATGCACTTCTCTCCATTCATTTACACAGCAGATAGCGATATAGCTAAATCGCTATGTGCAGCCACATACACAAAGACTAACGTTACTGCAGTGTCCTGACAATGAATATACATTACCTCCAGCCAGGAAGCGATGTGTATTCAGAATCCTGACACTTCTGAATCTTTTCTGTGAGATTTCCAGCAAGGCAAACGTAATCTCGTTTTAAATGACAGTTTACAGCGTAATCTCGCGAGATTACGTTTGCCTTGCTGGAAATCTCACAGAAAAGATTCAGAAGGGTCAGAATTCTGAATACACATCACGTCCTGGCTGGAGGTAATGTATATTCATTGTCAGGACACTGCAGTAACGTTATAGTGTGTTTATGTGTCTGCACATAGCGATATAGCTATATCGCTATCTGCTGTGTAAATGAATGGAGAGAAGTGCATGACGCTGATTGGTCAACGTCATACACTCCTCTGTACAATGCCCTCTTGGTCTAAAGTAAAAACACTCCCACTTGGGCATTAAGAAACTGATAAGCATAAAGCTTAAAATTGCTCAGAAAGTGGTAAAAATAGATAGTTTTTCGAAAGAAAAAGCACTGCTGTCACCTACATTATAGCGCCCATCTCCTTATGTAGGAGATAGGGCACTTATAGTGTGGTGACAGAGCCTCTTTAACATCCTAGAATCCCTCTGCCTGTGTCGGCTGCATCTCAGGTACCCCCTGTTGGCTCTGCATTTGGGGACTTTCTGCAAGTCTTGCAACAGACCCGTTCCTCTATTCTGCTGGCAGTCGATGGCATGAAGCGAAAGGCGGAAACAAGGAGAACAGAGCCGCCTCAGTATCTTCCGGGTATCAAAGTCTGGCTGTAATGGCAGGAAGGAGGTGAAGGGAAAGTGAGCCCACCGCCCTGTCCCTGCCTACTTGCAACGACCCGCCCTAGGCGACGAGGTACAACTGGGCGGCGGTCCCTACGCTGTCTAAGTGCACAGGAAGACAAACAGGGAACACGCAAGGGAAGGGGCAGTAGCCACGGAATGCCACGAGGAAACGGAGCGGCGAACGAACAGTCAGGACCAGGACGAAGTGAGTACACCCGAGCGGGCACGGAGACAGAAGCAAGCCAGGGGCAAAGCAAAGCAGGTCAAGCAGAACTGCAGCAAGGCAGAAGCACGGCAGAAGCAGGCTGGAGCAAGCAGCAGTGGGGCCAGGAATCCAAAAGAATTACAAGCACTGAGGGAGAGAACAGGGCAGGTAATAAAGGGCAGGGGGCGGAGCTAACTCCGACAGACCAGGCCGCGATAGGCTCTCCCACTCCTGAGCCTGCCACCCTGGTTGGTGGGAGATGGTGTCAGTCGAACAGGTCTGGCCTCAGGTGTGGATTGATTAATCCCAGGAGAATACCTAGATGAAGTACCTGGCAGATCCCTAACAGTACTCCCCCTTTTATGAGGGGCCACCGGACCCTTACTAAGGGGACCCGGTTTAGTGGGGAAGAGAAGGTGGAACCTCCTGGTCAATACCCCAGCGTGAACATCACGGGCAGGTACCCAAGTCCTCTCCTCCGGCCCGTATCCTCTCCAATGGACCAGGTACTGGAGGGAGCCCTGGACCATCCTACTGTCCATAATCTTGGCCACCTCGAATTCCACCCCCTCAGGGGTGAGAACGGGAACAGGAGGTATCCTCGAGGGGGACCAGGACGGGGAGCAGCGTTTAAGGAGGGAGGCATGGAAGACGTCATGTATGCGAAAGGATGGGGGGAGCTCCAGACGGAAGGATACAGGGTTGAGGACTTCAATGATCTTATAAGGTCCAATAAATCGGGGGGCAAACTTCCTGGACGGGACCTTAAGGCGCAAGTTCCTGGACGACAACCAGACCAAATCCCCGACGACAAACCGGGGGTTAGCAGAACGTCTACTATCCGCCTGAATCTTTTGTGCGCTCTGGGACGCCTCTAGGTTCTTCTGAACCTGGGCCCAGACAGTGCACAGTTCCCGATGAACCTCCTCTACCTCAGGATTATTGGAACAACCAGGGGAGACGGAGGAGAACCTTGGGTTAAACCCGAAATTACAGAAAAACGGGGAGACCCCTGACGAGTTACTGACCCGGTTATTCAGGGAAAATTCAGCAAGGGGAAGGAATGAGACCCAATCGAATTGACAGTCAGAGATGAAACACCTTAAATATTGTTCCAGGGATTGGTTGGTCCTTTCCGTTTGGCCATTAGTTTCGGGATGGAAGGCGGAGGAGAAGGACAGATCAATCTCCAACTTTTTACAAAAAGCTCTCCAAAATAAGGAAACAAATTGTACCCCTCTGTCAGAAACGATATTGACTGGGGCCCCATGGAGACGCAGGATGTGTTTCACAAACAAAGAAGCTAACGTCTTGGCGTTAGGTAGCTTCTTAAGGGGGGCTTGTAATTATGTAATGGCAGGAAGGAGGTGAAGGGAAAGTGAGCCCTAATCTACCCACCGCCCTGTCCCTGCCTACTTGCAACGACCCGCCCTAGGCGACGAGGTACAACTGGGCGGCGGTCCCTACGCTGTCTAAGTGCACAGGAAGACAAACAGGGAACACGCAAGGGAAGGGGCAGTAGCCACGGAACGCCACGAGGAAACGGAGCGGCGAACGAACAGTCAGGACCAGGACGAAGTGAGTACACCCGAGCGGGCACGGAGACAGAAGCAAGCCAGGGGCAAAGCAAAGCAGGTCAAGCAGAACTGCAGCAAGGCAGAAGCACGGCAGAAGCAGGCTGGAGCAAGCAGCAGTGGGGCCAGGAATCCAAAAGAATTACAAGCACTGAGGGAGAGAACAGGGCAGGTAATAAAGGGCAGGGGGCGGAGCTAACTCCGACAGACCAGGCCGCGATAGGCTCTCCCACTCCTGAGCCTGCCACCCTGGTTGGTGGGAGATGGTGTCAGTCGAACAGGTCTGGCCTCAGGTGTGGATTGATTAATCCCAGGAGAATACCTAGATGAAGTACCTGGCAGATCCCTAACACTGGCTGTCCTCAAGGAATATCCGTCTGAAGGTGCCTTCATACAAATTTGCTTCCGGTTTTAGTAATTAGTCCAATGATCACCCTGGACTATAAGAAGGGCCCTGCCCCTTTGCTCATTGCCTGAGCGTTGTTAGTATTCCCATGTTAGTCTTGCAAATGGTCCCTTAGTGTTATCCTGTTCCTTCTTGTTACCATGCCCTGCTACCTGTACCTTGTATCCTGTGCTATTTGTTCCTGTGCCTTGAACCTGTTGGAATCGTTTTGTGCCACCGGTGACGCCTGCTGTGTTACACTACGTCTGTTTTCTGCTTTCAAGGTCCCATCTGTGCCTAGCCGTTGCTACTGTCTGAACCACTACAGGTACCGTTGTCCTTGGACTATTTATATATTGACTTGGTACTTTGTTGGCCAGCTGCTATCCCGCTACGGCGATACGGTCCAGTGGGTCCACATACCCACAGATCGTGACACAGAGCCTTTACTAGCGCTCGTCCTCGGACTTCAGCTCTGCTCCGGACATCACTATCCATATATGGACAGTGATGTCAGGAGCAGAGCGGGAGTCCCAGGCAGAGTGCTAGTAGTGCTTTGCCTGGGATTATGGCTCTGGGGTTGCCCTGACAACACTGACCATATATGGACAGTGACGTCAGGGGTTTCTCCTGAAGTGCAATCCCAAGACAGAGCATCAGCAATGCTCTGGCTGGGGATACAACTCCTAGAGAGAACCCCAAAGGCGCTACCTACAGGGAGGAAGGCTGTGTGGTACTACCTGGGAGGTGAGGGCTGTGTGGCACTACCTGGGAGGTGGGGGCTGTGTGGCACTACCTGTATGGGGGGCTGTTTGGTACTACCTGGGAGGGGGGATGTATGGCACTACCTGGGAGATGGGGCTGTGTGGCACTAACTGGGAGGGGAGGCTGTGTGGCACTACCAGGGAGGGAGGTTGTGTGGAACTACCTGGGAGGGGGCTGTATTGCACTATCCACAGAGGGCACTAAATCTATCGGGGTACAAACTGGTTGCCTAACTTCTATATGGGGCATAAACAGAGCCTAACGTCTATATGGGGGCACAAAGTTTTCTGCCATTTCACTGCCGCTGTGAGTTCCCCCCAATGGGGCCTACTAAGTCTGTGTCACCCAAGGGGCCACATAAACCTGGAGCCGGTCCTGGCAGTAATCAAAGGGTTCAACAGCTGGGTAGTTTTTTTTCTGATCCAAACTGTATTCAGAAGGCTGCTCTAAGTTTAGAAGCTATTAGCAACAGCTCCTTCTAAGAGGCTAAGCGCTCATGGGAGCGCTTAGAAGCCTTTTCTACAGCGTAGGACTTGGGTGCCTTCGGCTCCCCATGTCCTGCATGTGCTCAGCAAAATACTTTGGCAATCGCATTTCTCTTGGGTCACAGCTGATGTCACTTCACTGTATACTGTAATCCCACATTATCTTGCCAACTGTGCTTTGCTTTGGTTTTTAGACAATATATTGTTTCTGCTGTTATGTATCTATTGGGACATAATTTCTTTATATTTAATTATACTTATTACCTGCAAATAACAGGGGCATCCATGGGAGCAAAATTCTCCCCCTCTTTAGCCATCATATATATGGCTTGGTGGGAAAAGCAGTACATCTTTGATGGGGACAGACCTTGTGCTCTGTCATGTGTCTGGTATGGCCACTACTTAGATGACCTCCTCTTCATTTGGGGGTCCGATGTGGCGGCCATACCAGAATTTATTGAATATTTAAATTCAAACCCCCTGAATCTCAAATTTACATACCCTTGCCATCCCAGACAGATTTCCTTCTTGGATCTGTTGCTTACCAGTGAAGTACATCTTACATCAGTTAACATGGTGACATTTCGAAAGAGCACGGCAGCTAATACCACCCTGCATGCTACTTCATGTCACCCGTCCCATATTATCAAAAGTATCCCAGTGGGTGAGTTTATTAGAGTGAAACGTAATTGCTCCTCCCCCGCTACTTTTGACCTAGAAAGTGACATCCTCATGAGTAGACTGCATGATCGCAAGTAACCTCGCTGGATGCTAAACCGTGCCCGCAACATCTCCTTAAGACGCGATAGTAACCTTTGCTAATTTCCATAAGTATTCAGACCCTTTACTGAGTACTTAGTTGAAGCACCTCTGGCAGCGATAGCAGCCTCCAGTCTTCTTGGGTATGATGCCAGAAGGTTTGCACCTGTATTTGGGGATTTTCTGCCATGCTTCTCTGCAGATCCTTTCAAACTGAGTCAGGTTGGATGGGGGCTTTCAGTGGACAACCACTTTCAGGTCTCTGCAGAGATTTTGGATTGGGTTCAAGTCAGGGTTCTGGCTGGGCCACTCATGGACATACACAGTGTTGTCCCTAAGCCACTCCTGTGTTGTCTTGGCTGTGTATTTCGGGTCATTGTGTTGTTGGAAGGTAAACCTTCGGTCCAGTCTGAGTTCCAGAACACTCTGGATAAGGTTTTCATTAAGAATATCTCTGTACTTTTCTCCATTTATCTTTCCCTCAACAGTGACTAGTCTCCCTGCCCCAGCTGCTAAAAAATATATTCCAACAGCAAGATACTGCCACCACTATGCTTCACTATAGGGATGGTATTGGGCAGGTAATGTATATTTTACTGAGGAGAGGCTTCTTTCTGGCCACTCTGCCATAAAGCCCAGATTGATGGAGTGCTGCAGTGATGGTTGACCTTTTGGAAGTTTCTCCCATCTGCACCAAGGGTCTTTGGTGCTTAGCCAGAGCGACCATTAGGTTCTTGGTAACATTTCTTAGCAAGGACCTTCTCCCCTGATTACTTAGTTTGGTTTGATTACTTAGTCTCCTGTTTGCTCCAAACATCTTCCATTTAAGATTTACGGAGGCTACTGTGCTCTTGGGAACTTTGAGTGCAGCAGAATTTTTTTTTGTACCCTCCTCCAGATTTGTGCCTCCACACAATCCTGTTTCTGAGCTCTACAGGCAGTTCTGTCCTCCTCATGACTTGGTTTTTGCTCTGATATGCATTGTTAGTTGTGAGACCTTATATAAGCAGGGGTGTGTCTTTCCAAATCATGTTCAATCAAATGAATTTACCACAGGTGGACTTCAATCAAGGTGTAGAAACATTTCAAAGATGATCTAGAGAAATCAGAGGCCCTCATAGCAAAGGGTCTGAATACTTATGTCCATGCGCAAATTGAGCTTTTAATTTTTAATAAATTTGTAATAACTTCTAAAATTCTGTTTTCACATTGTTATTATGAGGTATTAGGTGCAGAATGATGGGGAAAGACTTGACTTAAGACCTCAACATAACGAAATGTGAAAAAAGTGAAAGGTTCTGCAGACTTTCCAAATGCACTGTATGTCTATAGTTCTACAATAATTTGAACACATTAACAATATTTAACGTCAATTGTAAATTGATGATTGTTACATCATATTAACAGGGTAAAGGAAACAAGTCAGCATATTCACTGAAGTGGGATAGTCCCATGCGCATAACTAGGAAAGACTGGGCCCATAGCAAACTTTTGAGTGCCACACACAGCCCCCATTGTAGATAGTGCACCCCTGTAGATTATGACAATCAGGCCCACTGTACAAAGTTGCTATACAACCCCCCTGTAGTAATACCCTTCCCCCCGTAGTTAGTGCCCCTTCCGCCTTGTAGACAGTGTTATACAGCAATCACTTGTAGATAGTGCCCCCACCTCCCCCTTGTAGATAGTACCCCCATCCCCTTGTAGATAGTGCCATACAGCCCCCCTGTAGAAAGCGCCCCCACCTCTCCCTTGTAGGTAGTGCCATACAGCCCCCCGTAAATATCGCCCCCACCTCCCCCTTGTACATAGTGCCATACAGCTCCACTATATTGTTTTTCTTGTGAAATTCTCGATAAGTTTGATGTGTCACATGACCCTCTTCCCATTGAAAAAACTAAAGTTGGATACAAAATGGCCAACTTCAAAATGACCGCCATGGTCAACACCCAGCTTGAAAAGTTTCCCCCCTCCCATATACTAATGTGCCACAAACAGGAAGTTAATATCACCAACCACTCCCATTTTATTTAGGTGTATCCATATAAATGGCCCACCCTGTATACTAGATTTTTTTTTTGCTAAGTGTGGATGTGGGTTTCAAAACCCCATCCACATACTGTAAATTGTACTAAAAATTGCTGCCGATTTAAATTTTGTAATTAGTACAGAAATCATCTGAATACAGACATTTTTATTGTCCAAATTGCATTAAATCATAAAATGATATACAAGTTTGGATCTAATATGCTTAAAGGAATCAGGCCTTTTGGGGCTGGAGCTCCTTTTGGGGCCTCCATCACAGATCCGGCCAAAAATACAGGAAACAATAGCACAGCATGTTGTGCTATTGTTTCCGGTAAAACCACGGACACCCCGAAAGAAACCCGACTGAACTCATTAAAGTCAAGGCACGCGTCTGCTCCTATCACAAGGAGCTATGTATGAGGACGAGTGCTCGTTACTCCGATTGCTCGTCCCCATAAATTATTATCATGTCGGCAGCACGTCTTCCTGTTTACATAGGGAGATGTGCTGCCGACAACGATGTTATTTACATTTTTAAAACAATATGATCAGCAGATGAACGAGCGTTTTCACTATGAACGATCCTTTGCCTGACAATTGCCCAGTGTAAAACCTCCTTTAAACAGATGGTTTCTGGAGAAATATAGTAATTTTATTAATGCATTTATTTTCATTGTCTATTTATTATGTTACAAATGAAATTTAGAGAGCAAAGAGGAACAGAGAGATTTAGGTGAAAATCCAAAAGGGGTCACTTGGGAGTTATGCTTTATGAATACTCTGCCCGATCATTAAGGAAGTGGTTAGGCGGGTCTGCCTGAGCCACCTTGTCTGCAGATTATAAGACGCAAGGACTTTTTAGCAAGTCTGAAAAAGTCTGAAAAATACGGTACGTAAATAGGGCATTGAACATCTTTTACAGAAAATCTGGTCTTGCTTTAGGGGTGATCCTTTGGGTAGGTTTCCCCTTTATTTTGCCCCTGGCGCTTTATGAGAAATGGCTCTTCTAGTAATAAAACGTTTTAATTTGCCAAAATGCAAACACATCCTCCTACAGATTTAGTGTTTGGTATTTTTATATTAAGGAGAGCTAGGTGGCTTCCTAATGATATTTGTTGTCTACTTTACTATTCTACTTTGCTATATGACTGAATGTTTTACATCTTTTAGTTGTACCAATTTGTGGTTGAAAGTCTGTTCAGTGTTCAGGGTGAAATTATATTTCTATTTCAGGGTTTTAGTTGGAGATAAATCATAAACATCAAAGCAAAGTGACATTAGTAATGTAATTCTTGCATGATATGCGGTTGCACTTGCACGCAGCGGTGACATTTCAAAATAAAAGTGTTTTAGTGGTAGGTGGGCCAGCTAATACGTTAGTGTCAAAAATATGCATTTGATGATTTGGGATGGATGAAGATGAAAGAACAAACACAGCTATCTAAATATTCTATGCATATTTCTACCTGCATAAGTTATTTTCCCCAGAAACTAGTTATGTATTGGGTTGTAAATATAGATAAAGGGTGGTTTTCTTAGGCCTTGTTCACACGGCGCTAAAAAAAAAAAAATCGACGTGTAAACGTATTAAAAACTCTAGCTTTTCTTTAAAGCGCTTTTTAAAATACAGGAGTTTTTTATGCATTATTTGCACGTTTTTGGTGCTTTTTACGCACCAAGAATTGACCTGACGCTTGTCTTTTTACACGTGTTTTTTTAAACACTCCCGCGTAAGAAAACGCATCGTATGCACAACAATGCTTTTTCCCATTGGTGTTAATCGGAAGTTTAAAGCATGCATTTTTTACTCGTATTTCAGCACGTAAAACGCGTCAAAAACTCGTCAAACACACGCCTTGTGAACAAGGCCTTAAAGAGATGTTCTTTTTTTTAGTTAATTCTTTATTTTCAGTTTTATAGAACAATAGGATAGGGAAATTGGGGTTTACATAAACCACAAAAGAAAGCATAAACATTTCTCATTAGAGTCTCTGTTGAGTGACATGGTTGAATCTATAATATACAGTTACATATTTTGTAACATAGATATTAAGGCTGAAAAAAGACATAAATGCATCCAGTTCAGCCTATTATGCTAAAATGTTCACCCACTTAAGACAAGCCAAAAACAAGACAACATTTTTTTCATCAGAGCGAAAAAAGTTAATTTCTGACTGCAAATATGGCAATCAAAATAAATCCTTTTTCTCCAAATGACCCTTTTTTTTAATTTCCTGGGCACTGTGGTCCACCCATATCCTGCATTTGAGCCTGCTCAAGCTCTACTATGTCTTTCTAGTCCACTGGTGCTTAAACCTGTACACAATAATCTATGTGCAATCTAACTAGTGATTTATAAAGTGGTAGAACTCTGTTTTCGTCTTGTGTATGTATGCCCCTTTTGTTGCACCCCATGATCTAAATAGCCTTTGCAGCAGCTGCATGACAATGGCTTCTACAGTTAAGTTTACTGTCAACTAAAATTCCCAAGTCATTTTCCATGTCAGTTTTACCCAGTGCTTTGTAATGCTGACATGTATTTTCCCTTATATTTATCAGTGTTAAACCTCATTAGCTACTTTTCTGCCAATATCCACTTCTAATAGATAACTGTCCTCGTTTGTATTAATGCCTTTACACAGTTTAGTATAATCTGCAAAAATATAAATATTAATGTGCAATCCTTCTACAAGGTCACTCACAAATATATTAAGGTCCCAATACTGACCATTGTGGTATCCCACTAGTAGCGGTGACCACATCTGTCTATTTACCATAATAACCACCCTCTATTTTCTATCACTGAGCCAGTTACTTACCCATTTACACACATATTTCCCCAGTCTAAGCATTTTATGTGCCCACATTTTATGCTGCACAGTATTAAATACTTTGGAAAAATTAAGATATATGACACCCAATAACTCACCTGGTCCAGTCTAGAACTTACTTCTTGATCAGATTCGTTTGACAGGAGTGATCCCTCATAAACCCCTGCTGATATAGAGTTATGTTTATTTTTATTAAATAGATACTCCAGAAGAACATATCTTAGAAAGTCTTCAAACATATTACCTGAAATAGAGGTTAAACTTACAGGCCCATAGTTTTTAAGTTCACTTTTTAATCCCTTGAGGACCAAGCTCATTTTGGCCTTCAGGACCAGCCCCATTTTTTTAAATCAGACGTGTCAATTTGTGTGGTGATAACTCTGGAATGCTTTTACCTATCCAAGCAATTCTGAGATTGTTTTCTCGTGACATATCAGACTTTATGTTAATGGAAAATGTGTTCGATTAATTCATTGCTCATTTGTAAAAAACACAGTGAAAATTTGTAAAAATTATGATTTTTCTAAACTTAAATGTATCTGATTGTAAAACAGATAGTAATACCACACAAAATAGTTACTAATTAACATTTCCCATATGTCTACTTTATGTTTGCATCGTTTTGGAATGTCCTTTTATTTTTCTTGGACGTTACAAGGCTTAGAACTTTAGCAGCAATTTCTCCCATTTTCAATAAAATTTAAAAAGGCTATATTTTCACGGACAAGTTCAGATCTGAAGTGACATTGAGGGGCCCATATATTTGAAAACCCCATAAAACACTCCATTTTAAAAACAGCACCCCTCAAAATATTCAAAACAGCATTCAGAAAGTGTTTTAACACCTTAGGCGTTTCACAGGAATTAAAGCCAAATAGAGGTGAAATTTACAAATGTAATTCTTTTTGCCAAAATTTATTTGTAATACATTCTTTTCTGTGACACAGAACGTTTTATCCAAGAAATGCAACTCAATATTTATTGTCCAGATTCTGCAGTTTTTAGAAATATCCCACATGTGGCCCTAGTGTGGTAATGGACTGAAGCACAGGCCTCAGAAGCAAAGGAGCACCTAGTAGATTTTAGGGCCTCCTTTTGTTTAGAACATATTGTAGGCGCCATGTCAGCTTTGAAGAGGTCTTGTGGTACCAAAACAGTGGAAACCCCCAAAAGTGACCCATTTTTCAAGGAATGTTTCTAGGGGTTGTCGTGGAAATCCATCGCTCAAAATATATTAGACTGAAATTTATACGAGTCCCAACAGACTCTCAAGGCCAGACTCCATTAGTCAGTATCCTAATTAGGATATTTCACCGATATATATCGAGAGAGGAGAAGAAAACACACAGACACGCTTATATGTTCAAAATGCTCCTCTGAAGGATTTATTACCAAACTCAAACTGTTAAACTGAAATTCAGAAGGGGTGTAGGCTTGAGGTAAACCAATCAGAGACAATGTAACAATATTTGTTATTCAATAAAAAGCAGATCATAACGTACATCCCAGATACATCATTATAATTCTTCACACATTATGTTTACAGGTTTCTTATCTCTCTTTTGGACAGAATGTCCTCGTGGAGATGGGGTGAGACCTTTCATCACGCATACTTGCCATCCTCCCATCTCACTCCCTTCCCAACTTCGCATGGGAACCAAGGTCAAAGATAAAACATACAAAATCAACATTACTTGTATTAAAGGAACAATGACTTTCCTATTCACTACAAAAGAACCAAGATGGGAAATCCAGACAAGATGGCTGCTGCATGAAACTAAATCATTTAAACATTATCATCACTTTCACATAATACATATCTTAGTAATTTGGCCTCCTGCTTGATAATTCACAATGTAATTTCATACAGAGAATATAAGCAAATAAATCATCCTTCACAAACCTCCCTTTTTCTCATATTAAATTACAGAAATTATATATTATGATTATGAAACTCAAACATTATATCAATAGGGCCACAACTAATATGATGCCATCACCAATGTCCGGTTAGGGTATGGGGTCCCACCAGTGTATTGACAAGTCATGTACATCATCGTCCTCTTCTTCTCCTGTCTTCTGATTAGAACACTTGATACTGCTGACAGATTCACTCAGGTCTTTGGTCTTTACTTGGAACTTTGCTGATGTCATCAGGACTTGGTTTGGTCCTTCTCGTCTGTCAGACACCGTCTCTTTTAGTTTACGTCACCGGGCTATACACAACACCTCATGCTGTGAGCCTGGTGTGAGATCCCACGTAGGTGGATTAGTGGGGTGTTATTGTGACCCCACAAACCCTCCGTTCAGCTGTCTTCTTACTTGTCTGGGCGGCTGCTTGGAATTGTGACACTGCCGTCAGTTCATGACAAACGCGTTGTACTGGCTCCGGCTGCTCCTGCCGCACCTCAGTAATGGAGTTCATCGTATTAAAAATCTTTTAGTTCATGTTTACTGGCACTTGCTGGGGAACCCCAACCCTTGTCAATTGTTACTAATCTGGTGATAACATCTACGTACTATAAAAGTTGTTCTAAGTACATACAATAACAATGTCAGGCCCTTAAACTAAATCAAACAAACACCTTTTATATAAGAAAAACTTCTCTGTTCCAATGGACAGGGCACCTAGAAGATGTGTAATTATTGGGTACATTTCATATGCACTTGGTGTCACGCTTTCCAGCAGGATTTGTACCTTGATCTGAGCTGATTGCCTGGAACATTTCCAGCTCACCAAAATATACACAGATTCCACATGTTTATCTGACAAATGTCACAAACCAATTTTTCTTACTCTAATTTGTATTGCATGGGGAGGCCTCTCAAGGTCTGTTCTCTTTGTGGGAGGCGGGTATGATAAGGTTGGCACCGGTCTGCCAGGACTGTTCTGTAGGCAAATCAAACAGCTCTAACAGAATTTAGCAGCAACAGCTGTAAAGCCTGGGACATACCATTTAGATCTTACCAAATCGATCCTTGCAGTCTTGGGGCATATGTGAGGTCATACACCATCAATGCAAAAGCCATCAAGAGTGCCTTGGGTCTTACCGGTTCACGTTCCCTTATCCGTCCACATTCTGTTAGAATCTGGTTCTCACGCCTTCCGCTCCCAGTTGGACTCTTCCTGTGGAGAACAAGCTTTTTCATTGTATAAACATTAATTGATCTTAATCAAATAATTAATTTGAAGAAAAACATTAGCAAATAACATCTTTACATCAAACGTTCACATTGAGCAATAACTAGAAATTATATATGCAAACTCATTTTTCTTCTTTATATATATATATATATACACACACACACACACACACACACACACACACACACACACAAACACTGTACAGAATTTTCCTTTCACAATAACAACGACAAAAAACAAATAACTAAAAATATTTTCAAATGGGAATATTCCACTTCTGTACCTTTTATCTGACGCATGACTCTAATAGTCCAATGCTAAGGCTGGTCCAGAACTTTACATGAAACTTAACTTCAGTATTTAATATTCCCACAACACTTCTTAAATACAATTATTAAACAAACTAACTTTGGAATAACATCTGGAGAACTGCTGATATCTTATTGTACAAACATCAGGTCAATACTTGGGATAACATTGTTCCCCTGTCACTTGCACACAACGTCTGCAGTGGGGAAAATACAGGCCGGGCTTCAGGCCGCCCTGAGAACAGGTCTACACACACGAGCACTGCGTCATACACTTCTACCTCGGGTAGTTGTATGTTCTGCAGTCGCTGGGACTGTTAATCTGGCTGGGCTGCACTTTTCACAGGTATCTTTGCTGTTTTACCTATGTCATGCCGTGCGCACATCATGCCGGCTGCTACAAACCTAGTGGTGGCATTATTGTATCCAGGGACAAGCCAATTTACTGACACCTGGCTGCATATACCCTTGTTGTCAGTTCTGTCTTCTCTCGCTCTCTTAATTGGCTTACCCAATGATCCAATAAAGTTCCTACTGCCAATGGGCACATAATTGTGGGCGATGCCAAAAGCGTACCTAGAATCAGTGTATATGTCGGCCGTCTTACCTTCTGCCAGGTTACAAGCCTCAGCGAGCACCTCCAGCTCCACTCCTTGAGATGAACAAGAAGGTGAGAGTGGTTTCTGGGTAATTTACCTGGTGCCTCGTATCCTGTTCTACACATGCTGTATATGATAAAGTATGTCTACATTACAAATTTACATTGGAAACCCATGTCACATATAGATAGAACATTTCAAAAGGGTGGAGTTTTATTGTTCCACATTTATCTGATGATCCAGAACACTTGTAAATCCCACCCACCAGGTCCTGTAAATACCTGATTAATACAAAAACAAACAAAACATGTTACTGAAATCTGGCATAAAATAAACAATGTTCAGACAATTTTTTTGTTTTGCCTTCTCCCCATCTAAATCTGTAAGGACTCATCTGTGAGTGACGTCACCTCTGCCTCCTGTGTAAATTGGCTGGAGGGGGATCTGGAACCATCTACACAGAAAAACCTCAAAATATAAGTTACTGTCATACACATTTAATCTGGGTTACTCCTTGAAACTCATACACATTTTGTAGATCTTGCCTTCTCCCCATCTAAATCTATAAGGACTCATCTGTGAGTGACGTCACCTCTGCCTCCTGTGTAAATTGGCTGGAGGGGGATCTGGAACCATCTACACAGAAAAACCTCAAAATATAAGTTACTGTCATACACATTTAATCTGGGTTACTCCTTGAAACTCATACACATTTTGTAGATCTTGCCTTCTCCCCATCTAAATCTGTAAGGACTCATCTGTGAGTGACGTCACCTCTGCCTCCTGTGTAAATTGGCTGGAGGGGGATCTGGAACCATCTACACAGAAAAACCTCAAAATATAAGTTACTGTCATACACATTTAATCTGTGTTACTCCTTGAAACTCATACACATTTTGTAGATCTCCTAGAACCAAATTCATTAATTCAAAACAAAATAAAACACAAAACAAAACTACCTGATCAGTCCCTTCAACATTCCCTCCTATTTGGACTCTGCGAAAGTAATGTAGCAGGGTTCAAAACTACATATCAACATAATAAAATTAGACACTCTATCGGGGGGGGGGGGGGGGGAGGCACTAGTTTAACCCCCTGTAATACACAACAGCCTGGAACAAAAAAAAGATTACTTTCTCCTGACAAATATACATTTTATCTTTAAAATGACCTGCAACCATTTACCTGTAAAACATCTCACATTTTCAAAAATAACATTTAGGCAGCCCCATAGCACGTGCCTCATGTGTGAAAACAAAAAAACAAAACACATATAATTAGTTATTCAATAACACAGAAAATAATATATCTGGTAATATTAATTACTGCAAACCAATAAGCTGTACATAAGAATAAGGAACAGAGGGGGCACATACATTTTCAAAACCCCGTGTCTCACAATATCTGTATTTTAATTCATTTGAATCAACATCAGAACATTCCAACATTAAATCTTATCCCATTATAACACATTAATCTGCAGTATAGCTTTTATCTTTCTACAAACAGATCCAGCCGGCTGTTATATTTTTCTCGCTTGGTGTAGTTACAGACGACTGTGCTGCGCGAAAATAAAACACGTTGCATAAAAAAAAATGAAAAAGAAGTGGAACTGATTTTAACCCCATACACAAAACACTAACATTTTTAGACATTACTGCTGTTAAAAATAGGAAACATACAATATAGTTCTGCTTTTATTGTGGCCATTAGTTTCAAACTTCAGACATGTTACATTACACACATCACACAGATGTCTCATCACATCACACATGTTACATTGCACACATCACACAGATGTCACATCACATTACACATTACACTCCCCCCGTTCTGACCCACATTAGTCACTGCAATGTACCTGGCTGCTCCGTTTTCTTCACTCTTCCAATGAAAATTTACACCTGTATTTAAATTGTTCTTTCTCACATCATCTTACTTGTAACTACCTGTAATCACCTGATCACATGCAAACATCCTTCTTACGGCTGCCAGCCTCTTCAACAATTTTTTTTTTAGTGTGTTATTTTGCCTTCACATACTTTATAATTAAAGCCCCACCTCCTTTTGCTCATTCTAATGTTGGCCGGGACCAGTGCCCCAAAGCATCTTTGTCCAATTTCCTCCTGACCCCATGGTCGGAGAGCAGTAGGGTGATTTCCGGTAAATCCTCCACCTCCAGGCAAACAGGCTATGCCACGTTTGCCGACAGATAACTCAGACCAGTCTATCTCCTAGACTGTCTTACCAATACAATATCAAAAGTCGTTCCTCCAGACATTCTAGCAGTAGGATCCTCTGATCCCTTACTGTATTGAACATCAAGAACAGACAAAATGCTGCCAATCAACAATTACAAGAGCAAATTCTTCAACACAATCGACATTCATGAACCTCCATTGATTCAAGCAGGAGTTGGTAACACTTCACTTATGCAGAACACTTGCTGCCGGGGGGTGTCTTTCGGTTCATACAGCCTGTGATGTAGCATATATCCCAAACTCTTTCCTCTAGCACTTTGCAATGGTTTCACATGCAAATGATATTTGGTAACATATATATATATATATATATATATATATATATTATCCTCCCCGCTCAGTCGTTCACTTTGTGGGTTGTAGTTTAGGGGGTTGTTATCTATGTTGGTGATGATTTCTTTACGGGCTATGGGTCTGATCCAATACCAATGTTCTTCACTGTAATTACTACTACGACACAGGTGGCACCTGGGATAAGTGTCAGGATCATTCATTGAATACAGGATGTTATATTACAACGGTATTCAATCCAGCGGTCTGATGTTATACTACTACAGACTTAATTACTTGGATGTTATTTTACATCAAAGTGTATATGCCGGATTATCATGTGCTAGAAATCAGTCTGTACTGATTCCCACCTTATGCCAGTCTGGCAATGCATACAACTGGTTTATGGACCCTTACACACACTATCACTGTCTGGCAATGAGCCAGGAAAATATAAATGATTTTCTAATACAGTATTCAAAGTTTTCCCTATTGCACTGGGTAATGGTATTGAGTGCAAATTCAATATAGACACAATTGCTTCTCCTTGCACTGGATTCTACATTATCAGGACTTAACCATTGAAGCCCCTGTGGTACTACATGATATTACTCATAACTATCCAACTTTCTATGGGTCTGAGCCAATACCAGTCAGTACCTCCCAACTATAATCCCAGACAAACGGGTAACTATTAATCCTCAACAATTTTACACAACTAAATAACAAATGACGCTACAACAAAGCAGCAAGCAGAAGTTTTGTTTTTTTCCTCACAGTCCAAACTACAATCTTTTCATTTCAAATACTTCACATGTGAGTTACGACTTCTCTCTGCCATGCGCTACGTCACTGCATTCCAAACACTTCTCACAATTTTTAACTGATTTAACAATGTAATTGCTGGCAAAAATTCTCTCATGTCTTTCATATCAACAGTTTAAGATCACGTACACACCTGCAATCCTTCATCACACAAAAAGCTTCAACATACCTTTTTGGATCCATCTTTCAACCCGTTCTGACTAAGGAGTCTCGTCCATAGAAGTGACGTCTGACAGCTAGATTCCAAGGCTTACGCAATACATGTGTGAATGGTGTAAGAATAAGCTCCTTACCTACCGCGGTTTTTTGTAATTCACAGATGCAAAGCCAGACCTCTCCAGTGACAGCTTATCAGACGTGCAATCTTCCCGGGTTTTATCGGCACCATTACTGTCGTGGAAATCCATTGCTCAAAATATATTAGACTGAAATTTATATGCTTATATGTTCAAAATGCTCCTCTGAAGGATTTATTACCAAACTCAAACTGTTAAACTGAAATTCAGAAGGGGTGTAGGCTTGAGGTAAACCAATCAGAGACAATGTAACAATATTTGTTATTCAATAAAAAGCAGATCATAACGTACATCCCAGATACATCATTATAATTCTTCACACATTATGTTTACAGGTTTCTTATCTCTCTTTTGGACAGAATGTCCTCGTGGAGATGGGGGGGAGACCTTCCTTCACGCATACTTGCCATCCTCCCATCTCACTCCCTTCCCAACTTCGCATGGGAACCAAGGTCAAAGATAAAACATACGAAATCAACATTACTTGTATTAAAGGAACAATGACTTTCCTATTCACTACAAAAGAACCAAGATGGGAACTCCAGACAAGATGGCTGCTGCATGAAACTAAATCATTTAAACATTATCATCACTTTCACATAATACATATCTTAGTAATTCGGCCTCCTGCTTGATAATTCACAATGTAATTTCATACAGAGAATATAAGCAAATAAATTATCCTTCACAGGGTGTAGTTAGTAATTTTCTGAACAACATATAATTTTCTAATTTTTACAAGGAGAAAATGCAACCCAAAATTTGTAAAGCAATTTCTCCTGATTACGGCAATACCCCCATATGTGGTAATAAACTGCTGTTCAGACCGAAGGCAGGGCTCAGAAGGGAAGGAGCCCCATTTGAATTGGAATTGTTTTCGGCGGCATGTCAAGCTTGCAACGCATTGGAGGGACCAAAATAGTGGAAACCACCAAAAAGTAACACCATTTTGGAAACTACACCCCTTTAGAAATTTTTCTAGGGGTATAGTTAGCATTTTGATCCCACAGGTTTTTTGCTGAATTTATTGGAATTAGTCTGTGAAGATGAAAATCTACTTTTTTTCTGAAAAAACATAGAATTTTCTAATTTTTACAAGGAATAAAGGAGAAAAAGCACCCCCACATTTGTAAAGCAATTTCATCTGATTACGGCAACACCCGATATGTGGTAATAAACTGCTGTTTAGACCAACGGCAGGGCTCAGAAGGGTAGGAGCCCCATTTGAATTTTGCCGCGCTGATTTTGCTGGATCGGTTTTCAGTGCCATGTCACGTTTGCAATGCTCTGGAGGGACCAAAACAGTCGAAATCCCCCAAAAATGACCCCATTTTGGAAACTACAAACCTTAAGGAATTTTTCTAGGGGTATAGTTAACATTTTGACCCCAAAGGTTTGTTGCTGAATTTATTGGAATTAGTCTTTAAAATGGAAATCTATATTTTTTCTGAAAAAACATAGAAATTTCTAATTTTTACAAGGAATAAAGGAGAAAAAGCACCACAACATTTGTAAAGCAATTTCTCCTGATTACAGCAATATCCCATATGTGGTTGTAAACTGCTATGCAGGCACACGGAAAGGGTCAGAAAGGTAGGAGCACCATTTGGTTTGGATCACAGATTCTGCAGGAATATTTTTCAGGCGCCATCTTGTGTTTTCAGAGTCCCTGAGGTATCAATTCAGTGGAAACCCTCAAGACGTGACCCCATTTAGGAAACTACACCCCTCTAGGAGAATAGAGAGAAATTTGACTTTTCAGATTTGGAATTAAAACAAAGCTTGTAGAATTTATTTTACAGATTTATGAGTTTGATGAAACATTTTGGGAATGTATCAAGCACCAATGGAAAAAAAAAGAACTCACAATTAATTCCTTTTTTATTCTTTGTCCATTGATACCTTATACGTGAACTTTTTTATCGTACAGGCACACGGTGGGCCCCAGAAGTGAAGGTGTACCATGAGGCTCTTTAAGGCTTAGTTTTTGCTTGGATGATTTTTGGCCACCATAGTTGTATTTATCTAGGGGTATAATGATTTTTTGTTTTGTTTATGTTTTAGATATCCAATTGGTGGACAAGTGGGCAATTTTAAATGAAGGTGACATAAAATTTAAGATGAAATTTATATGGACATTCTAAAAATGGCAAAAGGCATGACATTTTTTTTTTAATCCATTAAAGAATGGTAATTTCTGAAACTTTCTTTCATGCAAAGCTCTGGTTTGGAGGGGCAAGTGCTTCATTGATATATCATATACTTTCGGATACCCCTCTTCGAGCATATGCGACATTATTTTTGTGTATGGCTCTTTTTTCCGTTGGGGTACTTCACTTGGGTAGTGATGGCCAGGGACAATTCTACTTGCCTTACTTCCTGAAGTTCTGCTTCTCGCTCCTTCCCCTTGGTCTTTAACCCCTTCCCGACATCCGCCGTATATATACGGCGCTGCTGGGAAGGTGTTCCCGCAACGCGCAGTACAGTACGTCGCTGTGATGGTGCGGGCTCAGAAGCAGAGCCGGCACCATCACCGCGGGGTGACAGCTGTATTATACAGCTGGCACCCTCCTGTAACTGCCAGGACCGAACTATTCTCCGATACGGCAGATTAACCCCTCAGATGCTGCGCTCAATATTGCGCAGCATCTGATAGGTTTTCACCCGACCGACAACCCAGTGACGTAATCGCTGGGTTGCTGTGGCAATCGGACGCCAGAAAATAGCATCCGAGTTTGCCTTATACGGGAGCCTGCGGCGTGTCCTCATAGGCTTGCTGTCAGTGAATAACTGACAGCGCTAATACACTGCACTACGTATGTAGTGCAGTGTATTAGAGTAGCGATCGGAGCATCAGGCCCTAAAGTCTCCTAGTGGGACAAGTAAAAAAAGTAAAAACAAGTTTATAAAAATGTGCTAAAACAATAAAAACACAGACATTTCAAATAAAAATAAAGCTAAACTGACTTTTTTCCCATAGTAAGTCTTTTATTATGGGAAAAACCGTGAAAATGAAAAAAACTATACATAATTGGTATTGTAGCGTCCGTAATGACCCAAACTACAAAACTATTATGTAATTTATCCAGCACGGTGAACGCCGTAAAAAAAAAACATGAAAAACAACGAATCTTTGTTTTTAGGTCACATCTCCTTCCAAAAAATTCTATAAAAAGTGATCAAAAAGTCACATTTACTCCAAAATAGTACTAATAAAAACGGCAATCCGTCCCGCAAAAAATAATCCCTGACACCGCTTTGTGCACGCAAAAATAAAATAGTTATGGGTCTTAGAATATGGCGACACAGAAAACAAATGATTTTATAAAAAAAGTGATTTTATTGTGCAAAAGCGGCAATACATAAAAAAAACTATATAAATTTGGTATCGCCGTAATCGTATCGACCCGCAGAATAAAGCTAACATGTAATTTAGGGCGCACTGTGGATGCCGAAAAAAAAAAACAATAGAAAACTATTCCAGAATTGTTTGTTTTTGGTAATTTCCTTTACCAAAAAATGAAATAAAAAGTGATCAAAAAGTCGTATGTGTTCTAAAATGGTACCAATAAAATCTACAGCCCGTCTCGCAAAAAACAAGCCCGCACACCGCTCAACCAACTGAAAAATAAAAAAGTTATGGCACTAGTAATGCGGTGATAAAAAACATCTCAATGCGCAGGCCAGAGGGGAACATTCCTTCAGTTTCAGGGCCCTAGTATTTAGGAACTAGGAAAGGGAAGGGACATAGCACATCCACTGGAAGCGAGGGTGCCCGTATTATACCAGCGCAAACCTTTCCCAGCAATATTTCCCAAACTACGAAAGAGAAAAAGTCCCCAAAAGGTGCAGAGCGTTACAAAAGGGGGATAAGAAAGAAAACCGTTTATCAGTGTGACACCAGCCTGCGCATAACGGATCGCTTCACAGCGTAACACACATCTATGCATAATTGTATTATTTACCCCATTATTACACCCTCTTATTATGCCATGATGTACTCCGCACAGATTACATATACTCCCACATTCTAAACTGAAATACCAGCAATACCCCAAACAGAACGACTACCAAGCAAAATCCATGCTCAAAATGGCGTTCTTTCCCTTCTTAGCCCTACAGTGTGCCCAAACAGCAATTTATGGCCACAAGTAAGGCATTACCATACCCAGGAGAACCCGCTTAACTATTTATGGGGTAAGATTCTCTAGGGGCACAAAATATTGTGCGGTGAATGGGCAGATCAGTGGAAAAATTGCAATTTTCACTTTGCACCATCCACGGCGTATTCATTTCTGAAAAACACCTGTGGAGTCTAAATTCTCACTACACCCCTTGATAAATGCCTTTAGGGGTGTAGTTTCTAAAACGGGGTCACTTTTGTTTGGTACATCAGTAGTTTTGCAAATGCAACATGGTGTCCGCAAACCATTCCAGCAAAATCTACGCTCCAAAAGATAAATACCGCTCCTTTTCTTCTGAATGCTCCCATATATGTAAACAGCTGATTATAACCACATATGGGGTGCTACCGTACTCTGGAGAAATTACTTTACAAATGTTGGGGTGCATTTTCTTCTCTATTCCTTGTAAAAATGAAAAATGTTGATCTAAAACTACATCTTTTTGGAAAAAAAAATTATTTTTCCTTTTCATGGCTTAATTCTAATTAAGTCAGCAAAAAACCTTTGGGATCAAAATTTTCACTATACCCCTAGATGATTCCTCAGGGGGTGCAGTTTCCCAAATGGAGTCACTTTTGGGGTGTTTCCACTGTACTAGTACTACAGGGGCTCAGCAAATGTGACATGGCTCCCAGAAACCATTCCAAAATCCAAATGGTGCTCCTTCCATTCTGAGGCCTACCGTGTGTCCAAACAGATGTTTATGACCACATGTGGGGTATTGTTTTACTCGGGAGAAATTACTTTACAGATGTTACGGTGCTTTTTCTCCTTTAGTCCTTGTGGAAATGAAAAATAATTAGCTAAACCTACATTTTATTTGAAAAAAATGTAGATTTTCATTTTCACAGCCTACTTCCAAAAATTTCTGCAAAAAACCTGTGGGGTCAAAATGCTCACTATACCCCTAGATAATTTCCTCAAGGGGTATAGTTTCCAAAATGGGGTCCCTTGTTGGGGGTTTCCACTGTTTTGTCCCCTCAGGGGCTTTGCAAATGTAACATGGCCTCTGCAAACCATTCCTGCTAAATTTGAGCTCCAAGAGCTAAATGGTGCTCTTTCTCTTCTAAGCCCTGCCGTGTGTCCAAACAACCGTTTATTACCACATGTGGGGTACTGTTTTACTCAAGAGAAATTGCTCTACAAATGTTGTGGTGCTTTTTCTACTTTAGTTCTTTTGGAAATGAAAAAAAATTAGCTAAACGTACATTTTATTTGAAAAAATGTAGATTTTCATTTTCATGGCCTATTCCCAAAAAATTTTGCAAAAAAACTGGCGGGTCAAAATGCTTTCTACACTCCTAAATAAATTCCTCGAGGGGTGTAGTTTCCCAAATGGGGTCACTTTTGGGGGGTTTCCACTGTTTTAGTTCCACAAGACCTGTTCAAAGCTGACATGGTGCCTAAAATATATTCTAATAAAAAGGAGGCCCAAAATCCACTAGGTGCTACTTTTGCTTCTGAGGCCGGTGCTTCAGTCCATTAGCACACTAGAGCCACATGTGGGATATTTCCTAAAACTGCAGAACCTGGGCAATAAATATTGAGTTGCATTTCTCTGGTAAAACTTTCTGTGGTACAAAAAAAAATGGATTCAAAATGAATTTCTGGAAAAAAATAATGAACTTTGTAAATGTCACCTCTACATTGCCTTAATTCCTGCGCAATGTCTAAAGGGTTAAGAAACTTTACAAATGCTGTTTTAAATACTCTGAGGGGTGCAGTTTTTAAAATGTGGTGACTTATTGGGGGTTTCTAATATCTAAGGACCTCAAAGCCACTTCACAACTGAACTGGCCCCTGTAAAAATAGCATTTTGAAATTTTCTTGAAAATGTGAGAAATTGCTGCTAAAGTTCTAAGCCTTGTAACGTCCTAGAAAAATAAAAGGATGTTCAAAAAACGATGCCAAACTAAAGTAGACATATGGGTGATGTTAATTAGCAACAATTTTGTGTGGTATAACTGCCTGTCTTACAAGCAGATACATTTAAATTGAGAAAAATGCTAATTTTTGGAATTTTTCGCTACATTTTGGTGTTTTTCACAATTAAATACTGAATGTATCGGGCAAATTTTGCCAGTAACATAAAGTCCAATGTATCACGAGAAAATAATCTCAGAATCGCTTGGATAGGTGAAAAGCATTCCGGAGTTATTACCACATAAATTGAAACATGTCAGATTTAAAAAATGAGGCCATGTCAGGAAGGTCAAAAGTGGCCAAAGAGGGAAGGGGTTAAAAAAAATTTTTTTAATAACTTTTTCTAAGTACTCGAGGTACCTAGAACGAATGCCAGCACTTCGGTACAAAATAAAAGAATTGAGGAGGGCCATTTCAATAAAATATAGTGACAGTTTTTTGTACCATACTTTTGTCTTTCGCATGGCACAGTACAGCTTCATTAATTGATCTTCCAAATCCACCCCTCCCATATGTTTGTTGTAGGCCCGTATACATAAAGAGTTTGAAACATTGGTGCTTGCTCCACGCACTGAAACTGGGTTTGTGGTGTCATGGATTGTGGAGAGAATGAGGACCTCGTTTTTGTCACTGAATTTTACCAGGATCACATTTTCATCCTATTGTGCCCTGGTTTCGCCAACTGACAGTTCTTCAGCAAGGAAAGGCTTTGGAAGGTTTATTAGATTCCTGCGAGCAGTGCCACAGGCCAGTATTTTCCTTTCAACAATGCACTTAAAAAGCGGATTGCTAGTGTAGAAATCGTCTAGATATAGGTGGTACCCCTTATCCATCAGAGGATGCAGCAGGTCCCACACTATTTTACCGCTTGTGCCAAGAACTGGGGGGCACTCTGGTGGACTATTGTGTGTGTCTTTCCCTTAGTACACACGAAAGGAATGTGTGTATCCAGACTGACTCTCGGCCAGTTTATATATGTTTATGCCTTATCTAGCTCTCTTGTTTGGCAAATATTGACGGAAATGAAGTCTTCCCTTGGAATGGACTAATGATTCGTAAATGGCTATCTTTTTTTCAGGGACATAAACTTCTGCAAAAACCAAATTAAAATGTGATGAGGGTCCTAATTTTGAACATTTTATCAAAATTTGGATGAGGGTGGGCACTGTTCATTGTCAGCAAAATGTAAAAACTTTAAAAGGGCCTCAAAACGTTTTCGAGGCATCAGAGCACGGAATACAGGTGTATCATACAACATATCTGTGGACAATTATGATTTTATGGTTGGTTTTTCATATGGCCCATGTTGAGTAAGAGCCCCCAGAAGGTTCCTATTTCATTTAGATTGGTTGGATGCCAGGCTTGGGTTCTGGTATAATGGGATGTTGGATTTTTGGCTAAGAATTGTTGTGCATATAAATTTGTTTGTGCAACCATGAGGTTAACTAAAGTATCCAAAACAAAAACATTAAAAAAATACATTTCTCGAAAGTCAGTTGGATTTATTTTTATGCCAGGGCCAGGTGTATACTCAGGTATTTCAGGTGTGTCAGAGGTAGGCGGTAGCCATATGGGGTCACTCGTGCTGGGGTCACTTGTGCTGGGCTCATTCGGATCACTAGCCCTGCTTTGTTTCTGAGGGGGTTCCACGTCATCAGTGGAGGAGGATAACAAATACTCAGATCCACCCTCACTGGCGCTTTCAGTATCGGAACATAAAATGGCATATGCCTCCTCCACGCTAAATAGATGAGACATTGTGTGTATGTAATAACGCTGCACAAACCCTGATGTGCAAAACTAAATTCCTGAATTAGTATTATTTTTTTGTTGGTCTTTTTTTTATTACAACAAAATTAGAACCTTGACAAGGAAACTGTGATGTACAAAAGTAGCACACAAAATTACTACTAAATTACTAAGCTATTCTATTACTAAAACTTTTTTTTGTATTTTTCTTTGTATTTTTTTTGTTGTTTTTTTTTATCAAGATAAAAAATAACGAAAAAAACCCACGAAACTGCTACTCAAATATATGGGAGTAGTGGGTGAGCTTGAAATAGTGCTGTTGGGCTCTAAAGGGTGGGCAGTTAACGGTGCTGGTGGGATCTAAAGGGTGCTGGCAGGCACTATAGCGTCACTAAAGGGTGGGCAGTAAAGGGTGCTGGTGGATACTAAAAGGTGCTGGTGGACTATAGCAGCACTAACGGATGGGCAGTAAAGGGTGCTGGTGGACACTAAAGAGTGCTGGCAGATACTATAGCGTCACTAAAGGGCGGGCAGTAAAGGGTGCTGGTGGACAGAAAAAGGTGGTGGTATACACTATAGCAGCACTAAATGATGGGCAGTAAAGGGTGCTGATGGGCACTAAAGCATGCTGGTGGGCTTTAAAGGGTGCTGATGGGCTTTAAAGGGGGCTTATATACTGATGGGCACTAAAGAAAATTATTATATATTTGATTGTTACTACTGAATGCTAATGGACACTATAATGGACTGATGGTGGGCACTAAAGGGTGCTGGTGGGCACTAAAGAGGGCTGGTGAGCACTAAACAGGGCTGGTGGGCTTATATATTAATGGGCACTAAAGAAGATTATTATATGTATTTGATTGTTACTACTGAGGGCTGATGGGAACTATAAAGATCTGATGGGCACTATAAAGGGCTGATGGGCACTAAATATTTTTAAAATATATTTGTATAAACGCTCTATCTCTCTCTTTCTCTGATCTCCTCACAGATCTCACAAAGATTAGGACATCAGAGACGGCGACAGGAGCTTTCTCCTGTTTCCTACGTCATAGACGGCTGTGATTGGTCAGACTTTAAAGACTGACCAATCACAGCAATCGCCAGCATAGGAGCAAGCTGATTGATCCCCAGCCCGGCAACAGAGGCGGTCAGCTATCAATGACAGCTGCCGTCTCTTCGTTATTATTAACCCCTTCCCCCTGCTTGCATTCTGGGCCCTAATGACCAAGCCATTTTTTAAGTTTTTCCATCGTCACACTCGAAGAGCTATAACTATTTTATTGTTCCGCCGATGCAGTTGTATGAGGGCTTGTTTTTTGCGGCACGACTTGTAGTTTTTATTGGTACCATTTGAGAGTAGATGCGATTTTTTGATCACTTTTTATCACATTTTTTTTAAGTCAGGATTAACAGAAAACAGCAATTTTTCCATTGTTTTTTATTTTATTTTTTACAGCGTTCACTGTGCGGGTTAAATAATGTAACAGCTTTATAGTCGGGGTCATTACAGACGCGGCGATACCAAATATGCGTAACCTTTTTGCTTTATTGTGTTTTTTTAATAATAAAGCAGTTTGTAAGGGGAAAAAGTGGGTTTTTAATTTTATTTTTTTTCAAATTTTTTTTTATTAACTTTATTCAACTTTTCTTTTTTACTTGTCCTACTAGGGGACTTTCATATGCGATCATCCGATCGCATTTATAATACACTGCAATACTTTTGTATTGCAGTGTATTACTGCCTGTCAGTTTAAAACGGACAGGCATCTGCTAGGTCATGCCTCCGGCATGACCTAGCAGGCATTCATTACAGGCAGACCTGGGGGCCTTTATTAGGCCCCCGGCTGCCATCGCAGACACAGACACTCGGCGATCTTATCGCCGGGTGTCAGTGGGATGAGAGGGAGCTCCCTCCCTCTCTCCAAAACCACTCAGATGCGGTGCTCGCTATTGTGCACCGCATCTGAGGGGTTAAACGGGTGAGATTGATACGAATATCGATCTCACCCGGCAGAGCAGGGACGCCCCCAGCCCTCAGCTACCTCTGGCAGCTGAGAGCAGGGAGATTTCACGGCTCCCTGCTCTGTTTACTTTATTCTAATGCAGCGCTGTAGAATAAAGCCCATTAATGACCGCCGTGAAAAGGCTAATCGGCGGTCATTAAGGGGTTAAAAGAGGCATGGACTCGTGGGACAGGGATATAATGTTACCACTTTACAAAGTATTAGTGAGGCCTCATCTAGAATATGCAGTTCAGTTCTGGGCTCCAGTTCATAGAAAGAATGCCCTGGAGTTGGAAAAAATACAAAGAAGAGCAACGAAGCTAATAAAGGCATGGAAAATCTAAGTTATGAGGAAAGATTAAAAGCATTAAACCTATTTAGCCTTGAAAAAAGACGGCTAAGGAGGGACATGATTAACTTATATAAATATATTAATGGTCCATACAAGAAATATAGTGAAATCCTGTTCCATGTAAAACGCCCTAAAAAAACAAAGGGGCACAGAGGCGATAAGCCTTCTTTACTGTGAGAACTGTGAATCTATGGAATAGCCTACCGCATGAGCTGGTCACAGCAGGGACAGTAGATGGCTTTAAAAAAGGCTTAGATATTTTCCTAGAACAAAAAAATATTAGCTCCTATGTGTAGAAATGTTTCCCTTTCCTTTCCCCATCCCTTGGTTGAACTTGATGGACATGTGTCTTTTTTCAACCGTACTAACTATGTAACTATGTGATTTCACATAGTGACAGTTTATTCCTGCTCCACAATAGTACGGCGCAGGTGTAGTTCAATAAGTGTCGTGTGCCGAACTATTGCGGAGCAGGTACACAACAGGTTAAACTCTTCTTGAATATCAACATCACATTGGTTATGAATTAGTCCTGTGGAACAGACCCTGTCCTTATAAAATTCTTTAATATTGTAAATAATGATCTGCCTATCACAGTACTTAATTCCTGCGAAACACGAGGGTGTATGCCACCTGGACCCGGTGATTTGTCTATTTTAATCTTCTTAATCTCCACTCACTGCGCCCCATAAATCTAATAGCTCCACATATTGAGTCCCTGTATATAATAGTGCAACACGCTGTGTCTCATAAATATAATAACTTCACACTCTGTGGCCCCTGAATAAAATAATGTTCCACACACTGCGCCCCTGATTCAAAAAATGGCCACACTGTAAACGCCGAATAAAAAAATTCCTACATTGTGCCTGTTGATTAAAAATATGCTCCACACTCTGCCCCTAAAAAAAATATATGCCCACACTGTGTACCTGAATAAAAGTATGCCTTACACTGTGCCCCTTGAATACAAATATGCTCCACACTGTGCCTCTTGAAAAAAAATTTGCCCACACTCCCTCTTTAATTAAAACAATGGCCACACTGTCATTCCTGAATAAAAGTTTGCCCCACGATGTGAATAAAAAAGTATCCCTCGCCAACCCCGTAAAGAATACATACCCCTCACATATAGCCCCCTGTAGATAGTGCCCCACATATAGCTCCCCCTCTAGTTAGTGCCCCACATATAGCCCCCTGTAGATAGTGCCCCTTATATAGCACCCCTGTAGATAGTGCCCCACATATAGCCCCATGTGGATCATGCCCCACATATAGCCCCCCCCCCTGTAGACTGTGCCCCCTGTAGATAGAGCCCTCCCTGTAGATAATGGCACTCACAATTTTAGGAGGAAAAAAAACTTTGCATACTCACCCCGTTCCAATGCCGTCCTCTTGCAATGCAGGCCTGCTCTCTTCTGAGCAGGTCTGCTGGGGCTGAATGATACAAGCGGCGTGAAATCGCGCTGCTTGCGTCTTTTAAAGGCGCTGAATGGCAGGGCAAGTCATTCTGCATTGCTAATCAGCTCCTTTCAATGACACAAGTGACGTGATGATGTAATCGCGCCGCTTGCATTGTTGAAAGGTGCTGATTAGCAGGGTGCCTTGCCATTCAACGACACAACCAGCACGATGACGTCATCACGCTGCTTATGTCATTGTTCAAAAACGTTCAGCATCATTATCGGATGTAAACAAAATAATTCAGTAATGTGACTATATAAATTCTAAGAACCTCACACAGGAGGAAAAATTAGGAGAAAATAGTGAAAATAGCCAAAGGCCTATATATTTACATTTTAAATCAAAGTAAAAAAAGGAAACCAATTGACTTCATTAAATAAACGACTTTGCATAGTTTTTTTTTTTTAATGCAATGGATTTACCTGTTTATTTATGCTGAACTACAGAAATCCATGAATAATAGGGCAGATTTACTAATGTGTCTGGGTAAAGAAAGTGTCATAAAATGCACCAATTTTTGGCAATTTTTAAAAAAAAGTGCTACATGAATGAGTTGGTGTTTGACGCAAGGTGTGACCTACATAAAGGGGCATGGATAAAAAGTGCCATTGTGTGTCAAAAATGCACCAAAAAATTTGCACAAAGATCTGATCGATTACAGGTTGATCCTGCGTGCCGGAGACACACAAGATCCACTCACGCTGAACCCGTCCGGTTCTATTCTATTTTAATGCCCTTGATAGATGTGTGTTGTCATAATATTTGAGCTAGAGGTTCCATAGACAAAATAAAAATGAGTGGGGATAAGAGACACCTTTGTCGCGTGCCATTGGTGATTACAAATTCGTACGATAAGGCCCCATTTCTAAAAACACGAGCAGTGGGTCCAGAATAAAGTGCCGCTATAGCTCCCACTATCTCTCTCCATCTCGCCCAAGACCGAAAAAGCAAATGCCCAATTAATATGGTCAAACGCTTTTTCTGTGTCCAGCGCCAACAATACTGATGGAACCTTGTTGGATTCCAAGTGATGAAGAATATCAACCACCCTTCTGGTATTCTAAAATGCTTGGCGACCTCTAACAAAGCCCACCTGATCTCTATTGATTAAAGAAGGTAGGAAGGAGGATATTCTGTTGACAAGTATCTTAGCATATATCTTTAGGTCTACATTAAGTAGGGAGATGGGGCGGAAGTTCTGCGGTTGGTCAGGGGTTTTACCCGGTTTGGGAAGGGTCACTACATGAGTGGCCAGATTTTCTTTAGGTAACTGTCCGGTTGCTATTGATTTTTGGAAAACGTTATTTAGATGCATAGGGAGTAAATGCTGAAAAGTCTTATAGTATTCAGCTACCAACCCATCAGGGCCTGGGGCTTTACCCATTTAAAAACACCAATTGGGTAGGGGTGACTGATGCAAGAACTGTTGTATATCATCTTGCGAGGGGTCAGGTATAAAGGGGTCCTTATTTAAATTATATAGCAAAGCATAAAAATCTTTGAAGCGATTCGCTATATCTTGTGGATCATACAGTTTGCCCTAACCTTGCAGGTTGCCCTATCATTGCTGTAGGTAGGGAACTCTAGTTTTGGTATGTTGTGATTTAAGTCGAACAGCCAGGAGTTTGCCACAGTTGTCTGAGTCGCAGTCGGCAAACGTTTATTAGCCGATTCTAAGTTTTGAATATCAGTCAAAAATTGAGCGATATCTTTTTCCCTTTTTTTTCTAGCCATATGACCCAGTCTAATAAAGGTACCCCAGATAAAGGCCTTATGGGTGTTCCAAGTCACTGTTGGATCAGCTACAGAAGAATGATTAAACTCAAAATATTCTTTGAGGTCTCTCTGTATGACCTCCCTATATGTAGGGTGAGATAAGAAGTAAGTGTTGCATCTCCATAAAAATAGGGGGGATTGGTTATGTTGCTCAGAGATGCTCAACATAATGGGAGAGTGATCCGACCAAGTAATGACTCCAATGGACATTGAGGTCGCTAAGGATAGTAACTCTCGATTCACCAGAAAGAGATCAATGCGGGAATAGCTATGGTCGAATGAAAGGAATAATCTTGCTCAGTGCTGTGTCTAATCCACCAAACATCATAGAATTCTTCCCTCCATAACAGCTCATTCAGCGAGGGGGAATTGCGTCTAGGCTGAGAGGTGGTTTTCATTTGAGGGTCTTGAGATATATTAAAATCTCCGCAAATGATAACCTTTTCCTGTTTGTGTTTACTGACCAATGTTATAACCCTTGTTGCAAAATGTACCTGTCGCCGGTTCGGAGCATACACCGACATGATGGTGTATTTGACTTTATTTATGAGGAAAATAATCAGGACATATCTCCCATTAGGATCTGAGAATTCCTCAATAAGCTGGAAAGCAACCGTGTCTTAAATAGCTATTAATACCCTTATTTGATATATAATGATCTTGATAAATCACAGGAAAAAAGCGGTGTTTGATACGAAACTCATCTAATTCCTTTATATTGTGCACAAAAGGTGTCACAAGCTAAAGTCTTAGTTTCGGACCACATATGAGCCCTCTTTTGGGGTGAATTTTATACCTTCACATTCAAGGATGCAATTTTAAGCACCATGGCACATCAAGAAATTTAGCATAAAAGAATAACCTGTATCCCGTAGAAAGCATTGACAAACATAAACACAAATTATCAGCAGAACTCCTTCAGACAAGTCCAATGTAGAGAATGTGTACCTACTAAGGAGAAAGAACAAACATATAACTATACAAACAGTATGCCTTGAGAAAGGCATTCAACGTAAAAACAAATGAATCAGCAATCCGTTAGTTGACTAAATGGGGGTAAACAGTTACTGTGTAAAAAAGGGAAACCGACTGATGGACAGTACAAAGTAAAGCACCATCCATTATGCATCATATCTTCAACGATCCTTCTGTTCATGATGCTGCACCTTCTTCCATTCCTCTCTGGATCTCTGTGGTGGGGGTTTCTTACTGAAGTTTGTTGTTTTCATAATCAAGATGCGAACAGGGAAACCCCATTTATACATTATTTTATTCTCTCGAAGTGCTGCAGTTATCGGAGCTAAAGAAAGCCTCTGTTGAAGTGTTATGGCCGAGAGATCAGTATACAGTGTAACTTGGTGGTACGGAGAGGGCAGTTGGCCAACTTTACGTGCTGCAACCATTAACGCTTCTTTAGCTTGATAAAAATGAATACACACCAGCACATCTCTGGGTACCGTTTCAGACAAGTGCGAAGGCCTAGGAACCCTCTGCGCCCTATCTATAGAAAAGTCTCATTCAGGACAATAAGGAACAATGTGCTAATCAATTTCTGTATGTAGCGAATGAGATCCGAGGAGGGAACCGCCTCAGGAATATCTCTGAATTTTATATTTTTTGGTCGAGACCTATCTTCTAGGTCTGCGACTTTAGCTTTCAAATGCGACACTTCGTCCTCCAGGTCATAATGTGCATCAAGTCGTAATTGGAGGATGCAAACTCTCCCATTTTAGTTTCAATATGGTGAGTTTTGTCCCCCAGCTCCTGTATTGAAGCCTTAATAGGTTGCACAAGTTGTGCTACATCTTCTCTAAAGGAATGGCGCAGTAAGGAGAGCATTTCTTTCATGGAAGCTTACGTCAGAGTGTTATTGGAAGAAGGCAAGTCAGTAAAAGCATCTGTATAAGAACATGCTGCCTCATCTAGGGTCGGAACTGCATTCACGTCCAGTTCATAGAGAACACTCTCTTGAAGACCAGGTCTTCGCTTCATCGGGCTGCGGTCCGTAGAAGAGGATGGAGTTGAAGCCGACTTGCTCCTCGTGCGGAGTGTTGAGCAGAGAGCATGTCTCTCAATCAGAGTGACAGGCGCCATCTTGGGATTTCTCCGACTCCGGGCTGTAATAAAAGTCCAGGTGTTTTGTGGGTTTCACATCCGTCTTCCGCCTCCTTGCCATCTCAAGACTCACAGGTGCCCAAATCGCATTCAGAATCGTTGGTATGCTGAGTACCGTCGCTATATTAGCTGCTAGCAAAGCCGGAGCTCCAAGCTCACACGTCCATCCAGCTCCACCGTCAGGCCACGTACCCTTGTTTCCAAATCTAAACTTTTGTCTAAGGAGGTTGTTTTTTTAGATAGGGGATAGGAATGATAGGCTGCCGGCATATTTGGCTCATGGAGACCGCCCAAGCATTTCTATCCCCTGTGTGGTTGATTGCCAGAGAGTTCTGCACACAAATCTTTAGATATAATGGTGCTTTTAAGGATTTTTATAAAGATCTCTACAGTTTTAAATGTAGTGTGTCAAAAATACTGCCAGTTCATTCTTATCCTCTATCCCTCTATGGCATCTCTCTAATTCACAGGTGTCACATTGGGTTCGTGGACCCATTGGGCCGTACCACCTTGGCAGTATGGCAGCTGGCCAACATGGCGCAGGTTACAGTCTTTAGTTTGTATAGGGTACCTGTGGCAGCTCGGACAGTAGCAAGGCAGGCTCGGCTGGGACTGGGCAGCAGGCAGACGTCAGATGTGGTGTAGCAGGACAGGCGAGGTATACAGAACAGCACGTCTTCAGCTCAGCACGGCACTTGACCAGGATAGCACGGGATACAGGTTTCAGGATACAGGTACGGGACAAACAGGCTACGACAACAACGCTCAGGCGTGGGAGGAAGGGGCTGGGCCCTTCTTAGAGTCCAGGGTGCTTATGGGCTAATTAAACATTAGGTGAGTGGAAGTGAGCGCTGGATCTCCTGAGGAGGAGACTGGGGCCAGCGCTCGCAGATCCATGGCTGCGGGCATAAGGAGGTGAGTGAGCCTGACGGCCCGCGGCCATGGGCATGACAGCAGGGTTCCACACTGGATGCCAAGATTACTGAAGGTAACATAGAGGTAGCTATCCAATCTCTGTCTTCAGGTAAAACCTCTGGCCTTGATGATTTGGTGGGGGATTTATATAAGGTTCATTGCAATATGATTAAACCTTGGCTACTGGAACTGTTTGAGGCTGCCTATTACCGGCGTTCATTGCTTGAATCTATACAAGAAACCATAATAGTTGTTCTATGTAAGCCAGGGAAGGACACTCTGACCCCTGATCCTTACCGGCCAATATCCCTTATAAATTTGGACATTAAAATTCTAGGCAAAATTATGGCCACATGGCTAAACAACATTATTTTGTTCATTATACACACAATCCAGACAGGCTTTATGCCAGAAAAGGCGACAGTCATTAATAGTCAACACTTTCAGCTTAACATTAGCGCAGATTGTGCCAAGGCCTCCATTGGTTTTGTGCTGTCCTTGGATACATGCAAAACTTTCGACTTGATCGAATGGCACTGCCTGTGAGACTTTCCTTCTAGATTGAACTTTGGCCCCTGATTCCAAAGTTAGGCATGTTTACTCCATGTATCTCCCAAGGCTAGGATTAGAACAAATCTTGATATTTCTAAACCTTTTTTTTTAGGCTTTATTCGCTAGAATGTGTTTCTCGACACTGACTCATGCAATTCAATGGGGCTACTTAGAAATGTGTTTCTTTTTTAACTGAGCTTGCGTCCATTGCTACAAACTCACAGCATGTCCTGTTCTTGTCTGCTCTTGCAGACCAGACTTGCCCATTAAGGTACGTGATAAAAACGGACAGAGACGACATCCATGTGCTGTCCGTTTATCACAGGTCAGTTACTAGAGAAACGCAAAAAAAAAAAAAGAAAAGTACTTGTAGAGGAGAAAAATGGACGCGACAAATGGATGACACACGGAAAACACACGAACGCAACACAGACATTTATATGCATGAAAAACTGAAAGCAGCTGAGGTATGTATTACAGTGCCAGCCACAGTGTTCCCCCAGTGTCAGCCACAATGCCCCTCTAGTGACAGTCACAATAGCCTGATATTGAAAGCTACAATCCCCCCATTGCCATGCAGAATGTCCTAATTTGCAACTAAAATGCCACCCTAAGTTCCAGCAAAATTTCTAATAAATAGTTACTTACCCATTCCCCTGGCTTCTATCCAGTTTCTTATTTTTTACTTGTGAGAGACATCAGAACTGAATGATTATACAAATATTATTTACAGGCACATTAATAGAAATTTTCTACAGCTCATGAATACTGTATGTACAAATGTGATGTATAGACTGTCTAGTTATTTCAATACATTGGCTCTAGGTTCAGTGAGAAATTTGAGACTGATATTAACATAAAAGGCTGGTGAGGCTTGAAGTACGCATTCTAGCCAATTGCCTTAGGCCCGGGGCAGTATTCATGGTACTATTTGTACTATTTTTGCTGTCTCAGGTGTGGTCACAAATACTGCTAAGAATTGAAGTTCTTGACCAGTTAAACAGGTGACTCTGACTAGTGACACTGACAACTGAAACAAGGTAAGGTACACAGACAACGCGATAGAACCACTTTGTTTTCTGTTTCTACAATTAAATAGAATATTGTTTATCACTTCTGTCAATTTAGCATGTGATCGTTTCCCGGATTTAGAGATGCATTTATTTACCTTAGCATGTAAAGTTCTGATACTTTGTAATGCAGATTCTGTATTAAAGCAGTACATTGATTCTATGAACCAGAATGTACCTGAAATATAATATTGCTAACAGGCGATTTAGATATCTAGATTGAGTAGAACATGACATATTAAAGGCATTTTAATAGAATTATTTCTTATTCTTTTAACAACTTTCTTTTGGATTTAAAGTCGTTTGATAATTCAGAGAAGCTCCTCTTAATATATTAACCTCAAATTTTTTCAAACAATATTAATATAGCAATAATTTAAATAATCAGGATAAGTTAAAGGGGTTTCCCAAGCAGTAAATATTGATTGCCTATCCCCTGGATCAGCTGTTTTGAAGGGGCCACAGCACTCATTCAAGTGCTGCTTCCCCTTCAATTTTTCTTGCTCACTGTGAGGGCATGGCCACACGTGGCGGATTTCCTCCGCAACTGTCCGCATCAATGCCGCACCTAATCCGGGTTGCGGATTACGGCTGCGGATCTGCCCAAAATGTGCAGAAAATTGATGCGGACTAGCTGCTGCGGACTGCGGGAAAAGTGCTTCCCTTCTCCCTATCAGTGCAGGATAGAGAGAAGGGACAGCACTTTCCCTAGTGAAAGTAAACGAATTTCATACTTACCGGCCGTTGTCTTGGTGACGCGTCCCTCTTTCGGCATCCAGCCCGACCTCCCTGGATGACGCGCCAGTCCATGTGACCGCTGCAGCCTGTGCTTGGCCTGTGATTGGCTGCAGCCGTCACTTAGACTGAAACGTCATCCTGGGAGGCCGGACTGGAGACAGAAGCAGGGAGTTCTCGGTAAGTATGAACTTATATTTTTTTACAGGTTGCTGTATATTGGGATCGGTAGTCACTGTCCCGGGTGCAGAAACAGTTACTGCCGATCGCTTAACTCTTTCAGCACCCTGGACAGTGACTATTTACAGACGTCTCCTAGCAACGCTCCCGTCATTACGGGAGCCCCATTGACTTCCTCAGTCTGGCTGTAGACCTAGAAATACATAGGTCCAGCCAGAATGAAGAAATGTCAAGTTAAAAAAGCAAGACGCATCCGCAGCACACATAACATGTGCATGACAGCTGCGGACTTCATTGCGGAAATTAGAATCTCCATTGAAGTCAATGGAGAAATTCCGCCATGAGTCCGCCACTGCTCCGCAACAGACAGAGCATGCTGCGGACACCAAATTCCGCTCCGCAGCCTATGCTCCGCAGCGGAATTTTACACATCGTCTAATTGAACACTGCTAAATTAAAGTGGAAGTCAATGGAGAAACGGCTCCGCTGCGGATTAACGCTGCGGAGTGTCCGCAGCGGAATTTAAGTGAAATTCCGCCACGTGTGAACCCAGCCTTAATCGTCGACAGGCACTTAGCGGTGATTCCCAGGTATTGTATCCTTCTTCTCCCATTGAAGTAAATTGGAGAAAAGGTTGGAATACCCGTGAGTCGCCACTAAATGTGTGTCGACATTCACAGTGATTCACAGTGAGCAAGAAGAAATGAAGGGCAAGCAGCGCTCGTATGAGCACTGCGGCCCCTTCAAAACAGCTGATCGGCAGGGGTCCTGGGAGTTGGACCCCGACCCATTAGCTATTGATGGGCTATCCTGAGGATAGGCCATCAATTTTTATTGCCTGGAAAACTCCTTTAATTTTATGGGAAAATAAACCACAATATCCATATCCAAAAATGTAATACTACTTAACACTTGTTGGTAAAAAAAAATCATATATTTTTTTTAAATTGATTAACATATAAACATTTAATGATTAGCAAAGACCATGTTAAAAACCACATATTAGGGTGAAGTCCTCACACAACACACCTAATTGATTAAGATTACAATATCATTTACCAGTAGTCTCCCCTCAGGTAGTCATAATTCAATCGTAAAGTATAATAAAGTGCAACACTATTAACATAAGATATATTAATATCAGTGCATATATTTAAACCTGTATCTAGATTAGAACTTTAGACTTAATCTATATCAAAAGATAGGTGTAATTCCTGATGTGTAAAAGATCACATGGTCGGAGATGTCACTCTAAAATGACACCTTGATGTGCATTTTGAAACCTTCATCAGAACAAGAATAACACTATACTCAATATGTTTAAATAGTATAATATCTTAGTGGCGTCCCATGGCGCATACCGCGTTCAAGGTCCAGTTCACGCAAACCATTTGCGTCATTAGTAGAGATGAGCGAACCGGGACAACCGAACCCGGTTTCGGTCCGAACTTCAGGAAAAGTTCGGTTCGCAGCGAATCCGAACTTTACCGGGTTCGGCCGAACCCGTTTTGACCGAACCCGGCTACATTTTGGCGCCTGCCACATGTTACATCTAAAATGGAGGATTACAGAAGATCACCTGACATCAGGCTACCCCATAATGCCTTGCAAACGGCTCTCCCAGCCTATCGGGAGGCAGCATAGGGGCGGGCTCAAGCCTGCAATAAAAGTCTATGCACGGAGCTCAGCGGCCATTTTACAGACAGGAGCTGTAGGAATAGCATCTCTGTGCAGTAAGGGAAAGCTTTAGGAATCTAAAAGGCAGGAATTCAGAAATCGAAGGGGCTCATCCACTACTCACTACTCAGCCAGTGTGTGAATACGCTTTTATAAGGGGCTCATCCCCGTTGCATCCAACTTGCAATACAGGCAGCCTAGTAGTACTATAAGGCCCAGCATTCCCTGAGTGCACTGCAGCGAGGCTGATTGAAATTCTCATTCATTGCCATTTGCCAAGCCAGTGTCCGTGTGTGAATACGCTTTTAAAAGGGGCTCATCCCTGGAATAACAATCCAACTTGCCATACAGGCAGCCTAGAAGTACTACAACGCCCAGCATTCCCTGAGTGCACTGCAGCGAGGCTGATTGAAATTCTCATTCATTGCCATTTGCCAAGCCAGTGTCCGTGTGTGAATACGCTTTTAGAAGGGGCTCATCCCCATTGCATCCAACTTGCAATACAGGCAGCCTTTGTAGTAGTGGTAGTAGTAGTACTACAAGGCCCAGCATTCCCTGAGTGCACTGCAGCGAGGCTGATTGAAATTCTCATTCATTGCCATTTGCCAAGCCAGTGTCCGTGTGTGAATACGCTTTTAAAAGGGGCTCATCCCTGGCCGTTATTAACAGGATAACAATCCAACTTGCCATACAGGCAGCCTAGAAGTACTACAACGCCCAGCATTCCCTGAGTGCACTGCAGCGAGGCTGATTGAAATTCTCATTCATTGCCATTTGCCAAGCCAGTGTCCGTGTGTGAATACGCTTTTAAAAGGGGCTCATCCCTGGAATAACAATCCAACTTGCCATACAGGCAGCCTAGTAGTACTACAAGGCCCAGCATTCCCTGAGTGCACTGCAGCGAGGCTGATTGAAATTCTCATTCATTGCCATTTGCCAAGCCAGTGTCCGTGTGTGAATACGCTTTTAAAAGGGGCTCATCCCTGGAATAACAATCCAACTTGCCATACAGGCAGCCTAGTAGTACTACAAGGCCCAGCATTCCCTGAGTGCACTGCAGCGAGGCTGATTGAAATTCTCATTCATTGCCATTTGCCAAGCCAGTGTCCGTGTGTGAATACGCTTTTAAAAGGGGCTCTGAAATGTCTGGGAAAAAAAAGGTTGTGAAAGGACGGGGTAGAGGAAGAAACACCCATGCCGTCTCCTCTTCCAGTCCAAATGTTGGATCTGTTGGTGCCAGACCCAGTAGCAGCATTTGTGGCACAAGACATGTGCCCAGTTCCACTAGTAGCAGCTGCCATGTGCCTGCTAGTAGTAGTATCAGCAAGCCAGACTTGTCCATCTCCTCCGGTGGGCGGGTTACTTTAGACAATACGGCCATTGTGGACTGGTTGGCTGGCTCGCGGTCATCTCAGCAGGAAGACTCTGACGATCTGGCTTCAAGCCAGGTTTCGTTGGATTCCAGATCCTCTACAGTTCCTTGGCACGGTGACAGTAGTAATATAGGTATTTCTAGCGTTTCCATTCCATCATCTATGTCTTCGCTCCCCCTTCCTAGCGGGAAGCCATCTTTCCTGAGAGTCCTAAGAGACATCTCCTCGGGTGCGAAGGAAGATACTGAACAACATAGTGATGATGATGATTTGTTTTCCGCGAGTCAGCCAACGGAGTGTGTTGCGGCGGTGGTGGAGGTGGAAGCGGTGACCGAGACGCATAGCTGCGGTAGTGGGGGTGTTGGTGGTGGTAGCCGTGGTGGCAGACGCAGTAATGAGGGGGGGCATGGAGCCCGCCATGATGTCACATCACATTCACAACACAGTGACAGAAGTGGCGGGGATGATGAGGAAGGCTATGATGATGATGTTGTTTTAGACAGGACGTGGGAACCAGGTGACGAGGTGATGACGGCGTCAGAGGAGGAGGGTAGTAGTGGCGGCACTGGATGTGATAAACAGCCAAGCCGAGGTAGGGGCAGAAGTCAATCTGCAAAACGTTGCAGCGGTAGGGTCAGCTCAGGAGCCGGTGACGGCGACACAGATGCTGGTGTAGGTTCCCGAAAAAAGCCTGCCAGACAAGGGGCAAGCTCGGGTGGTTGTGGTGGTGGTGGTGGTGGTGGACGTGGTACTACCTCTTTACGGTACTCTGCCGTGTGGCAATTTTTCTGTACCTTCCCAGAGGAGGAAAACATGGCACAGTGCCGTATCTGCAAGCAGAAAGTAAGGCGTGGGCAGGGCAGCAATGTAGGAACTACTGCTCTACGTAAACACATGGAACGGCATCACAAGGCCATGTGGGACAATCAACATGCCCCACCATCATGTACATCTAATGAAGACCCCTCTTCCGCTGCTGCTGCTGCTCCGAGTCCCTGTCATCTAAGTAGTAGCCAGGCCTTATCCACCATGTCGTTGTCATCATCATCATCACTGTCATCTAGTGCTCCTCCTATGTCCCGTCAGTTATCCATTACGGAATCGTTGTCCAATAAGCAACAATATATACCCAGTCATCCACTTGTCGTGCGGCTTAATTCACACCTGGCAAAGTTGTTGGTGGTGCAGTCGCTGCCATACCACCTGGTCGACTCCGCCGGCTTCAAGCAATTGATGGCGTGCGCTCAGCCTAGGTGGCGAATACCTAGCCGACATTACTTCTCCAAAACAGCTGTCCCTGCCTTGCACAAGCATGTGGAGGAAAAGGTGTCCAAGTCCTTGCAATTATCCGTGTGCAGCAGGGTACATGCCACCGTCGACACGTGGAGCAGCAACTATGGGCAGGGACAGTACATGTCTTTCACGGCCCACTGGGTCAATATTTTGCAGTCCGATGCACCACCGCAGCAATGCCAGGCATTACCACCTCCACGCTTGTATGTTTCTAGTTCAACTCCGGACACCAGGCGCCTACCATCCTTCTCCTCCTACTCCTCCTCCTCCTCCTTGCCTTCCTCCTTGGAGGTCTTCCCGTCCCCGACAGGACACAGCGTATCTTCCACTCCTCCTCCCTCCTCTTTTCATAGGTGCAAGGTGAAGCGCCACAACGCTGTCTTACACCTGCTGAGCCTGGGCGAGAAAAGCCACACAGGGCAGGAGCTGCTGCTGTGCATCAAGGAGGAAATCGCACGCTGGCTGTCTCCTCTGAAACTCACACTGGGCAATGTTGTCTCTGATAACGGCAAGAACGTTGTGGCTGCACTGCGTCTAGGTCACCTGACACACGCTCCTTGCATGGCACATGTGATCAATCTGGTCATAACACGCTTCTTAAAGTCATATGTTGGTTTGAAGGGTGTGCTGGCCATGTCCAGGAGGGTTTGCGTTCGCTTTAGACGTTCGTATGCATTTAAGCACGCCCTCCTGGACTTGCAGCGTCAAAACAATCTCCCAGAACACAGCCTGATTTGCGACGTTCCAACACGATGGAATTCCACCCTGCACATGTTGGACCGTCTGTACGAACAGCGGAAAGCCGTGAATGATTTCCTGATGCAGCAGACGGGCAGCGTTTGGAGCCAGTGTAATTTCGAGCTCAGGCACTGGCAGCTGGTTAGAGACGCATGTCGCGTTTTGAGGCCCTTTGAAGAGGCCACACGATTTGTGAGCCGTGACGCTAGCGGAATGAACGATGTTATGCCGCTGATATTCATTATGGAGCAAACGCTCACAGCGATGATTCAGCAAAGGATGGAGGAAGGATCACATCTGGCTATGGATGTTGAGGAGGAGGAGGAGGATGAGGAAACAGGACCTGAAGAGGAGCTGGATTTGGAGATGGAATCACAGGAAGGGATAGGGGACGAGGCAGCCGCACAACATGACAGTGATGGTGGTGATGACGAGTCTGACGACGACCTTGATGATGGACAACCATGGCAGTATGGGGCGGAGATGGAACCAACCGGGCCCTCTGAAACGCTGGCCAGGATGGCGAGCTGTATGCTTCGTTACTTGCGCGCTGACTGTCGTATTGTTAGCATGAAGCAAAGAGATGACTACTGGATAGCCACACTTTTAGACCCTCGGTATAAAGCCAGAATGGGGGAGTTTTTTGCGCCTTCCGAGAGGGAGGCAAAATTGGCTTATTATAGAGAGAAGCTATGCAGCCAGCTTGTCATGGCTTTCAAACGGCAGACACCCGCTGCAAGCATGTCTGACCGGGGGGCCACTCTCCGCTCCCCACTGTCTCATCGTTCCACCGCCTCTGGCAGAGCTACCTCTGCAATAGGCGGCAGCCGTGGCAGCAGCGGCAGCAGCAGCAGCAGCAGCAGCCAATTCAGTTTGGAAAATATGATGACAACATTTTTACATCCAATACCCCGACCTGACACACATCGTAGCACTAGTCACCAAAGGGATGTTCACCATCTCCAGGTGCAGCACCTAAACAACCAGGTTCACTCGTACTTGGACTGTGCCCTTTCTCCGTCAGAAATGCTGATCCCAGACCCCATGGACTTCTGGGTCAGCAGATTGGATCATTGGCAAGAACTGGCCCAGTTTGCCATGGGTGTACTGTCTTGTCCACCCTCCAGTGTAGCGTCAGAGAGGGTATTCAGCGCAGCAGGGGGCTTCGTCACCCCTAAGCGAACAAGATTGTCCGCCAACAGCTTGGAAAATCTCACGTTTCTGAAAATGAATCAAGCGTGGATCGGTGAGGATTTTAAAACCCCTGTGCCTGATGCCACTGATTAGATCTTACATTGCTGCTGCTGCTGCCGCCTGCTACTGCCGCCTGCTACTATGGGATTCTGTCCTGTCCACTCTTTTTTTAATGTGCCGCTGTTGGTGCTGCAGCTGCTACTACTTCTACCACCAATCCACCCCAGTGCCGTCTGCTACAAGCAGGCCTGCCCCACCAGAGGGCTTTGTCCTGTGACTCTCCAGTCTCTTTTTTTAATGTGCTGCTACTACTGCTACTACTGCTTGCACCCTTGCTGTCTGTGTTGGCTAGTACCTCTACTACCACCAATACACCTACACTGCCATCTGCTACAAGCAGGCCTGAGGCCTGCCCCACTACAGGGCTTTGTCCTCCTGTGACTGTCCAGTCTCTTTTTTTAATGTGCTGCTACTACTGCTACTACTGCTTGCACCCTTGCTGTCTGTGTTGGCTACCTCGACTACTACCACCAATACACCTCCACTGCCGCCCGTCTGCTACAAGCAGGCCTGAGGCCTGCCCCACCACAGGGCTTTGCCCTCCTCTGACTGTCCAGTCTCTTTTTTTAATGTGCTGCTACTACTGCTACTACTGCTTGCACCCTTGCTGTCTGTGTTGGCTACCTCTAATACCACCAATACACCTACACTGCCGCCCGTCTGCTACAAGCAGGCCTACCCCACCACAGGGCTATGTCCTGTGACTGTCGTCCAGTCTCTTTTTTTAATGTGCTGCTGCTACTACCAGTCCTACCACCCTTGCTGTCTGTGTTGGCTAGTCTACCTCTACTACCACCAATACACCTCCACTGCCGTCTGCTACAAGCAGGCCTGAGGCCTGCCCCACCACAGGGCTTTGCCCTCCTCTGACTGTCCAGTCTCTTTTTTTAATGTGCTGCTACTACTGCTACTACTGCTTGCACCCTTGCTGTCTGTGTTGGCTACCTCGACTACTACCACCAATACACCTCCACTGCCGCCCGTCTGCTACAAGCAGGCCTGAGGCCTGCCCCACCACAGGGCTTTGCCCTCCTCTGACTGTCCAGTCTCTTTTTTTAATGTGCTGCTACTACTGCTACTACTGCTTGCACCCTTGCTGTCTGTGTTGGCTACCTCGGCTACTACCAGTCTACCACCAATACACCTCCACTGCCGCCCGTCTGCTACAAGCAGGCCTGAGGCCTGCCCCACCACAGGGCTTTGCCCTCCTCTGACTGTCCAGTCTCTTTTTTTAATGTGCTGCTACTACTGCTACTACTGCTTGCACCCTTGCTGTCTGTGTTGGCTACCTCTAATACCACCAATACACCTACACTGCCGCCCGTCTGCTACAAGCAGGCCTACCCCACCACAGGGCTATGTCCTGTGACTGTCGTCCAGTCTCTTTTTTTAATGTGCTGCTGCTACTACCAGTCCTACCACCCTTGCTGTCTGTGTTGGCTAGTCTACCTCTACTACCACCAATACACCTCCACTGCCGTCTGCTACAAGCAGGCCTGAGGCCTGCCCCACCACAGGGCTTTGCCCTCCTCTGACTGTCCAGTCTCTTTTTTTAATGTGCTGCTACTACTGCTACTACTGCTTGCACCCTTGCTGTCTGTGTTGGCTACCTCGGCTACTACCAGTCTACCACCAATACACCTCCACTGCCGCCCGTCTGCTACAAGCAGGCCTGAGGCCTGCCCCACCACAGGGCTTTGTCCTCCTGTGACTGTCCAGTCTCTCTTTTTTTTAATGTGCTGCTACTACTGCTACTACTGCTTGCACCCTTGCTGTCTGTGTTGGCTACCTCTAATACCACCAATACACCTACACTGCCGCCCGTCTGCTACAAGCAGGCCTACCCCACCACAGGGCTATGTCCTGTGACTGTCGTCCAGTCTCTTTTTTTAATGTGCTGCTGCTACTACCAGTCCTACCACCCTTGCTGTCTGTGTTGGCTAGTCTACCTCTACTACCACCAATACACCTCCACTGCCGTCTGCTACAAGCAGGCCTGAGGCCTGCCCCACCACAGGGCTTTGCCCTCCTCTGACTGTCCAGTCTCTTTTTTTAATGTGCTGCTACTACTGCTACTACTGCTTGCACCCTTGCTGTCTGTGTTGGCTACCTCGACTACTACCACCAATACACCTCCACTGCCGCCCGTCTGCTACAAGCAGGCCTGAGGCCTGCCCCACCACAGGGCTTTGCCCTCCTCTGACTGTCCAGTCTCTTTTTTTAATGTGCTGCTACTACTGCTACTACTGCTTGCACCCTTGCTGTCTGTGTTGGCTACCTCGGCTACTACCAGTCTACCACCAATACACCTCCACTGCCGCCCGTCTGCTACAAGCAGGCCTGAGGCCTGCCCCACCACAGGGCTTTGCCCTCCTCTGACTGTCCAGTCTCTTTTTTTAATGTGCTGCTACTACTGCTACTACTGCTTGCACCCTTGCTGTCTGTGTTGGCTACCTCTAATACCACCAATACACCTACACTGCCGCCCGTCTGCTACAAGCAGGCCTACCCCACCACAGGGCTATGTCCTGTGACTGTCGTCCAGTCTCTTTTTTTAATGTGCTGCTGCTACTACCAGTCCTACCACCCTTGCTGTCTGTGTTGGCTAGTCTACCTCTACTACCACCAATACACCTCCACTGCCGTCTGCTACAAGCAGGCCTGAGGCCTGCCCCACCACAGGGCTTTGCCCTCCTCTGACTGTCCAGTCTCTTTTTTTAATGTGCTGCTACTACTGCTACTACTGCTTGCACCCTTGCTGTCTGTGTTGGCTACCTCGGCTACTACCAGTCTACCACCAATACACCTCCACTGCCGCCCGTCTGCTACAAGCAGGCCTGAGGCCTGCCCCACCACAGGGCTTTGTCCTCCTGTGACTGTCCAGTCTCTCTTTTTTTTAATGTGCTGCTACTACTGCTACTACTGCTTGCACCCTTGCTGTCTGTGTTGGCTACCTCTAATACCACCAATACACCTACACTGCCGCCCGTCTGCTACAAGCAGGCCTACCCCACCACAGGGCTATGTCCTGTGACTGTCGTCCAGTCTCTTTTTTTAATGTGCTGCTGCTACTACCAGTCCTACCACCCTTGCTGTCTGTGTTGGCTAGTCTACCTCTACTACCACCAATACACCTCCACTGCCGTCTGCTACAAGCAGGCCTGAGGCCTGCCCCACCACAGGGCTTTGCCCTCCTCTGACTGTCCAGTCTCTTTTTTTAATGTGCTGCTACTACTGCTACTACTGCTTGCACCCTTGCTGTCTGTGTTGGCTACCTCGACTACTACCACCAATACACCTCCACTGCCGCCCGTCTGCTACAAGCAGGCCTGAGGCCTGCCCCACCACAGGGCTTTGTCCTCCTCTGACTGTCCAGTCTCTTTTTTTAATGTGCTGCTACTACTGCTACTACTGCTTGCACCCTTGCTGTCTGTGTTGGCTACCTCGACTACTACCACCAATAAACCTCCACTGCCGCCCGTCTGCTACAAGCAGGCCTGCCCCACCACAGGGCTTTGTCCTGTGACTGTCGTCCAGTGTCTTTTAATGTGCTGCTACTACTCACCCTTGCCAATAAAAAGGGTCAATTTTTGGAGGGCTTGTGAAAAGCCATTGCTTGTTGCTTTTACATCCATGTATGGAAGAACCCCGGCAGGCATCTGCCAATAAAAAGGGTCAATTTTTGGAGGGCTTGTGAAAAGCCATTGCTTGTTGCTTTAATGCTTTTACATCCATGTATGGAAGAACCCCGGCAGGCATCTGCCAATAAAAAGGGTCAATTTTTGGAGGGCTTGTGAAAAGCCATTGCTTGTTGCTTTAATGCTTTTACATCAATGTATGGAAGAACCCCGGCAGGCATCTGCCAATAAAAAGGGTCAATTTTTGGAGGGCTTGTGAAAAGCCATTGCTTGTTGCTTTAATGCTTTTACATCCATGTATGGAAGAACCCCGGCAGGCATCTGCCAATAAAAAGGGTCAATTTTTGGAGGGCTTGTGAAAAGCCATTGCTTGTTGCTTTAATGCTTTTACATCCATGTATGGAAGAACCCCGGCAGGCATCTGCCAATAAAAAGGGTCAATTTTTGGAGGGCTTGTGAAAAGCCATTGCTTGTTGCTTTAATGCTTTTACATCAATGTATGGAAGAACCCCGGCAGGCATCTGCCAATAAAAAGGGTCAATTTTTGGAGGGCTTGTGAAAAGCCATTGCTTGTTGCTTTAATGCTATTACATCCATGTATGGAAGAACCCCGGCAGGCATCTGCCAATAAAAAGGGTCAATTTTTGGAGGGCTTGTGAAAAGCCATTGCTTGTTGCTTTAATGCTTTTACATCCATGTATGGAAGAACCCCGGCAGGCATCTGCCAATAAAAAGGGTCAATTTTTGGAGGGCTTGTCAAAAGCCATTGCTTGTTGCTTTTACATCAATGTATGGAAGAACCCCGGCAGGCATCTGCCAATAAAAAGGGTCAATTTTTGGAGGGCTTGTGAAAAGCCATTGCTTGTTGCTTTTACATCCATGTATGGAAGAACCTCGGCAGGCATCTGCCAATAAAAAGGGTCAATTTTTGGAGGGCTTGTGAAAAGCCATTGCTTGTTGCTTTTACATCCATGTATGGATGAACCCCGGCAGGCATCTGCCAATAAAAAGGGTCAATTTTTGGAGGGCTTGTCAAAAGCCATTGCTTCTTCTTTTACCACCTTATATGTATGAACCCTGGCAGGCATCAGCCGCCTAAAATGGTAAATTTTTGTACCTTTTTTAACAATGCATTAAGCATACAACATGCACAAGTGCAGTGGTTTCTGTTAGTTATCTCCGTGTCCCATCCGTTTTCCTAGAGCCATACATGTTGGCGTAACTTTGACACCAACTTTGCATTAAAGACAGCTCAAAAGTACTTGGATACACTCATGGGTGACCTAAGAGTGTTATACAGGGCTTCTAGGGCTTTAAAACAGTGTTATACACGATTTTTAGGGGCTTTCTTGTATTACAGGTTCGGTCAGAACTAGTTCGGTCCGAATCGAACTTTTGCACGAAATTCGGCGAACTTGCCGAACCGAACTTTTCATAAGTTCGCTCATCTCTAGTCATTAGCATCATGCTCAAAGAGTATATACTAACCATACCAGCACTTCTGCCAATACAGTTGTACAGTAAAGAGATATGAATTTTCTTTTATTTGAAAGGTGTTGGGTAGTATTACATTTTTGGATCTGGATGTTGTGGTTTTTTTCTTTCACTGAACATACCCTTGGAAATAATCAAAAGCTTAAGAATTTATTTAAGTGTACAACTGCTTTTTGTGTGACTGTCAGCTATATTTCCTATATCTGTGTTTAAGGCTTTAACTAAAGGTATATTGGCTATGATAAATGACCCATGAGTTCTTCTCCATCGCAGACAATAGATGACCTTTATTAATAATATAAATCTGACACATTCACAAAGTAAACTGTTATTTTGGACCACCTTCACCCAAACCGTTGGGTATAAAATGGCAATTTTGTCATATATATTCATCTGTCAAAATATATTGGGTTTTTTATGCTGTCATTCCCATTTTGCACTCTTGGATATTAAAGTGCAAACTGGCATATACAGCCTTTGCACATGATCAGCCATACCCACCATCATGAACTTTGAGCTCCACAGCTGTATGTGGCCCAGAATATCACTGGTTAATCAACCGTGCGCCCTCATATTGTGATATTGCCATATTCTGATCTCACATGATGCTTCAGTGAAAATAAACTGTAGAATCCATTTGTGGGACTGGAACTTAACCCCTTAATGACCGGGCCTGTTTGTACCTTAATGACCAAGCCAGATTTGTCAAATCTGGTATGTCTGACTTTATCAGAGAATAACTCTGTGAAAGTTTTGAATATCCAAGTAATTCTGACATTGTTTTTTTCGTCACATGTTGTACTTTATTTTAGTGGTAAAAGCAGACTGATGCAATTTGCGGAAATTAATTAAAAAATTAAAAAATGGAAGAAATTTTGTAAAAATTAAAATTTTTCCCTATTTTTAACTGTAATATGTCACATATGTACATACATACTGTACAATTTTTTTAATTAAATATATATTTCCATCTCTTTACTGTATTTTGGCAGCACTTTTGAAAAAATAAAATAAATTTTCAGCAATTTAGAGGACTTACAAATTGAATAATAATTTTATAAATTTTGAAGTACATTTTGTTTTCCTGCACCAAGCCAGGTTTTCAGAGGCTCATAGGTCTCAGAGTGATGGAAACACACACAAATGACCCCATTTAGAAAACTAGACCCCTTAAGGTATTTATCTAGGGGTATAGTAAGTATTTTGATACCACAGTTTTTTGCTAAATTTAATACATAGCAGGTGAAAAAAAAAATAATTTCACTTTTTTTCATAAAAGTATCAGTTTGAAGACCAATTTCTTTGTAAAGCGACATGAGAATGAAGAAACACACCACAAAATCTATCACCTTGTTTCTCCTGTTTCCAAAAATACCCACATTGTGGCCCTAATGCGCTGCCTGGACACACGGCAGGGCCCAAAAGGAAGAAAGCACCCGGAGACTTTCAGGACTCATATTTTGATTGAAAATGTTTTAGGCCCCACTGTACATTTGGAGAGGCTTTGAGCTGCCAGAACGATAGAAACTCTCCATAAACAACCCCATTTCGAAAACTACACCCCTTAAGGTATTTATCTAGGGGTATAGTTAGCATTTTGACCACACAGGGTTTTCGCTAAATATATTGGAATTAGTCTGTAAAAACTAAAATGCGCTTTTTTTCTGAAACAACATAGAAATTTTTCATATTTACAAGGAATAACGAAGAAAATGCACCCCAACATTTGTAAAGCAATGTCTCCCAATTACGACAATACCCCATATGTGGTAATAAACTGCTGTTTGGACCCACAGCAGGGCTCAGAAGGGAAGAAGCGCCATTTGGATTTATGATTTTGCTGGAATGGTTTTCGGTGCCATGTCGCATTTGCAATGCACTGGAAGGACCAAAACAGTGGAAAACCCCCAAAACTGACCCCATTTTGGAAAAACCTTCAAGGAATTTTTCTAGGGGTATAGTGAGCATTTAGATCCCACGGGTCTTTTGCAGAGTTTATTAGAATTAGGGTGCGAAAATGAATATCAAAATTTTTTCCACTAAAATGTTGAATTTTCTCATTTTCACAAGGGATAAAGGAGGAAAAAAAAACAACCATTTTTTTATAAAGCAATTTCTCCCGAGTACGGAAATACTCCACACGTGGCCATACGTTTTTTTCATTAGAAATTAATTAACCCTTTCAGGACTGATCCATTTTTTGCTTCCTTATTTTAGATTTTCACTCCCCGCTTTCCAAGAGCCATAACTTTTTTATTTTTCCATCAATAGAGCGGTGTGAGGGCTTATTTCTTGCGGGAGGAGCTGCAGTTTTTATTGGTACAATTTTTTGGTACATAAAAAGTGATTAAAAAGTTGTATTACATTTTTTTTTAGAGCTAAGTTGACAAAGAAAAAAAAACAGCGATTTTGGCGGTTTCAATTATTAATTTTTTTTAAGGTGTTCACCGGGCAAATTAAATAATGGTATATTGTAATAGTTCGGAATTTTACGGACGTAGCGATACCAATTTTGTTCATTTTTTTTACATTACTTCAGAAGAAAAATGGGAAAAGGTGTTTTTTTTTTAACTTTAAAAAAAAAAAAAATTCTCACTACTAATAACTATCATTCTTCTATACATTTTATTAATGCCCTTAGGGGACTTGATCCAGCGATCATTGGATCTCTGGTACAATACACTGCAATACTAATGTATTGCAGTATATTGCTATTCTTACAGGCTTTTGTAACAGAGCGATCGCTGTTCCTGTCGGTTAGTCCCGGGTGTCAGCTGTAATACACAGCCGACACCCGCAGCGTATGGAGCGGCCTCCGCACGTGACACGGCTCCATACATCAACCCCCGCACCATGACAGGCAATTAAGTCATAGTGCGCAAAGGGGTTAGTGCACAGCGGATGGTTCAAAGTGAAAATTGCAATTTTCCACCGATATGCCATTTTAGTGCATAATATGTTGCGCCCAGTTTGTGCCACAGAAGACAAATACCTCATAAAACGTTAAGCTGGTTCTCTCGGGTATGGCGATGCCATATATGTTGGCGCAAACTGCTGTTTGGGCACGCTGCAGGGCTCATAAGGGAGGGACGCCATTTGGCTTTTGGAGCGCAGATTTTGCTTGGTAGTAGTTTTGTTTGGGGTTTTGCTGGTATTTCAGTTTATAATGTGGGGGCATATGAAATCTGTGCGGGGTACATCAGGGCATAATAAGAGGGTATAATAATGCGGTAAATAAATAATAATTCATAGATGTGTGGCCGGTGTCGCACTGATAAATGGCGCCCGATATTATCTGCTTTTGGAACACTCTGCACATTTTGCATCACCATATTCTGAGAGCCAGGACTTTATTTTTTTTCACCACCGGAGCCGTGTGAGGGCTTATTTGTTGCGGGACAATCTGTAGTTTTCATTGGTACCATTTTGGGGTACATGCGATTTTTTTTTGATTACTTTTTATTCAATTTTTTTGCAATCCTGACCAAAAAACAGGAATTCTGACACTGTTTTTTAGGTTTTCTTTTTGCGGCGTTCACAGTACACTATAAATGACATTTTTACTTTATTATGCGAGTTGGTACGATTATAGCGATACCATGTGTATATAGGTTTGGTCCTTTTCTTTAGCGTTTGCACAATAAAATCACTTATTTATAAAAAAAAATATTTTCTGTGTCACCATATTCTGAGAGCCATAATTTTTTTATTTTTTAGTCAAAAATGCTGTGTAAGGGCTTGTTTTTTGCGGGACGGATTGAAGTTTTTATTGGTACTATTTTTGGGTACATGCGACTTTTTGATCACTTTTTATTCTTTATTTAGGGAGCGGTGGTGACCAAAAAAATTGCGATTCTGTCGTAGTTTTTTATTGGTTTTTTTTGGGGTGTTCATCGTGCGGGAAAAATAACATTACAGTTTTATAGTTGGGGTCGTTACGAACGCGGTGATACCAAATATGTGTAATTTTTTAACGTGTTCATTTTTTTTCTATAATAAAAGTCTTATTATAGGAAAAAAAAGCATTTTGTGTTTATAGAACTTATAAACTAATTTTTACACTTTTTAAAAAAAAACCTTTATTAATTACTTATTTTTACTTTTTTTACTTGTCCCACTAGGGGACACTTAGACTTGCAGCTTTGATCGCTGCTGGAATACATTACACTACACAGGTAGTGTAATGTACTCCAACTGTCATTGTGACGTAACTGTCACACTGACAGGAAGCATCGGAGGACCGGCAGGAGGCTGCTCCTCCTAGGCTTCCGTACATGGCAACCCGGAGGTCATTGTCTGATCTCCGATTGCCACGACAAGCATCGGTAGCCCCCACGATCACTTCGTGGGGGCTGCCGATGTGCTTCAAACCACTTAAATGCGGCGACGGCAATCCGTCGCCGCACTTAAGGGGTTAACTGCCGAAAGCAGCGGCGATGGTCCGCTGTCTGGCCAGACTGATGTCTCAGCTGTCTAGGACAACTGTCAGCGCACGTCTGTCACTCTGTGTTTACACAGAGTGACAGTTTGAAATACTGACGAAAATGAACGTCATGGTGCGGGAACTATCAGCCGACCATGACGTTCATTTTCGTCATTGGTCGTGAAAGGGTTAAAGCTTAACTACAATTCATATACATCTAATACCTGTGTAGAATACTAGTATTCCGTCAGTGGAGTGAGCTGTTGGACTGTCAAGGCTACTTTCTCAATTCATAAAGTAAAGTCACATTTAAAGGCACTTGTATTTTGTTGAGGTTACCAGAAAAGTATGCACAATCCTTTGACTGATCTCCCTTGTTATGCAAATATCTCACATTCATAAAGAAAGACTGTAATTGCAATAATATAAGTTCTTCATAGACACTTCAAGGTTTGCTAAAGGTGAACTGTTTTTCTTTTTTTTAGTTTAGATTTTTATTGCATTTTCAATAAAACAAAGGGACATGTACATGTACATTTTACAAAAACATTCCAAAATCAGTATTTCCAGACATTGACATTAGCATAATGTACAATCATAAGCCTTGAATTGTATAGTTCAATGGGTTATGACAGAATGTCTCGACGAGGTAAATAAAGGAAACAGGGATATCAAACACAAACATTATCAAATTTTTGGCTACAATAGAGAAGTCGAGAGAAACAAAAATTTGTTACCTTCATGAAAAACATACGAATTACATTTTAGGATGCATGTCCACATGTGCGGCAGATGCAACAACAGCAATAATTCCAATATGATTTTATTCCAAGACCCCATTTAAGTTATAAGGCACTATCCAAATATGTGGAAGCTCATATTGAGAGGTGAAGAGTGAACTTGTGGTCTCACCAAGACCTTCGGCTAGGTGTTAAAAAGGAATTGCAACCATTTTTCTACACAACCTCGTCATTTCAGGGGCTCAAAAGTAATTGGACAAATTAACATTACCATACATAAAATATATATTTTTTAATACTTTGTAGAGATTCTGTTGCAGGCAATGACTGTCTGAAGTCTGGAAGCCATTGACATCACTAAACGCTGGGTTTTCTCCTTTGTGATGCTTTGCTAGGCCTTTACTGCAGCTTTAGTTGCTGCTTGTTTGTGAGTCTTTCTGCCTTAGGCTGGGTTCACACGACCTATTTTCAGACGTAAACGAGGCGTATTATGCCTCGTTTTACTTCTGAAAATAAGGCTACAATACGTCGGCAAACATCTGCCCATTCATTTGAATGGGTTTGCCGACGTACTGTGCAGACAACCTGTTGTCAAACGACGATGCGTAAAAATACAGCCTTGTCAAAAAAAGTGCAGGACACTTCTTTCAGACGTAATTTGAGCCGTTCTTCATTGAACTCAATGAAGCACAGCTCAAAATTTACGGCTGTCAGAGAAGCCTCGCAAAATGCGAGGAGCAGCATTTACGTCTGAAACGAGGCAGCTGTTTTCTCCTGAAAACAGGCTGTCATTTCAGACGTAAATGCCTGCTATCAGTGTGCACATACCCTTATGTTTTCTCTTAAGCAAGTGAAATGCATGCTCGATCGGGTTGAGATCTTGTGATTGACTTGGCCATGGCAGAATATTCCACTTCTTTGCCTTCAAAAACTCCTGGGTTGCATTCGCAGTATGATTTGGGTCATTGTCCATCTGTACTGTGAAGCGACGTCCAATCAACCTTGCTGCATTTGGTTGAATCTGAGAGAAAGTATATCCCTGAACACTTCAGAATTCATCCGGCTGTTTCTGTCTTCAGCCACATCATCAATAAACACTAGTGACCCAGCGCCTTTGGCAGCCATGTATGCCCATGCCATCACACTGCCTCCACCATGTTTTACAGAGGATGTGGTGTGCTTTGGATCATGAGCCGTTCCAAGCCTTCTCCATACATTCTTCCTCCCATCATTCTGGTACAGGTATATCTTAGTTTCATCTGTCCAAAGAATGCTGTTCCAGAACTGGCTTAAATTGCTGTTTCCCATATGATTTCCTGCAATGATAAATATAGATTTGCATTCAATAGATACATGAGATAAATGATAGATAGATAGATAGATAGATAGATAGATAGATAGATAGATAGATAGATAGATAGATAGATGCAGTAGCGTAGCTAGCTGGTGGGTTGTAGGGGGGGCAGTGGCCCTGGGCCCACTGAGATGGTGGGGCTGGTCCCTCAGCAGATTTGTGTCCCGGTTTCAACTGTATCTGCATCCTCAGAACAGAGATACAGTTGAATTCAATGCTGGACCACGGAGCCGACGGCTCCTTGCTCCATCATTCACTGTGTAATGGCAGCTCCAGCTGTGAGCGGCTCGACATAGACAGGCGCAAGGTAGTGATGTCATCGTGCCTGTCTGTGCAGAGTCACACACTGCACAGAGCAGAGGAATCTCCTCCACTCATCGTGGGAACGGGGATAGGTAAATATTTATTTTATTATTTTTTATTAGGCTCTATACTGTGGGGTGGCAGCTAAGGGGGCATTATACTGGGTATGAGGGGGGTTCAATAGGGAATTTTACTCTATTTGGGCAGCTTTGGACGCATTATACTGTATGGGGCAGCTATGGGGCATTATACTGTATGAGGGCAGCTATGGGGGCATTTTACTGTATGAGGGCAATTATTGTGGCATTATACTGTATGAAGGCAGCTATGGTGGCATTATACTATGTAGGGGCAGCTATGGGGGCATTATACCGTATGAGGGCAGCAATGGGGGCATTATACTGTATGGTGCAACTATGGGCGGCATTATATTGTATGGGGCAGCAATGGGGGCATTGTGCTGTATGTGGGCAGCTATGGGGCATTATACTGTGTGAGGGCAGCTAATGTGAATTTTACTGTGATCAGGCAGCTATGGGGCATTATACTGTATGTGGGCAGCAATGGGGCATTATACAGTGCGGGGGCAGCTATGGGGGCATTATACCTTATGTGGGAAGCTATGGGGCGTTATACTATATGTGGGCAGTTATGGGGCATTATTCTGTGTGAGAGGCACTATATGGGCATTATACTCTGTGAGAGACACTATATAATCATTATAATGTGTGAGAGGCACTATATGGGCATTATACTGTGTGAGGCAGCTATGGGGGCATTATACTGTATGTGGGCAGCTATGGGGCATTTTACTGTATGTGGCCAATTATGGGGCATTATACTGTGTGAGAGGCACACAAGCTTGAGAAAGGCCCACATCGGGGCTGAAATGTTGCACATTTTATGGGTGAATAAAATTATATTCACTTGACAAATTTGTGTGGAGTGCTGCCTATCTTCTGGATATCTATATGAGGGACTGGAGGTCGAGGTCCTGGGGCTTGCACACACAGCATCATAGAGATTTTTTCTAATTTTTGTGCTGCTTTTCTTTTTACTATTAGATAGATAGACAATAGGAAATCCGAAGAAAACAGCACTATACGGCAAAATATAAAAGGGTGCCCGCCTCAGGACCTCGACCTCCATTCCTCTTAATTGTAAAAATCTCCCAAAAATAGGCAGCACTCCATATGATTCCAGTAAACAAGTGAACAAAATAGGTGAATAAAGTATCACATGTTCACTGGAATCTTAAGGAGTGCCGTCTATTATTTTAGGAATTATAGATAGATGCAGTAGCGTAGCTAGCAGAGGGTGTAGGGGAGCGGTGGCCATTCACCCACTGAGATGGTGGGGCCCATGGCCGGTCCCTTAGCAGTGGTGTGTCCCGGTTTCAACTGTACCTGCGTCCTCAGAATGCAAATACAGTGGATTTCAATGCTAGATAGATAGGAAGGAGATAGAGAGATGGATAGATATAAGATAAATATGTTTTGATGGCAAATAACCTTTTTTCCTTCCATAATTTGAGCATTGTGCTTTGTTTCTTGTTGTTTTTTTTTTTAATAGTGGCCTCAGAGAAAACTTGTTATTTATAAGAAAAAACATCTAGTTAGACAGCATATCTACTCTCAGGTGTGGATAACAGCAGTTGAACTACATTTTGCAGCCTGTGTAATAAACCCTTAGCATATCATTTTATGTTTCAATCATTTTTATTGAAGGTTTTCAAAAAAATAAAATAAAAAAAACAGAAGGATAATCTTTATATAAAATAATGCAATCAGCACTGGGGTGGCAAACCCCATAGATAGACTTACGACAAACAAGTATATTTGGAATATTGCAACAATTCAAAAAAGAAAAAGAAAAAATGGAAAAAAATAATAAAAGGGAGGGAGAGAAAAAAAAAAAAAGAGGGGGGGGTAGGGGAATGAGGGCTAAATGTCGTCTAGGCAAAACTAAGAGATGATCCCAAGATAACAATGGCTGTCAAACTTTAACCCCTTGAGGACCAAGCTCATTTTGGCCTTCAGGACCAGACCCATTTTTTCAAATCTGATATGTGTCACTTTATGTGGTAATGACTTGGGAATGCTTTTACCTATCCAAGCGATTCTGATATTGTTTTCCCGTGACTTATTGTATTTTATGATAGTGGAAAAATTTAGTCGATAAATTCAATACGTATTAGTGAAAAACACCAAAATTTTGTGAAAAATTGCAAATATTAGCATTTTTCTAAATTTAAATGTATCTGCTTGTAAGACAGGCAGTTATAACACACAAAATTGTTGTTAATTAACATCCCCCATATATCTACATTAGATTGACATCGTTTTTTGAATGTCCTTTTATTTTTCTAGGATGTTACAAGGCTTAGAACTTTAGCAGCAATTTCTCACATTTTCAAGAAAATTTCAAAAGGCTATTTTTACAGGGACCAGTTCAGTTGTGAAGCGGCTTTTAGGGCCTTATATATTAGAAACCGCAAAAAAAAGTCACCCCATTTTAAAATCTTCACCCCTCAAAGTATTCAAAACAGTATTTAGAAAGTTTCTTAACCCTTTAAACGTTTCACAGGAATTAAAGAAACATTAATATTCAAATTTCTTTTTTTTGTGCAGAAATTCATTTTTAATCTATTTTTTTTTGTAACACAGAAGGTTTTACCAGAGAAATGCAACTCAATTTTTATTGCCCAGATTCTGCAGTTTTTAGAAATATCCCACATGTGGCTCTATTGTGGTAATGGACTGAAGCACCGGCCTCAGAAGCAAAGGAGCACCTAGTGGATTTTGGGCCTCCTTTTTATTAGAAAATATTTTAGGCACCATGTCAGTTTTGAAGGGCTCTTGCGGTGCTAAAACAGTGGAAATCCACCAAAAGTGACCACATTTGGGAAACTAGACCCCTTGAGGAAATTATCTAGGAGTATAGTGAGCATTTTGACCCCGCAGGTTTTTTTCAGAAATTATTGGAAGTAGGCCATGAAAATGAAAATCTACATTCTTTCAAAGAAAATGTAGGTTTAGCTAATTTTTTCTAATTTCCTCAAGGACTAAAGGAGAAAAAGCACTGCAACATTTGTAAAGCAATTTCTCCCGAGTAAAACAATACCCCACATGTGGTAATAAACGGCTGTTTGGACACACGGCGGAGCTTAGAAGGGAAAGAGCGCCATTTGGCTTTTGGAGCTCAAATTTAGCAGGAATGGTTTGCAGAGGCCATGTCGCATTTGCAAAGCCCCTAAGGGACCAAAATAGTGAAAACGCCAAAAAAGTGACTCCATTCAGAAAACTACACCCCTTGAGGAATCCATCTAGGGGTGTAGTGAGCATTTTGACCCCACAGGTGTTTCATAGATTTTATTAGAATTGGGCAGTGAAAATAAAAAAAATCCCTTTTCTTCAATAAGACGTAGCTTTAGCTCCAAATTTTTCATTTTCTCAACAAATAAAGGAAAAAAAGAACCCAACATTTGTAAAGCAACTTCTCTGGAGTAAGGCAATACCCCACACGTGGTCATAAACTGCTGTTTGGGCACACGGCAGGGCTCAGAAGGGAGGTAGCGCCATTTGCTTTTTGAGTACAGATTTTGCTGGATTGGTTTCTGGTCGCTATGTCGCATTTGCAAAGTCCCTGTGGGATCAAAACAGTGGATCCCCCCCCAGAAGTGACCCCATTTTGGAAACAACACCCTCAAGGTATTCACCTAAGAGTGTAGTGAGCATGTTAACCCCACAGGTGTTTTGCAGAAATTCGTGTGCGTGGGAGAGTGAAAATGGGAATTATGCAGTGTTTCCCTGTTTTAGAATCACCCTACATGTGGCCCTAATCTTTTGCCTGGACATTCGACAGGGCTCAGGAGTGAAAGAGTACCATGTAAAATTGAGGCCTAATTTGGCGACATATAAAGTAATGGTTCAAAATTGCAGAGGCTTTGATGTGAAATAACAAAAGAAACCCCTGACAAGTGACCCCATTTTGCAAACTGCACACCTCAAGGCATTTATTAAGGGGTGCAGTGAGCATTTTCACCCCACGTGTCTTTTCCATAAATGATTGCGCTGCGGAAGGTGTAAATTAAAAGTTTTCCCTAGATATGCCAATTCAGTGGCAAATATGTCATGCCCAGCTTGTGCCACTGGGGACACACACTCAAAAATTGTTAAAAGGGTTCTCCCGGGTATGGCGATGCCATATATGTGGAAGTAAACAGCTGTTTGGGCACACTGTAGGGCTCAGATGGGTGGGAGCGCCATTTGGCTTTTGGAGCATGGATTTTGCTTGGTAATAGTTTTGTTTGGAGTCTTACTGGTGTTTCAGTTTATAATGCAGGGGCATATGTGAGCTGGGCAGAGTACATCAGGGGCATAGTCAGGTGGTATAATAATAAGGTAAAAAAATTAATAAAATAATCCATAGATGTGTGTTACGCCGTGATCGATCCTTTCTGCACGGGCACTGTTAAATGTCCTTACTTATCCTCCTTTTGGTCCACACTCCGCACATTTGCAGTTTGGGGAGTTTTGCTGGGAAAGTGTTGTCCTGGTATAATACGGGCGCCCTCGCTTCCAGAAGATATGTTTGGGCCCTCCCCTTCCGGGTTCCCTAATTTTAGTGCCTTGATACATCGCCTTTTGAAACAGAAGAAATGTTCCCCTCGGGCCTGCACAACTGCATATGTTTTATTTCCTGACTTATTGGAGCCAAAACTCATTTTATTTTTTCATCGACGTATTGGTATGAGGGCTGTTTTTTTGCGGGATGAGCTGTAGTTTTTATTGGTACCATATTGGGGTACATGCGACTTTTTTGATAACTTGTTATCCTTTTTTTGGGAGGCAAGGTGACAAAAAAACAGCAATTCTGGCATAGTTTTTTAGGTTCTTTTTATACAGCGTTCACCATGCGTTATAAACTACATGTTAGCTTTATTCTGTACGATTCCGGCGATGCCTAATTTATAGAACTTTTTTATAACTTTTTGCACAATAAAATTACTTTTGGAAAGAGAAGGTATTTTTTCTGTCGCCATGTTGTGAGAGCCATAACTTTTACATTTTTTCGTCGATGGAGCTGTATGAGGGCTTGTTTTTTGCGAGACGAGGTATAGATTTTATAGGCACCATTTTTGGATACATGCAACTTTTTGATCACTTTTTATTTGAATTTTTGTAAGACAAAGTGACCAAAAAAAACAGCAATTATGGCAGTGTTTTTTAGGTTTTTTTCACGGCATTCACTGCACTGGATAAATAACATAATATTTTTATAGGTTAGGTCGTTACGGTCGCAGCGATACCAAATATGTATGGTTTATTTATTTTTTTCAATAATAAATGACTTGATAAGGGAAAAAGGGGGAGATTGTGTTTTATTCTATTACTTGAAACTTTTATTGTATGTTTTACAACTTTTATTTTAACTTTTTTTACACTTTTTTTTTTACAATTTTCTTTAGTCCCACTATGGGACTTGAAGGTCCAACTGTTTGTTTGATGTTCTAATACATTGCACTACCTATGTAGAGCAATGTATTGGAACTGAGCAAACCGATCAATACCCCAGAATATCCTAATGGTCCTAGTGACTAATACAATAAACCAAAAAGAGAAACAAGTCACGACCAAATGATAGAAAAAGTAACTTTTTCTATCATTTGGTCGTGACTTGTTTCTCTTATTGGTTTAATGTATTGGAACTGTCAATTGTTCACTGACAGCTCCGCCTCTGGGTGGGGCCTAATCAGCTTCCGTAATGGCAGACAGGAGGCCATTGTTACAGCTCCTGTTGCCATAGTAGCAGTCGCCAGCCTTGCCATCGCATGGCAGGCTGCCGATTTGCTACAAACCTCTAGGATGCAGCGATCGCAATGGATTGCTGCATCGAAGGGGTTAATGCCATGAATCGGAGCTAGCTCCGGTTCCTGGTGATAGATCGGGGTGTCCGCTGTAACATACAGCGGACACACACTGCTGATGACACCGGCTCAGCTTCTGAGCCGAAAGCTGAGCCGGCGCCATCTTGCCGATGGTACCGGAAGCCTTCTGTTGCTGGCAGACCGGGAGGTAATTATTAGGCCTCCGATCGCCTTTGCAGCATCCGGCAACCCAGCAATCACGTTGAGGGGGTGCCGGTGGCTAAAAACTCCTCACATGCTGCGATCTCTATTCAACATTATACACAAAAAGGGCTCCTCTAGCAAAAAGTATCACGGGTTAGATGCTATGGGTGTAAAGCATACTACCAAAGTAATCTATTGGGAAGGCACTCCTAGATAAACATTTTATACACAAGGAAGAACAAGGAGTATAGATGCCATATGATAAAAATAAACCTTTATTACATAGGGTATACACATTACATAGAAAAATTTAAAAAGGTACAATTGGAAAGAATGACTCTGAAGTTTCCAATGCAGACGGGCAGGCTCAATGAGTAAGGTGTAAACATACAGGAGGATTACCACTAACATATGTGAGCAACGGCAAACACGGATACTGAAGAGCATGACATGATATAGATATAAATATAAATGTAGGAATACAAATCAGAAACACAAAATGCATGTGCAGGTTTCCGAGTCATATCCCATAGTAAGTAAAGTATAACAGTCAAAAATCAATCTCAAGATAATTAAGGTATGCGAATATGACCCACATAAAAAAGTGTATCTTACCCATAATGCAGAGTATTTGGAGCCTGCCGGACGTATGGAACACCCCAACGCGCGTTTCGCGATGTGCTTCCTCAAGGGGTATTCAACGCAGCATCTGAGGGGTTAATAGGCCGGATCGGAGGCTAGCTCCGGTCTTGGCCGATACCTCAGGGTGCCAGCTGTAACATACAGCTGTCACCCGGCGGTGATGTAGCTGGCTCAGCTCCTGAGCTAGCTTCATCTCCATCACGTACAGTAACGTGAAAAGGCGTTAAGACACCAGTTTTCATCACATTACTGTATGTGATTGGGCGGGAAGGGGTTAAGGAAGAGCTCTTCCATATCTGAGACCATACAGTGTAATCGGTCATTGACCATAATACAATTCAGTTTAGTCTTAACAAGGTGAAGAGGAATAACAGCACTTTTCCAGGATGTAGCTATAGCAATTTTGGCTGCCATGAAAAGAAAGGATACAAATTTGTGAGAGGCTTTAGATAGTCCTGGGATGGTCTCATTAAGTAATGCTTGTGACGGGGAAAGTTTCAAGTTAATCTGAGTTATAGAATATAACATGTTAAAGATTTGTCTCTAAAACCGGCGCACCTTTGGACAATCCCACATATATGCAGAGGGTCTCCCGCATTCCCACAATGTCTAAAGCAAGAAGATGAGGAAGAAGGAAACATCTTGGCCAGTCTAGTGGGAACTATATACCATCATAAAAATACTTTGTAATTGGCTTCAACCAGCAAAAGGTTAATGGAGATTTTTGCGGTGTATTTTGTCATAATTTGCCATTCCCTAACAGAAAAGGATGTATGTAAGTCCCTTTCCCACATAGACATTTATGATATTTTGTCCGATGGAGAAACGAAAAATAGGTAAATATTAGACAAGAGATTATGCCCTAGAGATGAGTTATTTAGGCATAAATTCTCAAATACTGAAGAACTTTGCAGAACCAATGTAGGTTGAAATGAAGACATAAAATGATCTGGTGAAAGCAAAAAATCTCAGATTCCAGCATGTGATGTATAGATTGATTAAAACGACAGGGTTTTATGCCTGGTTTATCAAGAAAATGTCCAATACGGTATATATTTTTATCCAACCACCATTGGAACGCCGACGGCTGCATACCAAAAGCAAAATTGGGAAGAGCAAATAATCTAGCTGCAGGTGTGTGTGTGTGTGTGTGTGTGTGTGTATAGAACGGAGCTGGAATCTGTGATTCCAGCTGTCCCACAGCTCCACAAAAGAGGAGAGGAGCAGGCATAACACAGGTGGTCTTTGTTTGGGTTTCAACCATATCAACTGGTCAACAGGAATATCAGGAGTAGCTGCCTGTTCAATAGGAATCCAGCGTGCTTGGCTACCTACACTGTGGAGTGAAACTAAGGTGGTTAGGCGAGCAGCATAATAGTATTTGATGAGGCTCGGTAAACCCAATCCCCTCGAGACTTTAGGAGCATAAAGAGTACTTTGTAGGACTCTACAATGTTTAGGACCCCAAATGAAGGACAGTATGTTTCTGAAGGACTTTTAAATAGGGGTATCGACATAGTTAGTACGGCTGAAAAAAGACACATGTCCATCAAGTTCAACCAAGGGAAGGGAAAAGGGAAGAAAAAATTTCTACACATAGGAGCTAATATTTTTTTGTTCTAGGAAATTAACCCTTTTTTAAAGCCATCTACTGTCCCTGCTGTGACCAGCTCCTGCGGTAGGCTATTCCATAGATTCACAGTTCTCACAGTAAAGAAGGCTTGTCGCCTCTGCAGCTTGAACCTTTTTTTCTCCAGACGGAGGGAGTGCCCCCTTGTTTTTTGAGGGGGTATTACAAGGAACAGGATTTCACCATATTTTTTGTATGTGCCATTAATATATTTATATAAGTTAATCATGTCCCCCCTTAGTCGTCTTTTTTCAAGGCTAAATAGGTTTAATTCTTTCAATCTTTCCTCATAACTTAAATTCTCCATGCCCCTAATTAGCTTCGTTGCTCTTCTTTGTATTTTTTCCAACTCCAGGGCATCCTTTCTATGAACTGGAGCCCAGAACTGAACTGCATATTCTAGATGAGGCCTCACTAATGCTTTGTAAAGTGGTAATATTACATCCCTGTCCCGCGAGTCCATGCCTCTTTTAATACACGACAATATCCTGCTGGCCTTTGAAGCAGCTGATTGACACTGCATGCTGTTATTGAGTTTATGATTTACAAGTACACCCAGATCCTTCTCAACAAGTGAAACCGCCAGTGTAGCTCCCCCTAGGACATATGATGCATGCAGGTTGTTGGTACCCAGATGCATAACTTTACATTTATCTACATTAAACTTCATCTGCCAAGTGGACGCCCAAACACTTAGTTTGTTTAACCCCTTAAGGACGCAGCCTAGTTTTGGCCTTAAGGCTCAGAGCCCATTTTTCAAATCTGACATATTTCACTTTATGTGGTAATAACGTCAGAATGCTTAAACCTACCCAAGCGATTCTGAGATTGTTTTCTCGTGACACATTGGGCTTCATGTTCGTGGTAAAATTTGGTCGATATATTCAGTGTTTATTGGTGAAAAATTGCAAAATTTAGAGAAAATTTTGAAAAAATTGCATTTTTCAGAATTTAAATGCATCTGCTTGTAAAACAGACGGTTAGACCACCCAAAATAGTTACTAGTTCACATTTCCCATATGTCTACTTTCGATTGGCATCGTTTTTTGAACATTCTTTTATTTTTCTTGGACGTTACAAGGCTTAGAACATAAACAGAAATTTCTCATATTTTTAAGAAAATTTCAAAAGCCTTTTATTTAAGGTACCTCTTGAGTTCTGAAGTGGCTTTGTGGGGCCTATGTATTAGAAACCCTGATAAAACACCCCATTTTAAAAACTAGACCCCTCAAAGTATTCAAAACAGCAGTTATAAAGTTTTTTAACCCTTCAGGCATTTCACAGGAATTAAAGCAAAGTGGAGGTGAAATTTGCAAATTTCATTTTTCTTGCAGAATTTCAATTTTATTCATTTTTTTTTCTGTAACACAGAAGGTTTTACCAGAGAAATACTACTAAATATGTATTGTCCAGATTCTGCAGTTTTTAGAAATGTCCCACATGTGGCCCTACTGCGCTCGTGGACTAAAACACAAGCCCTAGAAGCAAAGAAGCACCTAGTGCATTTTGAGTCCTCTTTTTTATTAGAATATATTTTAGGCAGCATGCCAGGTTTGAAGAGGTGTTGAGGTGTCAAAACAGTAGGAATCCCCCAATAGTGAACCCATTTTGGAAACTACACCCCTCAAGGAATTCATTTAGGGTTGTTGTTACCATTTTGACCGCACAGTTTTTTCACAGCACGTATTTGAATTGGGCTCTGAAATGAAAAAAATTTCATTTTTTCCAATAAAATGTCATTTGTGATCAAAATTTCTTATTTTCACAGGGAACAAAATACCCCATTTTGTTGCCCAATTTGTCCTTAGTGTGGCAATACCCCATTTGTGGTGATAAACTGCCGTTTGGGCCCATGGGAGGGCTCAGAAGGAAAGGAGCGCTATATGTTTGTTGGAGTCCAGATTTTGTTGGATTGGTTTTCGGGTGCCATGTCGCATTTGCAGAGCCTCAGAGGTATCAAAGCAATGGAAACCCACCAAAAGTGACCCCATTTTGGAAACTACACCCCTCAAGGAATTCATTTATGGTTGTTGTTAGCATTTTGACCACACAGTTTTTTCACAGCACCTATTTCAATTGGGCTGTGACATTAAAAAAATGAAATTTTTTCCAATAAGATGTCATTTTTTACCAAAATTTCTTTTTTTCACAGGGAACAAAATACTAAATTTTGTTGCCCAATTTCTCCTGAGTGCATCAATACCCCATTTGTGGCAATAAACTGCCGTTTGGGCCCATGGGAGGCCTCAGAAGGGAAGGAGCGCGGTGTGTTCTTTGGAGTACAGATTTTGCTGGTTTGGTTTTCGTGTGCCATGTCGCATTTGCAGAGCCCCAGAGGTATCAAAGCAATGGAAACCCACCAGAAGTGACCCCATTTTGGAAACTACACCCCTCAAGGAATTCATTTATGGGTAATGTGACCATTTAGACCCCATAGTTTCTTCACAGAACTTATTTGAATTGGGCTGGGAATTAAAAAAATATATATTTTTTCCAATAATATGTCGTTTTAGCTCAAAAATTCTTATTTTCACAAGAAATAAAATACTCCATTTTGTTGCCCAATTTGTCCTGAGTGCGGAAATACCCCATTTGTGGTGATAAACTGCTGTTTGGGCCCATGGGAGGGCTCAGAAGGAAAGGAGCGCTGTGTGTTCTTTGGAGTACAGATTTTGCTGAATTGGTTTTCGGGTGCCATGTCGCATTTGCAGAGCCCCAGAGGTATCAAAGCAATAGAAACCCACCACAAATGACCCCATTTTGGAAACTACACCCCTCAAGGAATTCATTTATGGGTGTTGTGACCATTTTGACCCCATAGTTTTTTCACAGAACTTATTTGAATTGGGCTGGGAATGAAAACAAAATTATTTTTGTCAAATAATATGTAGTTTTGGCTGAAAAATTCTTATTTTCACAAGAAACCAAATACCCCATTCTGTTTGCGCAATTTGTTCTGAGTGCCGCAATACCCCATTTGTTGTGATAAACTGCCGTTTGGGCCCATGGGAGGGCTCAGAAGGAAAGGACCACCATTTGGCCTACTCGGGATTTTCTAGTGCGAAGTCATGTATGCAGAAGCCCCTGAGGTACCAGTACAGTTGAAACCCGCAAGAAGTGACCCCGTTTTAAAAACTATACCCTTAAGGCATTCATCTAGAGGTGTAGTGAGCATTTTGACCGGAGACCTACACCCCATAAACTGTAATGTGGGTTCTCCCGGGTATGGCAATACCCTACATGTGGCTGTTATCAGCTGCCTGGACACACAGCAGGGCCCAGAGGGGAAAGACGAGGGGGGATAAGCTGTGCGGAGTGCATCAGGGTAAGTAAAATTGGGGTAAATTATAAACCAAGGGATGTATGATAAATTTTAATACAGAGCTCTGGTTATTCGGGACACGTGTCACATTGATATATTGTTTCCTCCCTTATCCCCCTCTTATAGCAGACTTTGCACCTCTTTTGACTTTTTCCCTTCTTGCCAGTTTGGGGAACTTCTCCTGGAAAGTGTTGCCCTGGTACGATGCGTGTGGGCTCGCTTCCAGAAGTACTGGGTGCCCGCCCTTCTTGGTCCCTAAAGATTAGGTTCTTGATAATCACCTCTTGAAATTCCAGGAAAGTTCCCGTCTGGCCTGCACATCGACGTAGCATGTACGCATTGTACAATGCCATCTGTATGATGTGCCCGGCCAGCTTCTTATACCACACCGAATGGCGCTGTAGGGCTTCAGGGCTTGATCTTACAAGTCCATCCCTCGCATGTACCTATTGTAGTCCAGGATGCAGTCTGCTTTGGGGGTGGCCTTTCCTTCATATATCCTAAATCTGTAGGTATACCCTGATGCACTCTCGCAGCTTATACATCTTCACGCCATACCTTGCCCTCTTACCCGGCAGGTACTTGCGGAATTGAACCATCCCTTTAAAATGTACCAGGGACTCATCAATAGAAATACACGTCTCGGGGGTGAATGCTTGGGAAAACCGGGCACTGGAACGGTCTAATAGGGGTCTCCGTTTATACAAACGGTCAAAACTGGGGTCATCTTGGGGTGGGCACTGCTCATTATCAGTATAATGTAAGAAGCAAAGTATTGCCTCATTCATTTATTTTTTTAGGTTCCAGTTCAGTTCTGAAGTTGCTTTGAGGGGCCCATATATTAGAAACCCCTATCAAATACCCCATTTTAGAAACTAGACCGCTCAAAGTATTCACAACAGCATTTAGAAAGTTTATTAACCCTTTAGGTGTTTCACAGAAATTTAGAGCAAAGTAGAGGTGAAATGTACTTTTTTTTTTGTCAGAAAATCCTCTTTATACCATTTTTTTTATAACACAAAAGGATTTATCAGAGAAACACAACTAAATACTTATTGCCCAGATTCTGCAGTTTTGAGAAATACCCACATGTGGCCCTCGGGCGGTAATGGACTGAAGCACCGGCCTCCGAAGCAAAGGAGAACCTGGTGGATTTTGAGGCCTCTTTTTTATTAGGCACCATGTCCGGTTTGAAGAGGTCTTGTGGTGCCAAAACATTGGGAACCCCCCAAAAGTGACCCCAATTTGGAAACTAGACCCCTTGAGGAATCCATTGTAGTTTTATTGGGGTGCATGCGGCTTTTTGATCAGTTTTTATTCTATTTTTAGGTGGCGTGGTGACTAAAAAACAGCAATTGTACAATTGTTTTTTTTTTCGTTTTTTTTACAGCGTTCACCGTGCGTTATAAATGACATATTCACTTTATTCTGCGGGGCGATACGATTACGGCGATACCAGATGTTTATAGTTTTATTTTATGTCTTATGGCGTTTGCACAATAAAATACGTTTTGTAAACAATCATTTACTTTTTGTGTTACCTTATTCTAAGAGCCATAACGTTTTTATTTTTCAATCAATAAAGCCGTGCGAGGACTTATTTTTTGCGTAACGAACTGTAGTTTCGATCAGTACCATTTTTAGGTACATGCGACTTTTTGATCTCTTTTTATTCCATTTTTTGGGAGGTGAAGTGACCAAAGAATTGTGATTGTGGTTCGGTTTATTATTATTTTATTTTACGGCGTTCACCGTGCGGGATAAATAATGTAATAATTTTGTAGTTCAGACCGGTACGGACGCGGCGATACCAATTATGTATAGTTTATTTGTTTGTTTATATATTTTTATTAATAATAAAGGACTGATAAGGGAAAAGGGGGGATTTTTACTTTTATTACTTTTAAATCTTTTATTTTCTTATTTTTACACATCTTTTTTTAACTTTTTTTTAACTGTATTACTTTGTCCCACTAGGGGACATGAGGGCAGGAGGCTCAGATCGCTATTCTAATACACTGCACTACATGCGTAGTGCAGTGTATTAGAACTGTCAGCTACTCACTGACAGCAAGCATAGTGGGTCCTGACGTTGTCAGGACCCACTAGGCTTCCGTCTATGGCATAGCCGGACGCCATTGTTTGGTGTCCGGTTGCCATAGTCACCATCGCCGGCCGCTATCGCGTAGCAGGCCGGCGATGGCAGCTTAACCCCTAAAAAGCCGCAATCTCTATAGAACGCGGCTTTTAAGGGGTTAATCAGCGGGGACACAGCGATCGGTCCCCGCTGTAGGAGCTGTGACAGCTGTTGAACAAGACAGCAGCGTCACAGCTCCTGTATGTGTCGGGAGGACGGCCGAAACGGCCGTTACTCCCGAGACGTACTATTACGGCATGGAGCGCGAACGATACAGCTGCCATGACGTAATAGTACGTCAAGGAGCGGGAAGGGGTTAAATCTGCCTGCAATTCATGAACATCTTCCATAGACTGAACTATATTACATAGCTTGGTGTCATCTGCAAAAATAGAAATAGTGCTATTAATCCCATCCTCTATATCATTAATAAATAAGTTGAATAATAGTGGTCCCAGCACTGAACCCTGGGGTACACCACTTATAACCGGTGACCATTCAGAGAAGGAATCATTGACCACAACTCTCTGGATACGGTCCTTGAGCCAATTCTCAATCCAATTACAAACTATATTTTCTAAACCTATAGTCCTTAATTTACCCATTAGGCGTCTATGGGGGACAGTGTCAAATGCCTTTGCAAAGTCCAAAAACACTAAATCCACAGCGGCCCCTCTGTCTAGACTTCTGCTCACCTCTTCATAAAAACAGATTAGGTTAGTTTGACAACTTCTGTCCTTAGTAAAACCGTGCTGGCTGTCATTTATAATGCTATTTATTGTCACATAATCCTGTATATAGTCCCTCAATAGCCCCTCAAACATTTTCCCCACGATGGATGTTAAGCTTACTGGTCTATAATTACCTGGGGAAGACCTAGAGCCCTTTTTGAATATAAAAAGGCACCACATTTGCGCTGCGCCAGTCCCTTGGCACTATACCAGTCACTAAAGATTCTCTGAATATTATGAAAAGGGGGACAGAAATAACGGAACTAAGCTCTTTAAGAACTCTAGGGTGTAACCCATCTGGTCCCGGGGCCTTGTGCACATTTATTTTATTTAATTTAGCTTGGACCATCTCTACATTTATCCAATTCAGTATATCAACTGATATATTAACAGCACTGGCACCGGCTACATCAGCTGCTCTTTCTTCAGTTGTATATACAGAGCTAAAGAACCCATTTAGTAACTCTGCCTTCTCTTGATCCCCTGTGATCAACTCCCCATTACCATTATCTAGGGGTCCTACATGTTCAGACCTTGGCTTTTTAGCATTTATATACTTGAAGAATTTTTTGGGATTTGTTTTACTATCCTTGGCCACCTGCCTTTCATTTTGTATTTTTGCTAATTTTATTACATTTTTACAGATTTTATTAAGCTCTTTATATTTTACAAAGGCTACAGCTGTACCCTCAGATTTGTATTTTTTAAATGCCCTTTTTTTGTCATGTATTGCCCCTTTCACAGAAGGTGTAAGCCATGTGGGGTTTAATTTGAGTCGTTTATACTTGTTACCTATAGGAATAAATTTTGCACTATAATAACTCAAAGTAGATTTGAAAATCTCCCATTTATCATTTGTTCCATTATTTGACATTAGCTCTTCCCAGTCCATATCCTGAATTGCAGCCCTCATCCTGGGGAAATTGGCTTTCTTAAAATTAAATGTTTTTGCCCTCCCAGCCTGCGTTTGTTTTTTACAGTATAGGTAAAATGTAACTATATTATGATCACTGTTACCGAGGTTTTCACGAACATTGACATTCCCAACAAGATCTGCATTATTAGAAATGACCAGATCCAACAGAGCTTCACCTCTAGTCGGGTCTTCCACAAACTGGCCCATAAAATTTTCCTGCAACAGGTTGAGGAAATGTCTCCCCTTTGCATCTATTGATAAAGTGCGGAAGAACAAGAGGATTCTAGGAAGAACCATCATTTTAACAGCTGCTATTCTGCTGAACCAGGAGAGAGGCATAAAAGTCCAGCGCAGCAGTTCTGTTTTCAGTTTTAGTTTTAAAGGGAGGAAATTTGTGTGAAAAAGGGTGGAATAGCAAGAAGTGAGGTGGACCCCTAGATATGGCATTTTATCTTCCCTCCATCTCAGCTCAGAGTTCAGTTGTATCAACTTGGCCATATATTGTGGAATGCCGATGTTCAAGACCTCCGCCTTGTCATGGTTAACTTTTAGACCCGAAATTTGGGAAAATTGGCCCAAGACATGGTAAAGATTCGGGAGGGAGGTAAGAACTAAGGGAAGAAGACAACACCAATAAGATGTCATCTGCATATAGTGCACACTTGTGTATCTGCCCCTTAACCTTTATTCATCCTGATCAAGTGGGCCAGGGGCTCAATTGCCAAAACAAAAATAGGGGAGGAAGTAACCTGTGTCATCCCACGGGCTATGGATATACGGTCTGAAAAGAATCCCTTGATCATCACCTAGGCAGATGGGGTCGAGTACAGACTTTTTAAGAGGGTGATAAATTTATCGCCAAACCCCCAATGCTGTAGAACAAAAAATAAATAGTCCCAGGTCAGGGAATCGAAAGCTTTATGCAGGTCTAGCGACAGGCACAGTGCTCTCGTTTTCCGCGACTCGTCCAAATTTGAACGAACAAGGGATATAGGATCAATGATTCTTCTCGTTTGATCAGTCGCTTGCCTGTTTGGTACGAAACCTTCCTGGTCAGGATGAATGTAGTGTTCTAGTAAAACATTGAGTCTCGTGGTCAAATTTTTAGTGAGTATCTTCATGTCACGATTAATAAGCGATATTGGCCTATAATTCTGACAAGAAGAGGGATCTTTACCTGGTTTTGGGATCACCGAAATGAAAGATTTGAGTGCTTCCAGTCCAGGAGAACCACCATCTCTTAAATAATTAAAAATGGTGACCAAATGAGGGGCCAAAACATCAGCAAATTTCTTATTGTATAGGTTAGAGAATCCATCCGACCCTGGAGATTTAGATGGTTTGAGAGCTTTAATTACAGCCCAAACTTCCTGTATCGATATGAGGCCCTCCATATTTTCTTTATGGGGATCCGTTAATGCAGGCAAGGAGATATCCTTAAATAAAGCATCAGCTTTCAATTTATCTAGCTGGGGAGGTGATTTGTATAGGGATGAGTAGAATGGAAAAAATAACTATTAAAAACCTCTTTAGGGTGTTGTGTGAGATTACCGTTCGCCAGCCTGATTTTAGGGACCATAAAATTACGGGACGACAGGAGAAAGTTTTCGAGCTAAAAATGTACCCGGTTTATCACTTTGGCCAAAAAATCTTTATTGCGTCCAACGAATGTGACGTTCGGCAATAGTAGTAATGCACAAGTTAAGTTCCATATGGGCACCTTCAATTTTAGAGCGCAAATCTAGCTTATTATCTGCTTTTTTTTTTTGTACTAGAGCTAGATAGACCGCTTCCTTGTCTTTAAGGGTCTGGTCCCTAGTTCTTTTTTTTTTTTTTAAACTTCTTTTTATTGAACATTTTTTCCAAACAATTAAGTTTGTGGAGAAAATAGAAGGAAAGAAGCTAGAGGGAACAATGTAATACAATCAGCAGTCCAGAGGATCAGTTAGATTTCCAGTAAGCACAAATGACACATCATCAAGAAATTGACGTAACTGTCCAAGCAGGATAAATAGATGGGGGGGGGGGGGGAAGGGAGAGAAGGGGGGGAAGGAAAGGAAAACAAAATAACTTTCATTTTTTTTATCTCGATGTGCTTATGAAGGAAACACTCACATTTTCTTTAAGTTGTATGCAATTCCCCACCCCAGTGAACTTGATAAAGAAAAACATAAATCAGGGATGGATGCGTCCGCGGGAACCAGCCCACCGCACATATCCACCCCAACAGAACCCATCGTATCTATGTGGGGACAGGGGAGGAATAGTAAGGACATGAAGGAGCATGGCTCTCGCCCACACCAGAAAACCACCAGGATCCTGACAATATCTTACATGGGTGCATTCCCCAAGAGCAGCTGTTTGTGGAACCAGACCGTTGGTTCAAAGCATTTCCGTATTTGTACCTGAATGTTTTGTGGGAGTAATGCAATGAATGTTTCCCATGTTTCAAAAAACTGTTGGACCTATAATTCCTTATGGAGAGAGGCCTCTACCCAGTCCATTTTCAAGAGATAGGATAATTTATCCAAGAATAATTTGAAAGGTGGGGGCTGATTAGCAAGCCAGGTTTGTAATATGGCTTTCGTCCCTGCCGCCACCACATAATGCAACAATTTGTGTGCCCCGGGGGATCAACCGTGAACTTCAGGGTCCATGTACCCAAACACCGCCCACAGTATCGTATCAGGGACAAAATGAGTGAGGTGAGTAGTAGTGAATGTGCGTATGCGAGACCAAAATGTACGAATGTGCGTGCACAACCACAAACAATGGTAGAGATTGGCTGCAGATGCTAGACATTTGAAGCAACATGACGATTCATAAATACCAATCTTATATTACAAACATGGGGTCAAATATGACCTGTGGGCAATCTTAAGTCGCATTTCCAGAAAACGGGCAGAGGGAAGACGTTTATGTGCCTAGAGTCGTCAGTATCGTGGTAGGGGTTAGAGTCTGATCGTCAACCGGCCATTTAAAGGAGTCTGGGATTGTGAATAATCAAGGGGAACATGAAGGAATTCGTAGTTTCTAGTTATTTGTCCCTTCGGGGAGTTGGGACTGGAGAATTTTAGAAGCAAATAAGGATTCCATTCCAGGTCTGGCAGTTGCGGCAAAACCTTTTTTATATAACTTGAAGAAAGCTAAAGTGATCTATGTGTAACTCGGGATATTTAGAGCGGAGTTCTGAAAGTATAAGAGCCCTACGTTCATCCTTATGTACAAGCTGCTTTAGGGAGGTGATTCCTAACATGTGCCACCTGTGGAAAATTGCCCGTGGATTACCATCCTGAAAATGATTATTACAGATTAGTGGCAAGTGGAGAGATAAAAGAGGAGAAAGCTGGTGATGGCGACGGATTTTCTGCCATGCTTTCCAAGTGGCAAAAAGTAGCGGGTTAGCTCTTGTCTCTACAGATAATCCCTCATATGGGAGGTGCAGGAGTCCCGACAAAGCCCGTCCAGAAAATAAGCTGGAATCCAGATTGTACGAAGTATAATGAGAGGTGCTTCCAAGCCAGTCCAAGATGTAAAGGAACAAGGTCGCCAGGTTGTACTGCCTAATGTCGGGGAGATTAATGCCCCCATTGGCTCAAGGTTATTGTAAGATCTGGTAGGCTATGCAGGATCCCCCCTCCCCCCACACAAATGTCCTATATAAATAGTTAATGCATTTTTCATCTTTAGGGGTGAGATATATTGGGAGGGTATGGAAAATATATAGAAGACAAGAGAACTCCGTCATCTTAAGTAGATTGGCCTTCCCTAGGTGTGAAAGGGTGAAGTGTTTCCAATTTGAGAGAGTCTTTTCCAAGTCCTCTATATAACGTGCTATATTAAGTCAGTTTAGCAGGGTGTCTGGAGATTTGGACTCCTAAATATTTGATCGCCTGAGTGTTCCATTTAAATGGAAAGGCGGCCACCCAAAGGGGTCTAGAAGGCCCTTGCAACAACAGTTCCTCCGTCTTGTCCCTATTCAAATAGTATCCCGATAATCGGCCCACCTGGTCTAGTTCTTCAAGCAGGGGAGTTACTGATCGCTTAGGGTCCGCAACTACCAACAGGATGTCATCCGCAAAAGTGGCTACTTTTAGTTCTAGATCCTGTATAATAAGGCCCTGAAAAGTTGAGGTTTTGGAAAGGTGACACAGTAAGGGATCTATGGAAAGATTAAACAGAAGGGGGGAAAGGGGGCATCCCTGCTTGGTGCCTCTAAAAATATCTATAGGGGCAGAATTATGCCCATTGACCACCACACAGGTCGCCGCCCCCACGCGAAGGGACTGGATGCAGTTGGTAAAAATAGAACCCACCCCCATATGGACCAGCACCTCATTAAAAAATGGCCATGCCACCATACGCTTTCTCGGCGTCGAGACTCATTAACATAGTCACCGGTTGCGCAGAGTCCTGCATCGCGACCGTAGCGGCTATTGCAGATCTAATATTTTTTATACAAGTCCTACCTCGTGTAAAACGTGTCTGAGCATCAGACAAAAGATCAGGAAGGAAGCATTGCAACCTATCCGCCAGTATTCTGGCCAACAGCTTGTAGTCGTGGTTTAGTAACGAGATAGGACGTTATGATTGAGTCAGGGAAAGATCTTTGTGTGCTATGGTAAAAGCACTGTGCGTGATTCTGTGAAACGGTCAATGGGCATGGAATGTAAAAACACGTCATTATATAAATGAGTCAAAATGGGGAATAGCTGAGGCACCAAAATGTTATAGTATTCCGATGAAAATCCATCTGGACCCGGAGTCTTCCCATTAGAGGCTGTCGAAATAGCTCGCCTCACCTCATCCCCCTGTATCTCCGCATTCAATAAAGCTTGTTGTTCTACAGAAAGGGAGGGCAATTCAACCATGTCCAGAAAGTAGTTAATGTCTGGGGGAGAGGACGAGGCTGCCCTATAAAGATCCTAATAATAATCCGTAAAAATGTTTGCTATTTCTGTTGGGTCAGTAGAGACAATGCCTGTAAGGGGATTACGTAGGGACAAAATAGGCTTGTAGGGATGCTTTTGTTTTGCGAGGGTCACGAGTAGCTTACCGGTTTTATTCCCCCACCTATAAAACCTGTTATCCGTGGATCTAACCTGCCAATGTGATTCAGTATGGATAAAAGTGTCTAACAAATGTTTTGCAGTTTGGTAAATCTGCTGGTTGAGTGGGGTGGAATCATCTATATAGGTTCTTTGGGCCACTAGTAGATCCTTGTATAGGGCATCAAAACGGGCTTTCCGTAGTTTCCGCTTACGAGACAGATATCCTATAATATGCCCTCTCATCACTGCCTTGGAAGTTGCCTACAGGAGTGGTACATTGTCCAAATGGGGGGAGTTATCATCCAGATAGTTGCCCCAGTGCATGTAGAGATATTGTTTGAATTCCTCAGATTCTGCCAAGTAAGCGGGAAATCGCCATATTCTAGGTTTTGGTGAGGAGTGTGAGATTGATAGTGTCATAGTGATCGGAGCATGGTCCGATATGGTGATGGGGTGAATCCGGGAGGAAGAGTGGGAGTCAAACAAGGACGTTGATATTAGAAAATAATCTATGTGTGAGAATGAGTTATGAGCAACCGAGTGACATGTGTATTCACGCGTCCCCTCATCCAGTACCCTCCAAGGATCGCATACAGTGAGCGAATCCATGAATAGAGCAAGAGAAGAAGTGGCAGCCTGAGACTGAGGGGTAGGAGGAGACCTATACACAGCGGGACATTGCACCAAGTTTAAGTCATTCCCGATAATTAGGCTATGTCTAAGGAGACCCAATATTAGTTGAAGAATTTCTGGATAAAATGCCTGCTTGTCATGATTTGGAGCATAGATATTGACCAACAAATAAGGGACATCAGCTATCTTTACGTGTAAAATGAGGTATCTACCCTGTGTGTCACTATAAGAACTTTCCAATGTGTAGTGCAAGCCCTTTTTAAAAAGGATCGCCACCCCCCTGGAAGAGGAAGAATGCGAAGCTGAGAAGCAATCGGACAACCAAGGGGCCACCAATCTGCTCTGTGTGCCCGATCTCCAATGAGTCTCCTGTAAGAAGAGAATATCAGGTGAGAGCCGTTTAAGGTGATTCAGCACCTTCTTCCTCTTCAAGTGTGTATTCAAGCCATCCACATTCCAGGAGAGAAATCGTATATGGGGAGAAGTGTGATATGTGTCAGAAGTGTGTGTAGGTTGGGTACTCATCCCCTGTCACGAAGTTGGATCCAGGTCAGATTATGAAACATCCGGCTGCACCCCGCGGTCTCAGCAAGACGCGTGCCCCGCCTAATCCCAAAGGTGTGTGTAGCGTCGAGAACCACGCCCCCAGTCATCTGCAAGAGAAAAGAGTTTAGCACAAGCGAGAATAGTAAATACAAAATAAACATGTAAACCACATTGATGGCAAACCCGGGAGTGGGTAACAAGATATTTGCCATCAAAGAGGTAGAACGTCTACAAGTAACAATTGTTAAACTAGAAGAACATGAAGCACATGGCCATATGCCAAGTGTGCGAGCTGCCCTCTTTCAAAGACGTGAGTCATCCAGCACCATTTTTCTCCAAGCGAAGTCGCCGTCTGGCCTGCACAGGATCCTCAAAGATGAGCGTTTGGTCACCATCCTGCACCTTCAATTTGGCTGGGAACAAGAGTTGGAACCGAGTGTTCCTGTTATACAGTAGACGGTAGATTGGGGCAAAAGCTTTGCGTTTCTGAGCGATCACTGCCAAGTAATCCTGGAAGATTAGGATCTTGGAGTCGTGGATGAGTAGTTCCCTCTGTTGTCTGTAGGCCCGTAGGACTTTCTCCAGTGAAAGTATTTTGCAATCACCGGACGAGGTCTGTTATCCCCGCATTTCGCCCAGCTCTGGTAGGGCCCAGTCTGTCTGCCCTTTCTATCATGGGCGAGTCACCACCAAGCTCGATGTTCAGAGCTGTGGGGAGGTCTTTACAAAGATAATCCAGCAGTTGTTCACCAGTCACCTTTTCCGGGCCCCCCATGAAACGCAAGTTATTACGCCTCTCCCTGTTCTGCAGGTCGTCCAGCTTGTCTCTTAGTTCTTGGTTAGAGGCCTGTAGTCGCTGTACATCTCCCTCCATTGCGGACACTGACGTATCTGTTGTTACAACCCTCGTTTCCAAGTCCGCAATCTTTTGAGAATGCGATATAAGTTGAGCCAGAGCTGCATTAATAGAAGTGTGCAATACCTCCAGTCTTTTGTCAAAAAGTGGCAACAACATTTTAGAGACCTCTTGAGCTACCAGGTTGGCATGGTGGGTGTCCATCTCGCTGCTGTGCTGCGGACTAAATTGTGGAGACAACCTTGGTGGCGCAATGTCCCCTCCCAGCGACACTTCTGGTGAGAACTGTGGTCGAGAGGATGAGGCTTTGGCAGATGAGGATTTAGGAGCCTGCTTGTCCCCTTTAGCGCTGCTCTTGGACTTCTGCATTTCCAGAAGATGGGAGGAGTCAGACAACTGAGAAATCTGAGAGCGGGTGGATCTCCCTCCTGTAGATTTTGTTCGATATTTGTCCATGACACAGTCCCCAAATCGTGAGGCGAAGAGCGAGCACCAGGGGGGCATAAACAGAGGGATATGATGAGGAAGCTCTCCAGTGGTGTGTCACATAATCATTGTGGCATTAGGAACATGGTGCTGCAGTCCTAAGCATGTGAAATCATGGTGAAGGGCCGCGCTGAACCATCAGCGAGTTATAGTAAGAAAAATAAACAGTCACAGAACTATCCAGCCTCAGTATGAGATGATCCAAAACAGAACATATGCGTTCCTCAGCACTGATATTCCCAGTGCAATACTGTGAACCCTGAGGGGCATACAAGGGTGCAATACAGGCAGATGTAAGCATAAGTGGCACCAGAATTGCTGCCACTACTTCAATGGCCCAGAGCTTCAGGGGCACAAAACTCAGATTGGCAGGAGCAGGAGCCCGGGGAGTCAATCTGTACGCCCACTGTGTCGCAAAGACCAGGAGATGGGAGCCAATGAGCACCGCCGCAGTGCTGAACCACGTGGTGCCGGCAGTATCACTCAAAATGGCGGCCATTGTGAATATGCCTGCCGCTAGATAACAACAGCCGCTGGCTTGGACGGGAGACACCTCACAAGATGGCGGCCGGGATCACAGACTGCCTGTGTGGGAGACAGCACTCCTCACCTGTAAACCCCTAGTTCTTTTTAGTTGTGAAACAACCTGAATGAGTTTCCCTTGGCGGCTTTATGGGCCTCCCAATTAATAGCTAGGCAAGTGTCAATCGCACAATTAGTTCGGAAGTAGTGTTCGAGTTTAGTTAAAATTTCTTGAGAAATCTGGGGATTTGTTAGAAGGGACTTGTTCAAACGCCATGAACAAGACCCAGTCTTAAGCCAGAAGCAGTCCAGTGTAAACAAAACCTATTTATGATCGGACCACGAAATGGGATGTATTTTGACATGGAGAAGACCATGTTAGACCTGAGACGGAAGGAAGAGGTGATCTATGCAAGAGTAAGATGAGTGGGCTTGAGAATAAAAGGTGTAATCCCTGGTGGAGAGATTGACGGATTTACAGGCATCAACAAAATCATGGGAGTGTAAGAGTTTAGCTAATTGTAACCCCTGTTTATGGGGGGGGGGGGCGAAGAGAGGAAGGACCTGCAATCGATTTATCCAGAAGGTGGTCAAGCGCTACATTAGAATCCCCACTACCAAGCAAATGTGGAAGTAATTATCTGAACATTGCATTGAAAAAAGTTAATTTGGCCTTCATTTGGGGCATAATAGGAAATAAACGTGACCTGGGTGACCTGGAGTGTACCATTTATGAGCAAATACCTGCCCTCAGGGTCTGCCACCATGGTTTGATGTCTGAAGGGAAGGTTTCTTATGAAAAAGATGCCCACTCCTCTCTTCTTTTCCGCAGCTACCGCTAGTTAATGTAACGTCTATGGCCACGGCCCGTCGATCGGTCGTTAACTGCGACGGCCGTGGCCATGGACAGCTTACCTGCCTGCAGCATCATCCCCCAGTCAGGCGCCGGCACTCTCTTACGGATTCCGAGTGTCTCCGGTGGGTGCGCGCGCCCACGCGTGCACGGCCTTAAAGGGCCAGTGCGCGCGTTTTTGCAAAAACTGAAATCTGGCCCAGGATGCCCTGGGCTATAAAAAGGGCTCTGCCCTCTTGCCCTTTGCCAGAGCGTTGTTAGTTTTCCCGTTGTTCGTCTTGCTTATGGTCTCCCAGTGTTTTCCAGCCTCCCAGTGTACCCTGCTCCTGTATTCCGTATCCCGTATCCTGTTTCCGTGCTACCTAGTGCTATAGCCGTGCTGTGCTACCTACCGTGCTGTCCTACAGTCTACGCTGCCCTGCTACGCCTCACCGAACGACTTCCCACCGCCTGTTTCTGGACGTGTCCGCCTCGCTACTGCCTACGATTGCCTCAGGTACTCTCGCTGAACCATTGAACTGTGTACTTTCCGGTTTGGCTAGCTGCCATCCCCGCTACGCGGCACGGCCCAGTGGGTCCACACCCCGCATCGTGACAGTTAATACAAAGGATAAAGATTATGCATAAATTTAGGACAAGAGGTAGTGGAGAAATGCAGTTCCTGTAAAAACACAATATCACAATGCAAGGATTTATATGTTTGGAATGCTTGATGCCGTTTAGTCCGTGAGTTAAGACCTTGAACATTGTGAGAGATAATCTTAAACAAGGATTGTAGGTAAGCCATGACTAAAATAATCACAGAAATCACAATTTCTAAGACATCCGACCATCATAAGAAGGGGACAGGAAAGAAGGGGAGAGGAGCAAAAATACGAACGAAAAGATAATGACAAAAAATTATCTAGGTATATATAGCAAAATTTAGAACGAGGCCCAAACAGGACCATAAGGGATGTTGAGAGATTGCCACCGAGGGAACAATATAATATCAATGTGGCCTCTTAAGATCCCAAGGAGGGCATTCCATCACCCAACGGGAGAGCCAGCTCTAAATTACTCAGCCAATATCTAGCTGAAAACAACAGCATAAAATATCACAGTAGAAAAGGCTATATTAGTGCAAAAATAAACATTAATTTTTAAACAGTAAAGGGAACTTATACGTATGTGGGGAAAGTTCCAATCACAGGATCCTGTAAGAATCATGTCAGGAATGCATGAAGTACCTACGAGTTCAAATAGTAGCAGTCGAAGGTCGGGACGAAGATTTGGAGCTCCAGAGCGGTTGAAGACGAGCTGTAGAAGAGGAGGAAGCAGGCAGTGGTGATTTCCTGGGTGGAGGTGTACCATCCTTTGAAATAAGTCCAAAACGTTCCAGAATGTACTCTCCTTCCTGGAGAGAAGCAAAACTTTATGGTTGATTACTATAGGAAAATGTGAGATGAAAAGGGAAGGCTCATATATATCTAATCTCCCGGTGTACCAGGACTTGAAGGAGAGGTTTTAATGAACGACGCCTCTGGATCGTGCGAGGAGCCAGATCAGTGAAGATCTGTATATTGCAGTTACGCAGTTGCAGGAATTCTGAGGTCCTGGAAGCTAACAACTGTCTTTGGGCTGTCCATCTGTGCGGGGAGCTGTAAGTGCCCTATGCACTCTATCAATATCAAAATAGCGGTCAGGAAAATCAGGAAGGAGATGATTGAAAGATCATGTACCGCAGCTTCTAAATCCAGGATGTTTTCTGACAGACCCCATATGCAGAAATTTTCCAGTCTGGATATATTTTCCATATCTCCAAGCTGAGTGGGCTTCCTCAAGCTGTTGGTATATATCCTGAATGCGGTCATAGTGCTGGTTAACAGTTGTCTCTGTGTCATCGATTTTAGTCTCCATATCTTCCATCCTAGACCCTAGAGCAGGGGTCTCAAACTCGACCGGGTAAGTGGGCCGCATATAGAAAAAATGTGAAGTGGTCGGGCCGCATTACTTTCAAATTTGATACAATACAAAATTATGGTTAATCAATTAGTTATTTAAACTACTATAACACTATATTGCTATAATAATAATACTACATTACTATAATAATACCGCTAGGTTTAAAATTTTAGATATTTCTCCACGTTCTTATTTCAACAATCCAGCTTTCCAGTTTAATTGTCGCTAAATGCAGTCCGGCGGCTCAGTTAGCACACATGTCAAGATTGGGGAGCCCCTTTTTAGATAGTGCCACTGAGCCCTCGGTGGATGCTGCCGCAGTGCCCTCTGTAGATGCTGCCACAGTTCCATCTGTAGATGCTGCCACAGTGCCCTCTGTAGATGCTGCCACAGTGCCCTCTGTAGATGCTACCACAGTGCCCTCTGTAGATGCTGCCACAGTGCCCTCTGTAGATGCTGCCACAGTGCCCTCTGTAGATAATGCAACACACCCCTAGATAATGCCACAGTGTCCTCTGTAGATGCCGCCACAGTGCCCTCTGTAGATGCTGCCACAGTGCCCTCTGTAGATGCTGCCACAGTGCCCTCTGTTGATGCTGCCACAGTGCACTCTGTTGATGCTGCCACAGTGCCCTCTGTTGATGCTGCCACAGTGCCCTCCGTAGATGCTGCCACAGTGCCCTCTGTAGATGCTGCCACAGTGCCCTCTGTAGATGCTACCACAGTGCCCTCTGTAGATGCTGCCACAGTGCCCTCTGTAGATGCTGCCACAGTGCCCTCTGTAGATAATGCAACACACCCCTAGATAATGCCACAGTGTCCTCTGTAGATGCCGCCACAGTGCCCTCTGTAGATGCTGCCACAGTGCCCTCTGTTGATGCTGCCACAGTGCCCTCTGTTGATGCTGCCACAGTGCCCTCTGTAGATGCTGCCACAGTGCCCTCTGTAGATGCTGCCACATTGCCCTCTGTAGATGCTGCCACAGTGCCCTCTGTAGATGCTGCCACAGTGCCCTCTGTAGATGCTACCACAGTGCCCTCTGTAGATGCTACCACAGTGCCCTCTGTAGATGCTGCCACAGTGCCCTCTGTAGATGCTGCCACAGTGCCCTCTGTAGATAATGCAACACACCCCTAGATAATGCCACAGTGTCCTCTGTAGATGCCGCCACAGTGCCCTCTGTAGATGCTGCCACAGTGCCCTCTGTTGATGCTGCCACAGTGCCCTCTGTTGAAGCTGCCACAGTGCCCTCTGTTGATGCTGCCACAGTGCCCTCCGTTGATGCTGCCACAGTGCCCTCCGTAGATGCTGCCACAGTGCCCTCCGTAGATGCTGCCACAGTGCCCTCCGTAGATGCTGCCACAGTGCCCTCCGTAGATGCTGCCACAGTGCCCTCCGCAGATGCTGCCACAGTGCCCTCCGCAGATGCTGCCACAGTGCCCTCCGCAGATGCTGCCACAGTGCCCTTCGCAGATGCTGCCACAGTGCCCTCCGCAGATGCTAACACAGTGATGTCAGGGGCTTGCCCAGAGCTGGAGTCCCGGAGTAGAGCCGCTTCTGGCACTCTGCCTTGGATTCCAGCTCTGCTCCTGACATCACTGTCCATTTATGGACAGTGATGTCAGAGGCAATCCCAGAGCTGGTGTCCTGGGCAGAGCGCTAGTAGGCTCTTCCTGGGACTCCAGCTGTGCTCCTGACATCACTGGGGCTCCTGCTCTGGGGAAGCCCCTGACATCATTATCGATGTATGGACAGCAATGTCAGAGGCTTGCCCAGAGTCCCGGAGCAGAGCCGATACTAGCGCTCTGCCCGGGACTCCGCTCTGGAGAAGACCCTGACACACTGTCCATATATGGGCAGCGATGTCAGGGAATTCCACAGCGTCCCGGAGCAGAGCCGATACTAGCATTCTGCCCGGGACTCTGCTCTGGGCCGCGTGCTTGAGACCCCTGCCCTAGAGCATGAAAGTCTGCCTTAAGTTCAGAAGTGATCTTTACACATATTTTTTCAAGCTCTTGCTGTAAGAGTTGTGAAAAGCGTGCAATAAGTACTTTGTCACCAGAATATGCCCCAGTTCAGGGGCGGACATACCGCATGTGCAGCCGGTGCAGCTGCACAAGGGCCCCGCGTGGGAAGGGGGCCCGTTCCTCTGCTGGCCGACTCAGTTCTCAGCTGCGCGATGCTGAGGACTGAGACAGAGGCCCGTGGACCACTGGCGTAGCTATAGGGGTCGCAGCGGTCGCAATTGCGACCGGGCCCCGAAGCCAGGGGGGCCCACGGCCCCCCGCACCACATCAATAAAAAGTTACTATAGTAACTCGGGCCGCGGGCCCCTGTTACTATAGTAACATACTTTACTTACCTTCCTGGTTCCGGATCGCAGCGGAGGTCCTGACGTCAGGCGCTGTGCGCAGCACATGACGTCACAGCGCTATGCGCCGCGCACAGCATCGAGACGACAGAACTCCCGCCGCGGCCGAAGAGGAAGGTAAGATAGCCCTGACTGGCGGGGTCCGACTCCTGGGACCCGCCAATCAGCTGTTTTGAAGGGGCCGCAGCACTCGTACGAGAGCTGCTCCCCTTCATTCCTGTCACTTCATTCCGGTCACACTGTGAATCGGTTTCGGCGATTCACAGTGTGGGCGAGTAGTGAAATGAAGGGGAAGCAGCTCTCGTACGAGTGCTGCGGCCCCTTCAAAACAGCTGATTTGCGGGTCCCGGGCGACACATCAGCTATTGATGGCCTATCCTGAGGATAGGCCATCAATGTTTAGGGACTGCACAACCCCTAAGCCTACGATGTAGCAGGCTTAGGGGGCCCATGAGACAGGATCACAGATTGTGTGATGCTGTCTGCTGGGCCCTGTATCTAAGCCAATCACATGGTAGGCTTAGATACATGGCCCATGCGTGATCCTGTCTGCTGGGCCCTGTATCTAAGCCTACCACACTGTAGGTTTAGATACAGGGCCCCAGCACACAGTAATCTTATACTGTATAAGATTACTGTCTGCTGGACCCTGTATCTAAGCCTACCTTGTGGTAGGCTTAGATACAGGGTCCCACAGACAGTATCACACATGGGCCCTGTATCTAAGCCTTAGGGTATGTGCACAGACACTAATTACGTCCGTAAGTGACGGATGTATTTCGGCCGCAAGTACCGGACCGAACACACTGCAGGGAGCCGGGCTCCTAGCGTCGTACTTATGTACGACGCTAGGAGTCCCTGCCTCGCTGTGGGACAACTGTCCTGTACTGTAATCATGTTTTCAGTACCGGACAGTTGTCCGGCAGCGAGGCAGGGACTCCTAGCGTCGTACATAACTATGATGCTAGGAGCCCGGCTCCCTGCAGTGTGTTCGGTCCGGTACTTGCGGCCGAAATACGTCCGTCAATTCCGGACGTAATTAGTGTGTGTGCACATACCCTAACACATGTGTTACTAATCATTTTTTGTGTGTTTTCTTACAGGTTCGGTCGTTGGACTACGGCGGATTCCAGGACTACTTCGATGACAGCTTTTTTTTTTATTAATAAAATGGTTAATGAGGGTTGTGTTTTTTTTTTTTATTTCAATAAAATATTTTTTCTATGTCTTTGTGGTTTTTTTTAAACTATATTACTACCGCCTTAGTAATGGCCGCCGGCTGATTGACAGCATCCATTGCTAAGGCAGGGCTTAGTGTTAGCCGGTGCAGAGGCTAACACTAACCCCCTTTATTACCCCGGTACCCACCGCCACCAGGGGTGCTGGGAAGAGCCGGGTACGATCCAGTACCTGACCATCTGTAGTGATGGTCGGCCACTGGGGTGGCCGCAGGCTGGTATTATCAGGAGGGGAAAGGCCAGATACAGTGGCCCTTCCTACCCTGGTGATGCTAGGCTGCTGCTGCTTTATTGTATCTGGCTGGTTATGAAAATGGGGGGGACGCCACGTCATTTAAAAAATAATTGGAAAGAACGATGTCGGGTCCCCCCCAATTTTCATAACCAGCCAGATACAACACAGCAGCAGCAGGCAGCATTACAAGGGTGGGAAGGGCCACTGTTTTTGGCCTTCCCCAGCCTAATACTACCAGCCTGCGGCCACCCCGGTGCCTGCCCGTCACTACAGCTGGTCGGGTACTGGTTTGTACCCGGCTCTTCCCAGTACCCCTGGTGGCGGTGGGTACCGGGGTAATAATGGGGGTTAGTGTAGACTCTGCACCGGCTAACATTAAGCCTCGCCTTAGTAATGGAGGTTGTCAATCAGCCAGCGGCCATTACTAAGGCGGTGATAATAAAGTTTAAAAAGATACAAGCACATAGAAATTTTTTTTATTGAAATAAAAACACAACCCTCATTAACCATTTTATTGAGAATAAAAAAAACGCCGTCATTGAAGTCCTCGTATCCGAAGTCCAACAACCGAACCTGTAAAAAAAACACAAACACACAAAAATAATCAGTAACACATAAAGAAGCAAAATTATTATTCTTACCTTTCCTGGGTCCAGCGCTGGAGCCGCAATGTCAGCGAGCTGGGCCCTGTATCTAATCCTATCATGTGTGATACAGTCTGCTGAGCTGTGTATCTAATCCAATCATGTATGATACTGTGCTGGGCCCTATATCTAATCCGATCATGTGTGATACTGTCTGCTGAGCCACTGTATCTAATCCTATCATGTGTGATACTGTCTGCTGAGCCACTGTATCTAATCCTATAATGTGTGGTACTGTCTGCTGAGCCACTGTATCTAATCCTATCATGTGTGATACTGTCTGCTGAGCCACTGTATCTAATCCTATCATGTGTGGTACTGTCTGCTGAGCCACTGTATCTAATCCTATCATGTGTGGTACTGTCTGCTGAGCCACTGTATCTAATCCTATCATGTGTGATACTGTCTGCTGGGCCACTGTATCTAATCCTATCATGTGTGATACTGTCTGCTGAGCTGTGTATCTAATCCTATCATGTGTGATACTGCCTTCTGAGCCACTGTATCTAATCCTATCATGTGTGATACTGTCTGCTCAGCCACTGTATCTAATCCTATCCATAGTTTATAGGGTCGTAGTGCTATAGATATGCTATGCTGTCTCCTATACACACACTTTTTTTTGGGGCGGACACATATGTATTGGGGCTATTTCCCGGACATTTTAAGCCCTGAGGGTATGTTCACACGGCAGCGTCTGTTACGGCTGAAATTACTGTGCTGTTTTCAGGAGAAAACAGCACCGTAATTTCAGCCGTAATGGCATGTGCAGGCGTCTTTTGCTGCGTCCACTACGGAAGTAATTGAAGCTGGTTTTCCATGGAGTCCATGGAAAACGGCTCCATTTACATCTGAAGAAGTGACAGGCAGTTTTTTACGCGCCGCCTTTCGACAGCGGCGCGTAAAAAAAAATGACCATCGGCACAGAACATCGTAAGACCCATTCAAATGAATGGGCAGATGTTTTCCGACGCTTTTGAGCCGCATTTTCGGATGTAATTCAATGCTAAAACGCCCAAATTACGTCCGTAAATAGTGTGTGTGTGAACCCAGCCTTAGTGACGCCCCGGCTGCTAGTGCTGCATTGTTGGGTCACTTAGGAGACCCAGCGATGCAGCTGAAAGCGGACCGTCGGCCATGAGAAGTTTGCGGGGTGGGGGGGGGGGGCCCTGGCACATTATCTGCACAGGGGCCTTTTGCAGTCTGTGTCCGCCACTGCCCCAGTTTCAGCATTTAGCTGTGAGGAGGATAATTGAGAAGACACCCACTGCCCAGCCTGGCTTATAGAAAACTCCACTACCGCATGTTCTGCAAAGGAGGCATTGGAGTATTCTCCGCCAAACAAATCTGAGGCAGGGCTTGGGCTCTGAAAACATGGGGTACCTCCATCCACGTTGTGTATCGGGTTCGGTGAGGATGCCTGCAACTGTGGTGAGTGAGGCGAGTCCGGCGCAATTATGGCCTGCTCCTCGTGTGTAATTTGTAATGGATGCTCCAGGTCAGCAGCCGTCGATCTCCTCAGGATCCTGGACTTCTTGGTGTTCCCTTTTATTAGCAAAAGATCCCTGAGGCCAAGCAAGAGATATTCCGGTAGAGTGTGAGCGAGGTAAGCAGCTAGAAATAGCTAAAAATCGCTGGATACTCCCGGTGAGGTGTGGAGCTCTAGGGAAGTGCGTCCACCATTAGCCCCGCGCGCATGCGCCTTACCCCTCAGCATATCATTATATATATGTGTTTTCCCTCTAGGAGTAGAATCCCCAACATTGCCGACACTGTGGCTGGGGATTCCGCTTCAGCAGAAGCCCCTGACGTCACTGTCCAAATATGGACAGTGATGTCTGGGGCTTCCCCAGAGCCGGAGTCTCGGGCAGTCTGGGAGTCTGTAGCGTAGTAAAGATACCTCCCAGGCAGATACCTCCCTGCTCTTCCATAGCATTCAATAGTATCAGCATCCTAAGGATGAAGATACTATTGAATGTGGCGTCGCTACCGGCTGCTAGCGGGGCCACTGGACATCAGGGGGGCCTTAATGGCTGGTGGCACAGGCCCGCACATGATGCGGGCCCTGTGGCAGCCACTATGGCTGCTACAGCAGTTGTTACACTGCCTCCTAGACAGTTGCTCCCTCTAGAAGCAGAATCCCCGGCAAGACCCAAAGGTAGTGGGCCCGGCACTTGACTGGGCTCGCCGGGTGCTGACGCCTGCCGTTACTGGCATGTTATAGTGCCTTATCTGTGTAAAATTACAATACTAAGCAGCTAACCCCCTCCTGAATGGGAAGTGAGTGCATGCCTGCTCATCAGTATTTTGCACCTGTACAACTTTCCTCATATAACATTGTGGCTTTTCTGCATCCTGCTGAGAACTGGTGTTTTAACCTGCCCTTGTATCAGTAAGTATTGCCTTTTTCAGTGAAAAAGAAACTGAAGAAATTGTAGACACAAAATTGTAGGAAAATATTTGCAACTTTGCAACTATTAAAAAGTTGATAAAGCTAACCACGCAAAACGCGCGTCGGGCACCTCCTGGGCATACAGTACACATGAACAGTATGGGTAAGCTATTTTATTTACAATTGTCTACACATTTATTCCTAGAAAACACTTTCTTTTTTGTAGTGTGAGGGGTCACTCCCTCTATACGATGCATATAGATACTTATAAAGCATGTTATTTAACATGATCTATTCAGGAGCACGCAATACTTATAGTATCACTTCATCTCCTTAATAGACTTACTCTGTATGCACAGTTTCTCCTCCTTTTGGTAACTACCTGCCATATATAAATCTTTGTTGGCTAGGCACCTTATGTATGCTTTGTGAAAAACGTTACAATTACAGCTAACCTTTATATGGTGCACTAGCCTCTTGTACGTGAGATTCTGTTGCTCTTTTCATGTGTTATTGCACCGTATGTAGCCCATATACAGTTATTGATTCGAATCCTGCTTGCGACAGTCTGTTCGCAATATTTTAATAAGTGTTGTTATTTAATAAAATTGTGTTGGTTTTTTTTCTTTCTTTCTACTGCTAATAGTATATGACTCCTTTTCTTTGTGTGTATATATAAATGTGGAGTTTCTATTCAATACTTGGGAGGTGGCAATCTGGATTTAAGGACACCTTGCCCACGATAATCGTCGGTTTTTGAGACCTATGTGTATGAGCATATCATTTTAGTAAAGTACATAACAGTTTTAGTACTACATAAATCTAAGTACATAAGCAATGGATTTACCTGTTTTATACGAACTGATAAATAATTTGAATAAATGAGCAAATTTATAGTAGTGATGGGAAAATACATGTCCAAAAAGTTACAAAATAAGGCTCTATTCACAGCTTCGTCTGAGGCTCTGTAAGGGGTCTCCTTAGCAGATTCTGCTGTTTTTGCTGGACACAGTAGCGCAGCATGCTGCCCTATTTTGTTTGGCAAAACTATAGAAACCATGATAGAGACCTGATGGTACCCATTAAAATCAATGGGTTTCATTGGCTGCCGTTGGTTTCTGTCATACAGCGAATACGGCAACATCGGTTTTTCATTGTGCTGCTCCTATGGAGGAGTAAACCAAGGGAAAACCTGAGTGCAGGTGTGAACGATGCCTAAAACAGACACATTTGTATTTCTTTTTTAGCAGGAGTGCAGCAAACAACATGCAGACAATTAACTTCTTGCTGGGAGCCTTCATCCTGGCTATCTGCTTCAATGCATGTCTTTCACAAAGTAAGTACTTCATATATCATTTTATTGCAGCCCCTTGAACATTAAGTAACAATTAGGGTATGTGCACACACACTAATTACGTCCGTAATTGACGGACGTATTTCGGCCGCAAGTACCGGACCGAACACAGTGCAGGGAGCCGGGCTCCAAGCATCATACTTATGTACGATGCTAGGAGTCCCTGCCTCGCTGCAGGACAACTATCACGTACTGAAAACATGATTACAGTACGGGACAGTTGTCCGGCAGCGAGGCAGGGACTCCTAGCATCGTACATAAGTATGATGCTTGGAGCCCGGCTCCCTGCACTGTGTTCGGTCCGGGACTTGCGGCCGAAATACGTCCGTAAATTACGGACGTAATTAGTGTGTGTGCACATACCCTCACTGATAATATCAGGGATGTACTTAGGTGGGTTTTCTCTCACTGTGAACTGTAGCGTTGTATAGCGGACTCACTATCTTGTTAAAGGCATGGGAATTTTAATTTACCCAAATTAGACTTTACTATTTTTTAATTGTATCTGTGGTTTTTGGAGATAACTAATAACACAAATTTAGCATTTTTTATTATTATTATTAGTGTTTTGTTTTCTTTCTAGTTTAGTCTATGTTCACATCTGCATTGGAGACTCTGTTAGGAGATTCCGTTGCAGATTCCGTCACATTTAAGAGAAAACTAGATCTGCTTGCATTGCTATTTTTTCCGTCAAGGCGACGAACACCCCGGCAGAACCACACAGACCCCAATATAAGTCATGTAGGCCGTCGGAAACAGCTGGTGTCCATCGTGTGATGGAGTCGTCACAGTACTGTGGTTCTCATTATGAACGGAAGCCCAACACATGTGTCAATTGAGTCTAGAGTCTATCACTGCCCATGCAGTGGTTTAGACTTTCGGCCACAATCCACCCCTGGTGATCTAATTATTTTAATAATAAAAATTTGTAGTGTCCTAGTGTTCAAGAGCTAATTTTAATATTAATAATAATATCCCTTGTTGTCTAAGGGCTAGTAGTAGTGTTGTAGCATTATCCGTAATTCCATTATGGACAGGAACCAACTCCAAAAGTTCAGCGTTAGCAATGATGCACACTTAAGACACCATAAGGGCTAAGTTTATAACACCTGGTTGAAAAGTGTTTGATGCACATTTTATTTGTTATAAAGAAAAAATTGATATCAGGTTCAAAAGGAAAGAGGAAAAAATATATATATTTTACCTGCTGAACCCAATCTGAATACTGTAAAGTAAAACCACTTATAGTAATATTGATTTCATCTTTATTAAAGAGTAAAAAAAAACAAAAAAACAAAACAATGTGTGCAGTATGTAACTAAGATGTGTTATTTTGGCATTACAGTTTCTGCCCCACAGTCAACAGTAGTCACAGCAGAGCGTCAATTAACTATGGTTACCCCTCCCACTTCCCCCAGTAGTCACAACAGATCCTACCGAAATAGTCAGTCTTCTTTCTACCAGCAGTCTCATAAATGCCTTCCCCTTTTCCCACTAGTAACAGCAAGACTCCCCCCATTTTCCTCAAACAGTCACAGAAGGCCCTGTTCTTCCCACTATGGCTATATCCCACATCCCTTTCCACCAAGTAGTCACAACAGAAACTCCCTCCCATTTTAAGTGTGGTTACAGCAGTGCCCCCTTATTTACACCCAGTAGTCACAGCAGAAACTCCCTCCAATTTTAAGTGTGCTTATAGCAGTGCCCCCTTCTTTACACGCAGTAGTCACTGCAGGACTCCCTCCCCTTTCCCTACTAATTACAGTATGCCCCCCTCTTTCTCCTCTTTTGGTTACTTTGGTGCCCACCTCTTCACCAGTAGTCTCACCGGGACAACCACCTTTCCCTATGGCAAAAGCAATGTCGCTCCTCCCTTTCCATTGGCAGTCAAAACAGATACCCTAATGTTCTATATTTATCAAAAATTGTCAGTTCAATACATAGATAAGAACATTTAGCATGGGATTGCTCTCTAATACTCCATAAATATAGGGATTTTCTAGAGACTATTGATGTGATAAATTGTTTTTCATGATGTGCAATTGTGGATTCTTCATTTTAATAATATTTTTTTATTTTGCTTTGTTTTTCAGACTTAATATCAAGTGAGTATTCAACATGCGGCTGCATATATAAAACAAATAGGATATAACCACTGATTCATAAACAGTCATGACTTGTTTAATGTTACAGAAAACAGGTAACAATATAAAGTACAAGTTTAGGTTCCGGTTAGCAAAACCAGGTTAGGAAGTTAAATCTCTATAAGTCCCTGTTCACACAGAGGAATTTGCAGGCAGAAAAAATCTGCCTCAAAATTCCTGAAGGAATTTTGAGTCAGATTTTGACCTGTCTGCACTTTTTTGTTGCGTTTTTCGATGCTTTTTTCGCCTGCGAAAAATGCTTTTTATAACTCCCATTGATTTCAATGGGTGGTCAGAGGCAGAACCGCGACATGCCACTTTTTTCCTCCCGCGAGCTGCTAAAAGCCGCCGTGGAAAAAAAAAGCCTCAGTTTCAGCTGGTTTTTGGCGCCAATTCCTACACGGTTTCTGCATCAAAATCAGCTCCAAAAAACTCTATGTGAACTGGCCCAAACTGATAATAAGGATAACGTCTCTGGGATTTAAATTGAGAGCCTAACGTTCTGATTGGTCGGATGTCCATGCACTTACTGCTTCGACACCCTACATCCCTGTAAGCCCCGCAGAGAGACTCATTGTGGCAAGGTAAGTGCATTACCATTATGATATTGGACAGTAGCATAAATGTAAAATGTTTAGATTGCCTGCAGCACTCACTTGGAAGATTCAAAAAATTCCAAAATTTCCAAAAATCCCAAATTACGGATTCTAACGTCCACTGTAAGAAAATTTGTGACAACATCAATGTGGCAAAAGAATAGGTGTTTATTAAATGGGTTATCCGGGGAACAAAAATTTATTGGGATTTATATTTTTATGCGAAAAGAAGTCACTTACTAATATACTTCAATTTTTAATTCTGTACTGAATCATGCAGTTCATTCCTGGTGAAGTGGTGCCGGAAGTCCCGTAATTTTCCTAATATTTATGGAGCGCCGACACAGCCCCATGGGACTGAGGACTTGCTCCCTGTGCCGTTCATGTTGGCGTGTTATCAAGAGCGTGAACCCAAAGGGGCTGGCACATTTCCTATCGCTGGATTTCCCAAGCAGAGCATCAGCTAGCGCTCTGCCCAGGGACTCCAGCACAGCACTGCTCCCGACTTCACTGTCCATATATGGACAGTTACATCAGCAGTTTCCCATTGATGGAGTCTCCGAGCAGAACATCAGCTGATGCTCTGCCAGGGGATTTCAGGACTGCTCCTGACGTTACTGTCCATATATGGACAGTGACTTCGGGAGTTTTACACCGCTGTAGTCGCCGAGCAGAGCATCAGCTGGCACTCTGCCGGGGACTCCAGCACTGCTCTCGACGTCACTGTCCAGTGACATCGGGAGTTACCTATTACTGGAGTCTCCTAACAGAGCATCAGCTGGCACTCTGCCGGGGACTCCAACACTGCTGCCAAGGTTACTGTCCATATATGGGTAATAACGTCAGGAGTTTGCTGATGCTATGTCCGGGGACTCCAGCACTGCTGCCAACGTTACTGTCACTGTCCATATATGGACAGTGATGTCGGGAGCAGTGCTGGAGTCCTCAGGCTGAGCATCTATATGCCTCCTGTTATGCTAATGCTCAGCAATACGATCCATCTATATCTCATATCTGGGTAAAGGGGCAAATTTTTTGGGCTGGATATAGACTTATGCTGAAGTGTGTTCTTTAGCATATTATTTTAAGAAAAATGCACTTTATATTGGGTCCCTTTAATTAGTAATTGAATCTATATGGTAACTCAAAGATTTGTTCTCATCCTTGTATCCCCAATTAATTAATTGTAGTCTGAGAGAAGCGGTCAACGTCTCCATGGCAATACATCTCAAATGAATTTCATTTGCTTTATGAGTGGTAATCTAAACTAAATCTGGCTTTAGCGTGTGCGCAGTTGCTTAGTTGGCCGGCCGTAGGTAGTCCTGTCAGTGTTTCAGCATGGTTCCATTGACAATGCTTGAACACTAACGAATGTGCAGTTAATTTTACATTGGCGCATGTGCAGCATACCTGAGAAGATGCCGTATCGTGCGCAAGAGCACACTCTAGTCCTGGGTCCAGTCCTGTCTTTATGTGTGTTGAAGCAATCCTGTGAAAAATATATTAGACTGAAGTTTAGATGGGTGTGTCAACAGACACCCTTCACTTACCCAGATCCAGACCCATTAGTTATATCGATATATCGGAGAGAAATAAGAGACACAAAGTCATGCTTTGTATACCCAAAAATCCTTCTCCAGTTTATTGTTAGTATGCAGTTACAATTGTATCCCACAAGTGGGGAGATGGCTCGAGTTGAGCCAATCATAAGTATGGCAGGTTTCTCATGAGAAATCACGAGTAAGACAAAGCTTCCCATGAGAATCTTACAGCTGCAAAGTAAGCACATCACTATTCTCATAGGAAACTTAGATATGAAAGGTAAACACATGATTTCTTAGACAGTCCCAGCATGAGTTTGATCTTACAGGGAACAGATAATTCAAACTATAAAATGGATTCTTCATACAAAATGGAGTCACATAAACAAACTTTACTCGCTTTCACAATGTGGATCGATGTACAGATGTAGTGTAAGTTTTATTCACTTATATAAATGGTATATAAATGGTTTATGGCTATGGCCAGTTTTGAACCTTGTGCACACCTGTTTATTTTACACATTGATTTGCAATCCTCACGCATAAAGACACTTGTGGGGAGGGGTTAATGTTGCATGTACTAACTGGCTAACTTTTGATGGGGGCCTTACCTATATACTGTGTGTGTGTATATATATATATATATATATATATATATATATATATATATATATATACAGGGTGGGCCATTTATATGGATACACCTAAATAAAATGGGAATGGTTGGTGATATTAACTTCCTGTTTGTGGCACATTAGTATATGGGAGGGGGGAAACTTTTCAAGCTGGGTGTTGACCATGGAGGCCATTTTGAAGTCGGACATTTTGTATCCAACTTTAGTTTTTTCAATGGGAAGAGGGTCATGTGACACATCAAACTTATCGAGAATTTCACAAGAAAAACAATGGTGTGCTTGGTTTTAACGTTACTTTATTCTTTCATGAGTTATTTACAAGTTTCTGACCACTTATAAAATGTGTTCAAAGTGCTGCCCATTGTGTTGGATTGTCAATGCAACCCTCTTCTCCCACTCTTCACACACTGATAGCAACACCGCAGAAGAAATGCCTCCCGATCTGACCCCCTTAGACTTTTATCTTTGGGGTCATCTGAAGGCAATTGTCTATGCTGTGAAGATACGAGATGTGCAGCAACTGAAACTACGGATACTGGAAGC